>NC_136060.1:291944035-292449035 GCF_964261635.1 Lissotriton helveticus
CCTCCTCCCAGCCAAGGTCATCGAGAAAACCGTCAACAGACAGCTAACCTGATACCTCAAAGATAACAGAATCCTGGACCCTTCCCAGTCAGAGTTCCGTAGTAACCACAGCTCCTAGACTCCCCTCATCGCTGCCACCGACGACATCAGGACCCTGCTGGACAACAGCGAGACCGCAGCACTCATCCTTCTAGACCACTCTGCCGCCTTTGACACCGTCTGCCACCGCACACTACGTGCATGCCTCCACACCGCAGTGATCCGAGACAAGGCTCTGGATTGGACCACCTCCTTCCTCTCCGGCAGAACCCAGAGCATCCACCTCCCCCTTTCCGTTCCAAAGCCTCCGAGATCATCTGCCGTGTACCCCAGGGATCCTCCCTCAGCCCAACGCTCTTCAATATTTACATGGCCCTGCTCGCACACGTAGCCCGACAGCACGACCTCAACAAAATCTCCTACGCCGACGACACTCAGCAGATCCTCTCCCTCAACAAGGACCCCATCACTGCCAAAGCCAACCTCCACGAAGGAATGAAGGCAGTCGCTCACTAGATGAAGACCAGCCGTCTGAAGCTGAACTCGGACAGGACGGAGGTCTTCATACTTGGCTCCAATCCTTCAGCCTGGACAACTCCTGGTGGCTGACAGCACTGGGGGCAGCCCCGACACCCACCGACCAGGCACGCAACCTGGAAATCATCCTCGACTCAACGCTCTAAATGACCAAGCAAGTCAGCGCCGTCTCCTCCTCCTGCTTCAACACCCTCCGCATGCCCGCAAGATCTGGAGATGGATCCCGACAGATACAATAAAGACAGTCACCCAGGCCCTTGTCAGCAGCAGACTCAACTACGGAAACGCCCTCTACGCGGGAGGCCCGACCAATCTCACCAAACTACTATAACGCATCCAAAATCCACAGTCACATCACTCCCCACCTGAGAAACCTGCACTGGCTCCCCGTCACAAGAGTATATCCTTCAATCTCCTCACCTATGCACACAAGACACTCCACAAGACCAGCCCAGCCTACCTCAACAGACGGCTCTCCTTCTACATCCACAACTGCCAGCTACGCTCGGCTGACCTCTCATTCACCGGAGAACAACCACTGGTGGGAGATCCTTCTCCCACCTCGCCGCCAAGACATGGAACACCCTCCCACTGAGCCTATGACAGACCCAAGACCTGCTGACCTTCAGGAGGATACTCAAGACCTGGCTGTTAGATCAGTAGCGCCCGCCCCCCCAGCGCCTTGAGACCCTCGCGGGTATTTAGTGCGGTTTACAAATGATTGATTGATTCCCACTCCAGTTTATGCAACTGTAGGGAAAGCGTAGGCTTTCTGAGGGGTTAAATTTACTATTCCCACTCCAAACAGGTCAAAAGTAGAAAAAGCTTTGGACTTAGGAGCGGTAAGTTTTACTATTCCCATACAGTCTGTGCAACAGTAGGAAAAGTGTTGTACTTCAGAGGGGTTGAATTTACTATTCCCACTCAAGTCTGTGCAACAGTGGGGAAAGCATTGGATTTTGGGAGTGCTCAATTTACTATTCCCACTGTAGTCAAAGCAACATCAGAGAACTTACCTCACTTCAAACACATTACATATTTGAATAAACATATTAATTTAGATAAAATATACAATCCTTAATATGAATGTTACTAACTAAGCAAAAAAAAATATATGAAATAAAAAGCAATTAAACAATTTACATGATTAAACAATTTAATAATTAATTATCTAATAAAAGAATTGCTATTTATTACTTAATAAACTTTCCACACTATACCCCTAAAAACCTAAAATATAACTAAATTAAATAAGCATAACACAATTTATATAAATGATGATCAATTAAATAATTGATTAACAATTAAATATTTGTTAATTCATTATTACTCAATTTATGTCACACCCTATACCCCTACAAATCGAGCAACTCATAACTATGATAGAACTAAAATAATTCAGATTTACATAATAGACATAATTAATTATCAAATAATTCATTAATAATAAATAAATAAATAATTGTTAGGACATGATAGCTTTGATGTGGAATACATATGTAACTGCGATTTAAACCGAGGCACTGTATGTTACGGGATTATACCAGGGTTAGGTATAATCTTTCTTGTATTTACTCTGAGGGGTTCAAGAAAGGATGGGAAATTGTCATTATATTGAGCCTATGTTTGCAGACATTGTCTGTCTCATGTCACTTGAACACTTGGAACCTTTATGAAATCAATCAAATTTGTTCCCAAAAAATAAAAAATAAATGTTAATTCATTATTACTTAACTTCCCACCAGCCCACACCTAAAATATAATTAACATCAACGTTATTAGACAATGTACAGAATTAATAATCAGTTAAATTATTAATAATGAATTAATATTTATTATTAAATTATCATCACTTATTTAACTTCCCACCCTAAACCCAAATAAACCGATCAGACTACTACAGCACTATAAATGTCCAGTAGCAATAAAAGGAACAATTATAAATCACTTAAAATTACAGACTATGGGGGTCATTGCGATGGCGGGCAGATCGCCACCGCCGGCAAGGTGGTTGCGATCCACCCGCGGCGTTGGTGATCCGCCCGCCATCACA
The DNA here is from genome assembly GCF_964261635.1 of Lissotriton helveticus. Classification (NCBI taxonomy): domain Eukaryota; kingdom Metazoa; phylum Chordata; class Amphibia; order Caudata; family Salamandridae; genus Lissotriton; species Lissotriton helveticus. The sequence continues at coordinate 291,946,665 of NC_136060.1, forward strand.
AGCCCATTTACCCACCAGCAAATTGGCATGGCAGTGGGTACCACAGCCGATGGAAAGTCCGTATTCCGATTTTCCACCGGTTAGAATGCCGGCTGGGTGGAAAAGGCACACAATATGGTGGCGGTGCCTTGCAGGTACCACCATCCATAATATGATGTATGTGGTACATATGCCATTCAATGGCGGAGACTCCACCATGGAAAGGCATACGGTAAATGGTTTTGGGTGTCTGTTGCGGGCCCTCGGTGGGTGGGGGGTGGGTGGCTGCACTTGGGGTGGTACCCATGGTACCGCCCTTCATTGGCATGCACAAGGTGGCAGGCACCGCGCAGTGCCTGTGAAATGAAATGAAATGAAAATGAAATGAAATGAAAAAGGTGATTTGTATAGCGCGGCTGCTGTCCAAGAGACGTCCAGGCGCCGAGTGGAGAGCAAAGTACTCTGAGGAGGGGGTAAGGTGCTTAGTTTCTGAAAAGGAAGGTTTTTAATTCTTTGCGGAATGAAGAAAGAGTCTGATTGGATCTTAAAGAATGGGGAAGGGAGTTCCAAAGCGTGGAAGCGTTGAGCTCGAAGGACCTGCCTCCTGCCCTAGATCTTTTGATTCGGGGAACTGAGGCAAGGCAGGTGTTAGATGATCGGAGTTGTTTGCCGGGGTAGTATAGAGTGAGAAGGGGGTGGTTGATCTGGGGGCCAGCTCTGTAGAAGGCTTGGTGGGAGATACAGAGCGCCTTGAATTTTATTCTTTCCCTGACCGGGAGCCAGTGGAGAGATCGATTCCCTGCCTTGACTGATTCTCTGCGGGGTATCTGTAGTAGTGTCCTGGCTGCACAATTCTGGGTCCGTTGAAGTTTTTCTAATACATATTCTGGTGCTCCTAGGTAGAGGGCATTGTTGAAATCAAGCCGAGATTGAATGAGGCCCTGAACGACGATTTGTTTGGCTTCGAGGGGTAGGATAGGGAGGATTTTTTTCAGCATCCGGATCAATCCGAAGCAGGTTGCTGAGGTCTTGGTTGCCTGGGTATTAAGAGTCAGGGATTTATCAAGCCAGACTCCTAAGCTCTTGATGTCCTCCTTTGGAGATGGGGGTGAGCCCAAGCTGGGGGGGCATATCTGTAAAATGGTGGTTGGGGAAGGGGGGCCGAGGAGCAGGATCTCGGTTTTGTCCCCATTCAGTTTTAGAGAGGATGCCGTCATCCAGCTTTTTATCTCTTCCATGCAGGATGCCATGTTGACTTGTGGGAGCCCGCTGTTCTTCTGTGCCAGGGAGACCACGAGCTGGGTATCGTCCGCATATGATATGATCTTGATACCATATTGACGAACGATCCCAGCCAGCGGTCTCATGTAGACATTAAACAGCGTGGGGCTCAGGGAGGAGCCCTGTGGCACCCCTTAGCTCAAAGGTTTGCTGGTGGAGCAGGAGTCGCCATCAAAGACCTGGAAGGTTCTTCCACTCAGGAAGGATCTTAACCATGCAAGAGCATTTCCAGAGACTCCAAGATCGAAAAGTCGATGCAATAGAGTTTCGTGGCATACCGTGTCGAATGCGGCGCTGAGGTCGAGGAGGACCACTGCCACTGATCCCCCTCGATCCAGGATCTTTCTTGATTCCTCTACCACAGCTAGGAGAGCTGTTTCCGTGCCATGTTTTGGGCGGAATCCTGTTTGGGTGACATCCAATAGGAAATGTTCTTCGAGGTGTTTGGTTAAATGGTGATTGAAGTGCTTTTCCAGTATTTTACTTGCCCAGGGTAACAAAGAAATGGGACGATAGTTGTTGGAGTCGTTCACGTTAAGGTTGGGCTTTTTTAAAAGTGCTTTCACCATGGCCATTTTCCATATGGAGGGCACGATTCCCTTTTCCAAGGAGCAGTTCAGTAGCTCTAAAAGGGTGGGAAGAATTGTTTGGCTATCGTGAGGGGGGGTGCTGGGTCAGAGGGAGAGCCAGATTTGATTTGAAGTGCAAGAGTTTGAAGCGATTCCAGATCTAACGGTGGGATGTCACTCATGGTTGCTAGACGCAGAGGGGTAGTATCTGTTGAGAGCTGGGGCTCATTGATGATTGGGTCTGATGCAGAGGTGGTGAAGGAGGAGTATATTTTGTTGATTTTTTGGTGGAAGAAATCGGCTAGATCATTGCATCGGCCGATAGGATTATCGGCTGGCACTGAAGGGTGGGAGATTTTGGAGAGGGTTTTGACGATTTGGTAGATTTCTTTGGGCTTAGATCTGGCAGAAATAATTTTTTCATTGTAGTAGGTGGATTGGGCTTTGGTGATCCCAAGTTTGTATGCTTTTATGGCTTCCTTGTATCTGGCTTTGTCAGTGGTGGTGTATTCAAGGCGCCATTTCCTTTCCATCCTTCTACACTGACGTTTGAGTTCCCTTAGTTCTTCTGAGTACCAGGGAGAAGTTTCCTGGGCTCTTTTTAGTACTGTTTTCCTCATGGGAAGAACGGTGTCAAGGGAATCCTCGATCCACTCATTAAAGATACCACTATCCAGTAGGGGATCCTGAGTAAATGAGGGTTTCGTGGCCATAAGTTGGTTGCCCCATTGCTCTAGAGGAAGTTTTGACCAGTTCCTCTTAGTGTGTGAGGTGGGGATTTTAGGGGTGTGTTTGTGGGTGGACCAGGTGAGTGGGATGAGAAAATGGTCTGTCCACGTGAGCTGAGTGATGGACCCTACTGAGAGGTTGGGACAGTTACTGAAAACAGGGTCTAGCAGATGTCCTTTATTGTGGGTGGGATTTTTAATTAGTTGCTCCAGCTGGATGGCGGCTAGGCTTGAGACTAGCTCATTAGTAGTGTTGTGAGACCGGTCGTCAAAGTGCAGGTTAAAGTCGCCAAGTATAGTGAAGTTGGCGGACGACATGGCGGAAATCGCTGCTTGCGAGGGAAGTGCCAAGTGAAAGTTGTTTCAAAGGTCCTGGGGGCGGTATAAGAGTATACCTGTTAGGCTATCATTGGGAGTGAATTTCAGGCAGAAGGACATACTTTCACAATCCGGAATTGGATCCGGCGTGTAGTGACACTGAATTATGGATTTGTGTATGACATTAATCCCTCCTCCTTGTCGCCGAGTGCGGTCTCTGCGGGCAATCTAATAGCCGGGAGGGAGTGCTTGGATTACATCCGGATCGCAGTCAGGTGTTAATCAGGTCTCAGTTAGTAAGACAGCGTCGGGTTTCTTCTCGTCAATTAGTAGAAAGATTTCTGCGCTGTGTTTAGGCAGTGATCTGCAGTTTAGGAGTAGTATGGTGAACCTTTGTTGCTCCGGGGTGTGTCGGTACAGCTTGAGACTAGAGTTACAATGAGGGCAGGAGGTAGGAAGGGACAGAGGGTGGTGGAGGTGGTGACAGTGGGCTTCCTTGGGAGGTTTGAGTTTGAGGAGGTCACTAATGCTATATTGGGTTCTAGTGAGGAAACCAGGGGGGATAGCCCTTGGTCCCTGACGGTCGCAGACGGGCTTGCCTTTGGCGCGCCCTCGGCGCGCTGACGGCGCGCCCGCTGCGCGTCCTGGGGAGGCACATTTTTAATGCAGTGCAGGGGGCGTGGCCTCACGTTTGTGGGCGTGGCCTGCGGGCTTTCGGCGCAATGGCGACCGTTCTATCTCCACCCCGTGGCAGCGTTCAGATCGGCTGCTCGGGACTGAGGAGATCGGTGACAAGGGTGGGAAGTGCTCAGGAAAAGAAGTAAGTTTTAAAAATAAACACACAAGTATTAAAAGTAATTTTTAGAAAATCGCGCTTTTCAGCGTGCTCCCGGCTTCCGCCTCAGGAGTGCAGTGTCTCTTGATGTTGTCTGGCGTCAGCGCGCCTTTTGTAGCGGTGCAGGGGGGCGTGGCACATTTGTCACGTTGAGCATGCCAATGCACAACAAGCAACTTTTACATTGCGGCGGGTGCTGCTTACAACAGCGCCCACCGCAATGTAAAAGATGTGGGATGCTACCGCCAGGGTGGTGGTCGCATCCTAATTGGCCCTGCGGGACCACTGCACCTCTGACGGTCGGTTCCGTTTTCTGTTACGTTGGCGGGCGATCATAATGGGGCCCTATATTTAAAAATATCATTAACAGTTATACAAACAAAAATAACATATTAAATTACTTTGTGAACTAAAATACATTAAGATAATTAAAAGAACAATACTTTTGACAACCATATTATTGAAAACGATATTTCCAACAAGGATATTTTTAACAACAATATTATTTACCTAAAAAATTATATTTTTGCCAATGATATTTCTGCATCACAATATTTTTTCCTGATATTTACAACTCAATATTTTGTCCAAGTACAGTGCACTCATGTCTGAACATAGAGATTGACTGGAGCCTGACATACATTTGAGCACAGAATGTTGAATTTTTTTTTCCACCAGTGCCCATTGTAATGAACTCTCTCAATCAATAGAGCGTGGAACAAATGTGGATGATGACTTGACGGTGTCCCACCTTTACTTAATATCCTTGGGCCCAGGCTACTGATCAAAAAACCTTGCACTGGAAAAGACAAAATCAGAAGTTAACTTCATTCAACAGGATCGGTATCTGCCCCATGGCAGTCATGATGACTGCTGCCTTTGCTGCATGACTTAGACCTAGGGCCTTGTGCCACCTATACCTCACTGAGGATACAATGGGCTCATTTATAAGTGGAGAGTTATGAGAAACCTGCCAAAAATGCAAAAGAGGCGGGGCAACAGCTTATTTTTTTATGGTGGAGCTTCAGTTGGCTCTACTGCTGAAAACACCGTATTGGCGTGCCAGGAGCCAGACAACTGCCAACCTAAGGAAAGCAGACGCCCCTTAGTACTTAGGGCAGACCGTGCTGCGTTTTCCTGCACAAGACTGTCCTGCAAGGCTTGGCAACCTTAGCTACTATGTGCTGCTTTTGGAGTTTGCTCCTGAAAAGGAACAAACTCTAGATGGATAAAATCATGAAATCATGATAGAATCTATGTTTGTGATTTCAAGCAACCTGACCATATTTTCTGGAAACTCAAAGCAAAATCTTTTACTCCATGTTTTTGTGCTGGCTGTCTCCAATGCATGATGAATTAACTAGTATACATATGTTGCAAGCAGTACCATTATCCACCCTGCAACTGTATGATTCACTCCGATTCATAGGTTAGGGTCTACAATTTTTATGAGGTTGATCTCAGAAATCGGTACCGGTTGAAAGGTATCATTTCAGCCTCTGGAGTCTGGACTATAAACAGTATCTACATTTAGGAACAATTACTACACTGGAAGCTTGCCCTTACCTATTAATGAATGTGGTTCTATTCTGTTTGTTTAACACTCTAAATGTACACTAAGCTAATGCTGTTCAATTATCTGTCCAACCGTTGGAGCACTGGTGTCTGACTTGTGGATCACTGAATGGTTAAGCTGGTCGGGTGGTAACATGTTATTTGTGTGCAGTCTATCACTGCTTGCTAAACTTTCATTCTGGAAATTGATTGATATGTGACAATGGAAATTCTATAAATAACTGCAACTGGTCCTTTCAAATCTGCCCCAGAAACTTTGGAATGTTTACAACACTCATTGGCACTCAAGGGCATTCAGGAGAAATTGTATACATATGAAAAATTAGGGATTGATAGAGCAAGAATTCGCACGTAAAGCGTCTTGCTTGTACTCATGAACCTTGAATAACCATAATGAACTAAATCAACTTGTTTGTCTTACTAATTTCCCTTTTATTCTGACATTTGGGGTATACAAGAGATGCTTGCCTATGTGTTTATTAACCTTAACAAAGCTTGCCTCTAAAAATGGCCGCTGCTTGGCGGGATTTTCTTCTGCGCATGCGTCGGTCACAATCAGGCGACGTGACGTACTCGCAGTTCTGGTGGGAACTTTTCGCGCTTGCACACTTGACTTAAGATGGCCGCTTTGTGTTCTCACATGCCAAAGCTTGTCTTGCCGCTTTCTGCTTTCTGTTCGTATCGCATTAATAATAATGCTATAGTTAATATAAAGTAAGGGGAGTCATATAGGGATTCCTGGTATACAGTGCAATCATTTATTTTCTATGTTCTAAATTGTTTTCGCTTACTTTACATGTATTGAAAATCCATGAGCATGCGGGATGAAATTACTCCATATTGAACAGCCTTTCTGCGCATGACAATCTTCTGCCGGTGGCATTGAAACCCTGCCAAGCCAAGGTCCCAGCCAAGATGTGCCTGAGAAGATGCACCTTCGCCTAGCAGAAAAAGCTGAACAGTTCTAAATGTATCATAATTCATAGATGCACTATTGTAACGTTAAGATTTATGTCATGGGAACCCCAAATTCAATAGGCGGTCCCAGAGTATGCTAATTAAGTCTTGTAGAAGTGAAATGTGGTTGGTGTGTTGACCTGGCCTACTTGTGGACCAATCAAAATTGGGGATTCTTACACTTGCAACATTTGGGGGGTGGTACACTGACCCAAAAACAGTATAACTAGCCTAGGATTAGCTAAAGAAATTGTCCGACTTGTCTGAATAGCTGACCTGTCACTGACCCAACGCACTCAATAGGTGACTGATACAGACTGCTGCGGAGCACTCTGTCCGTAATTTCCAGAGACCCAAAGCGGGGTTTTGAACCTTAAGTGCTGGCGGAGCACTTTGCTGGGGAATTCAATAATCCAATCGGGGTTCTGACTAATAGCTGCAGAGAGGGTGGAGCGCAGGCGTTGCTTCCGAACTGCGGGTGCTGGTCTTACCTTGGTGGTCCTGTCCTGATCCTTACTTGGTTTCCCTGTCCTGTCCTGGGGTGTCCGTTCTGCACCTGCTGGCCTACTGGCGACTATCCTTCCTTGGGGTTTCTCCTGTACTTTACTGACCCGTGGCCAGGGTTGGTCTTCACACCATACTAGGTAAATATAGTGCTGAAAGTCTACTCTGCCTCTTCTATATTTTCCTTTCTTTGCTTTAATAAAGTCATACTCTTGCATATTTGATTTTCCATGCTTTTCGCACTACTAAATGAAAAGGTCATACATTATTGTTGTTATTCTAGCATGTTCCATTTCTTACCCATCCTTTAAGCACATTCCTGCATACAGTTCATGATATATAGATGTTCCTTTTCTTTACCCTCCTTTAGCAAATTATAATAAATCTGCATTGAAATAGTAGCGTGTATGTGCCACTTCTACCCTTCCTAATAGTCACGTTATCTTTCGAGTCTCCATAGACTGATAAAATTCTCGTACTATGTCCACTTTTGAAGGATATATATATTCTAGTATGTTTCTTATTTTCCCCGTCCTTTAGCTGCTCCACGCCTAGTCTAAACCTGAAAATTCTTACTAGCCTGTTCCCTGTTCTTACCTTCCTTTAGACTCATTAAATGGTTGGTCTCATATACTTCCTTTATGGATACGTGCTCTTTGTAATCTTGGTTATTGATTGCTTACTTACTGTAAATCTTATGCTTTCGGAATCTGATGAAGTTTAGATAACGGTTTTAAAACTTCCTGTGTCTCTGGTTATTATCTGAGTGCAAATATAGACAAAGTATGTTTGGTATCTGCCTTTCCTTTTACAGCTAGCTCCCTGATCCATTGTGGTCATAGGTACCCGTAACGGTGGATTGGTAAGTCGGGTACACTGGAAATAAAATAGGTAGGAACAAGGATTACTGGTAGTAGAGTGCAGAGTCGCCCGATTTATGAATATGGTAAATTGGAAATTATATGGGCCCGATACGTGTGTGGTAAAATTATAGTCGGGAGACCTGCGCGCTCTATCAGTAATTTTCTGGTATCAGAGGTGATGATTAGGGACTAGTTAAAGGTAGGTAAAACTAGTTAAGATAGGTAGGTAGGTTATTTGCTGCTAATTGTGAAAATATTGCTGCTAAACGTTCGAACGAATTTATAAATGTTTTATTGCATTGAAAATTATTAAATGTTTTAATTTGGTTTTCTTGCTGTTATATTGATAAATGTACTAATATTACTCGTTAGTGACTGTTATATGTTTGTCTGGAATCCCCGGGGAATTGAATAGCGGGTGGTGAGGAGACTCCACGCCGTAGTCAGGTCACTTGCTAGAGGAAAATTGGTGCAGGTTAGGCAGAACTGGAAGCACTAATTAGGGTTTTCTGAATGTATGATTGAATAAATGGTAGCAAAGAGTTCGCTGGCAAAACCTCTATTGTGATATAACCTAGTAAGGGTCACACGGAAGGAGTAGCAGGTTCGTCTAAGCTTGATTGATAGCAAAGGAGTTCCCTAGTGAAACTTTTGGCTTAGTATATATCCCGCAGTGGATGAGTCGAAGGAGTAGCAGGTTCACTAATGCTTGTGTGAAGAGTAGGCAGAAGGGATCTACTCGTAGTATTTGAAAAGTAAATAGACGTAGTTTACTTGCAGTGAAACAAATCTTTCCTTTCTAGACACTCGAGTACAGTGGCGAATGTGTTTTCGTTGTAAATTAAACTGAGCACTTGCACTTTAAAGGGTAGAAATCATAGCGTTTCTTACCTTGTGAAGGAGGGAGTCAGTTGCGGAGCTACACTGACGTAATTTTGTGCCGCGCTGGTATTGGTCGAGACAGCGGGCGTATAGCTCAGGCGGAATTGTAAAGGAGGGGTGAGTGCCGAAGCGTGAGAATCTGTCTTGCGAAAAGGCCGCGCACCCATTGGTCAGAAAATTTTGCAACCACCGTGTTGATTGGTTGTTGAAAAATAAAAGACGCATTTGGATTGGAAGTGATTTTGTAAACAGAGTCGCTTGCGGAAAAGTATATGTGGCATTGGTATACTCCAGAAACTAGACCAGATCCACGGTATTTTGGGTTTGGAAAAGATAAGTGGAAAGGTCGTAAAAGCGTCATGTACGGAGAAAAAAGAAAAATGACCTTAGTAAGCAAAGTAAAGAATTATTTCAAATGGGACAAGCCTATCAAAACTAGAGAAGGAGTTGTCATCCCACCTCCTAATACTCCCGCATCATTCATGATGTTTGATAAAGGGTACCACTCTTGTGTGTGGTTGGAAAACTGGGTGGAATACACTAAAAATGACAGGGTTTTGGCTTTTCCGTTAGATGGTACTTTAACAGTAGAATTTTGTTTAATTTGAGAACCAGAATGAATGATTTACATCCCAGACCTAGATTAACGCAATTTGAGGCCTTAGAGGAGTGGGAGATAGAGGCTTTTGAGCGAGACAAACCCAGAATGGACAAGGGGTTAACTAAATGGTATCCAAAATTGAAACAAGAAACCCGAGAGAAAAAAATGAAACAATGGAGACAGAATATGATAGTGGAGGGACTATACCCTGTAATAGCCCTAGAAGCGCCCCTGGGAGAGAAAAGGACTGAGAAAACCAAACATTTGATGACCAGTGGGGATTCAGATGATAATTATTTGGAGGAAATATTAATGAAGAATCCACCTCCTTATAATGAAGGTTCAAGGCCTTTAATTGCTAGGGACACCTGTCTGAGACCACCTTATAGTGAGGAGTCAAGGTACCTAAGTGAGAGAGACTCCTGTCTAAGACCTCCTTATGAGGAAGAGAGAAGGCCCTTAAGCACAGGAAATCCGTTTCTGAAACCTAATTATGGTGAAGGACCGAGTATGACACATCCTACTACCCCGAACTATACCCCAACTTTGACTCCGCAGGTAATACACGAAAACTCCATGGAGAGGGTACTGCAGGAAAGGGAGCGAGAGGCCCTAGCCAAAGAGAGAACAGAATTAATCCAGAAAATATCCCAGCTAAATACAAGTCCTGAGCCCTGACCATCCCAGTAACTATTGGACCAGTCGTTCCCTTGTATGGGGATAAACAGGGGAGTCCAAAGACTCTGGTTATTACCCCAGCTGTAGTGTAGCCGAGAAAAGAGCCCTTAATTGTGGATGATCAGGCGAGTGAATGTGAATCGGAGATTTCCTTCATGGATTTACCGATCAGAGAGCTAAGAAAAGGTCCGCAGAGAAGAAACACTCCTTTCACTTCAGGAGAAATTTAAATGGAATCAACTTCAGGTACTAAAAATGTCACAGTAGTGACTCCTGAAGAGATTGAGAGATGGAGTCGAGAATTAGAGAAACAAACTCCTCAGTCAAAGCCACTAGATATTTACAAATTAAGAATAGAATTGGAAGAACTGATGGCTGGAAATGTGGGGTTAGACAGACTAAATACCTTTTTGGAGGAGGAGTTGCTGTTTATCTGCAAGAGTATCACCCGTAATACTAGGGTGTTCCATGAGAAATTAGTGGACACCGCGGCCAGTATGGGAATAGATATTAGCAAATCAAAAGTTTTGCAGAAACCATATCGAGCAGAATTTTCTGACAGAGATTTGGAAAACATGAATGTGTCAGGGAGAAAGGTGCAGATCAGAGAATTGCTAAAACTATTACAAAAGTGGGGAGACTTAGAAAAATGGAAATCCAGGTTGGCCAAGAAAAAAGAAGATAATAGGTCAAAACAGATGGCTTCCGAGTATGTCTTGAAAGAAGCAGACAAAGCAGAAAATTATATCCTATGCGGGAAGTGCCAGGTGGAAAGTATGTGCATGTTCCATGGTCCCGACAAGATATTGTGTCCTTTACCAATGATTTCCCAAAATTACGAGAGAAACCTGTAGATTGGTACAGACAGGTAGAAAGGTTTGTGAAGGTGCAAAAATGCCTGTGGAAAGATCTGGATTGGTTTTTCGATATCGTAGTTCCTGTAGATTTGTGGACAGAATGTAAAATTGCGATTGGTTGGCCTAGTGAGGAATTCCCGAGGGACCCTATTACAGGAGCTCCTTCCGATGAAGTAATGAAAAAATACCATCAAGTAATGTTACATCTGAAAGGGAAGGTGCCTGCAAAGGAAACTGATTGGACCAGAATAGATAGAACTACCCAGGATAGAGATGAAACTGTGCATTCTTATTATGAACGATTGTTACAGGTGTTCAAAACGTACAGTGGCCTACATAACATTCAGATGAAGGACATGACCCATTTCATTTACCGGTTTGTAACAGGTTTAAGACCTGAAATTTGCCAATGCATCAAAGACAATAAAATATGTTGGCAGTCTAAGAAAATTGATGAGGTTTTAAGGTATGCCAAATACTGTGAAGATGAGATGGCTGACAAACGAAAGGCCTTAAAGGAAAAGGTCATGTGGGCACAAGTAAAATTAGCAGAACAACAAGAAAAACAGTTGAGTAACATGAATAGTAATACCCAAAATCAAGGTTCTGGGGGTGGAGGAAAACCCAGAGTAAAAATTAGCAGAGAAGAAGCCAAAAAGAAATTCCCCTGTCACGGATGCGGCCAGATAGGTCATTGGAGAGACAAGTGTCCATATGCACAGAATGGTAATATTCAAATTAATGATTTAAATCCACAGACGCAGGATGAGAAACCACGAAAGACCCAGCAACAGGTAAAGCAGAATCAGTTGCCTCGTGCACCTAGGCAGAATTATAAAGGCAAAGCGCAGCAGAGAGAAGACACTGAAGTGTGCGAAGGAAGGGAGGATAGAAATGCAGCTGTTTCACAATTCCTGTTAAACGACACATTTCTTTGTGATGATACCTACTGACGGTGCCTGAGGGGGGAGGACAAGGAGTGCGTACTTGGCGCCTCCTTGCTGGTGGACCAGACAGGGCCATATATTGAAGGAAAGGTTGAAGGAAATGATGTCACCTTTCTGTTGGACACTGGTGCCACTCGTTCTACTGTGAGAACAGCAGACGTTCCACACCTACCCCTCTCGGGAGAAGCAATCCAGGTAGTTGGTGTTTCTAATCAGCTAATTAGTACCCCAGTCACAAAACCCATGGAAATTAAGATTGGAAATTTTAAAGAAATGCACAGATTTGTCGTTTGCGACTCCAGTCCTGTAAACCTGTTAGGGAGGGATTTGTTGTGCAAAATGAATTGCACCATCTTTTGCACACCAAATGGCGTTGAAATTCAGACTCCAGATGAAGATGGAATTTACAAACTAATGTTAGCAAGATCCGATTCAGAAATTAAAAAGCTGACCATAGCAGATTTACCTGAAGAACTCCAAGAAACAGTAAAACCAGAAGTATGGGATTTTACTGGAAAAGATGTAGGATTAATGGCAAAGGTAGACCCGATTAAAATAACCATAAAGGAGAATGCAGTGTACCCAAACATTAAACAGTACAAAATGAGCGCAGAAGTAAAAGCAGGAGTTGCCATTGAAATTAAAAGATTGTTAGAAGCCAAAATCACACAAGAAGTGATGAGCAGTCCATGCAATTCACCCATAATCAGAATCAAGAAACCTAGCGGTAAGTACAGGGTAGTACAGGACCTGCGAAGGGTTAACAAAATTGTGGTTCCTTGTTGTCCTGTCGTGCCAAACCCTGCAGTGATTGTATACCAAATTCCATGGAATGCTGGATGATTTACCGTCATTGATTTATGCCATGCATTCTTTTCAATCCCATTGCATCCAGACAGCAAATTTCTATTCTCATTTGAATTCGACAGTCACGTGTTCGTCTGGAATCGCGTCCCTCAGGGGTTTACAGAAAGCCCCTCAATCTTTAATCAGATTCTGAAAAAGTGCCTTGAGACCCTAATTTTGCCCGGAAAATCAGTTCTGGTGCAGTACATAGACGACCTCTTGGTGGCGTCTAGGAGCCGAAAAGACTGCGTGACTGACACCATTGCCTTACTGAACCATTTAGGTGAGGGAGGGCATAAAGTGTCCCCAGAAAAGCTGCAATTCTGTGCTACATCAGTGAAGTATCTGGGGCACCAGATAGAAAGAGGTATCAGGAAAGTCACCTCAGAAAGAATCAGGATAATTCGAAACATGGAATTGCCAAACACTCAGAAGGAAATCAGAATGTTCCTGGGAGTTGTAGGTTACTGCAGGCAATGGATTGTGGGATTTGCAGTCCTAGCAAAACCATTGATAAAAATGACCAGGAAAGGAGCAAGTGACCCAGTGGAGTGGGATGACGAAAGCATGTCAGCTTTTATCAAATTACGAGATTGTCTCTGTACTGCTCCTGCCTTAGGAATGCCTGATTATTCAAAGGATTTTGCACTGTTTTGTGACACACGGGACAATTGTGCACTTTCAGTCGTGACCCAAATTCATGGTATGACTCGACGTCCAGTGGCATACTTTTCTTCCACATTGGACCCAGTAGCAGCTGGATTACCTGAGTGTTTGAAAGCTGTAGCTGCAACCTGCATGAGTCTTGAACAGAGTGAGTCCATTGTGATGGGACATCCAGTAACTGTGTATGTTCCGCACTCTGTTGTGATTTTACTGACAAGAACGAAGACCCAGTATCTCACACCTAGTCAGCTGACGAAGTACGAGAGAATCCTTATAGGTGCAGGAAATGTAACCATCGAAAGATGTAACATTTTGAATCCTGCAACCTTACTACCTAGCTCATTCGCAGAAGAAGTGAGGGAAGAATGTGCACATGATTGCATTGACTTAACTGAATTCAGTACAAAATCACGCCCAGACATTAAAGAGCATCCTTTGGATCATGGAGATTATGAGCTGTTTGTAGACGGCTCATGCATGAGACACGAGGACTGTGGATTAAGTGCTGCCTACTCGGTGTGCACTTTAGATCGTCCAGTGGAAGCATCTTATTTGTATGGAGTTAAGTCTGCACAAATAGCCGAATTAATTGCATTGACAAAAGCTTGTAAATTTGGGAGAAATTTGAAAATAACCGTGTATAATGACAGCCAGTACGGTTATGGGGTTGTGCATGACTTTGGCCAATTATGGCTACAGAGGGAGTTCCTGAATTCTTCAGGTACCCCTATCCGAAATGGAAAATATGTGCAGGATTTACTGGAAGCAATCCAGTTACCAAAAGAATTGGCTGTGGTCAAGTGTGCTGCTCACAAATCTGGCAATGACGATGTGATAGCCGGTAATTGTTATGCTGACCAGTTAGCCAAACATTGTGCAAAATACAAAATCTCAATCAATATAAGGGTTGGGGGAACTGGAAGCAGCTGCCAACGTTTGATGCTAGAGGGAGTGCATACATGGGAAGAGGTGAGAGACTTACAGGAAGCAGCAGAGCCATAGGAGAAACAGAGATGGAGAAACTTTGGGTGCCGCCGGAGAGATGAAGATGGTGTCATTGTTTACCTTGATGGGTTGCCTGTGTTGCTCCTATGGCAAGGCTGACACATGGACATACACATGTGGGCAGAGATGCGATGATTCGCATGTTCCGCCGAACATGGTTCAATTCAAATTTCAGAAGAGTAGCAGCGGCACTCTGCCAGAGGTGTTTGACTTGCCAGCAATTTAACCCTGGGAAAAAGACCATAGTGTTACCAGGGAAAATTGGAAAGGCAGAAGGCCCCTTCATTAGACTGCAACTTGACTTCATTCAGTTGCCTCTTTGTCGAGGACTGAGATACCTGCTTGTCATTGTCTGCCTGTTTTCAAAATGGGTAGAAGCTTTCCCTACACGTAGAAATGACAGTATCACAGTAGCACAACTATTACTTAGAGAGCTTATACCTCGTTACGGTTTCCCGGTCTTAATTGAATCTGATAGAGGAAGTCATTTCCAGAACGAAATAATAAAACAAATCTGTGAAGCATTCAAAATCACGCAACATCTGCACTGTGCATATCGTTCAGAGGCTTCTGGAGTGGTAGAACAGATAAATGGCACAATCAAGTCAAGATTGGGAAAGATGTGTGAATACACTCAACTGGAACGGCCAGATGCTCTGCCTCTTGGGCTGATGGGACTCAGAAGTATTCCAGACTGGAACACGGGCTTGAGTCCACATGAAATTCTGATGGGAAGAGCAATGCGGCAAGCATTGGTGCCAGGATACAAAATAATAAGCATATCTGATGATTTAGTGCTGGAGTATTGTAAGGAGCTGGCTGACCAAGTACGTTCTATCTCTCACCAGGTTGGGGGAGAAGACGTCGCCAGGGCAACAACTCCAACACATAACCTGAATCCTGGTGATTCGGTCGTAATAAAGAAGCACACCCAGAAGAGCTGCCTTGAGCCGAGGTGGGGAAAGCCACGACAAGTGATCCTGGTAACCACCACAGCTGTAAAGTGTGCAGGAGTACCTCGCTGGATCCATGCCAGCCACACGAAGAGAGTGACTGAACCAGACCTAACTGAAGCTGAAGGTTGCCCAGCTGAAGGATCCCAAGCCATTGATCCTGACGAAGCTGAAGGGGGACAACCGAGCTCCAGTCAAGACAATTGGGTTCCACTCATCGATCTGACAATTGACCCAATCCGAACCAGAAGCCAAGCCCAGCTAGACAGACAGTGGGATAGTGAGGACGAGACAGGTGAAGAAGAAGCTACTCAGATCATCGAAATCCATGTAAGATCTGACTCTGAGGAGGACCAGCTAGGGAAAGAGCAGGTAATTGACATTCTACCCAGAACACCTGCACCAGAGGAGGGACAGATAGAAATTAGGGCGGAAGTTCATGCGGAAGAAAATCAAGAGTTCGAAGAGCGTGAACAGGAACAGACGGGATTAGACAATTGTGTTCAGGAAGAAGAGGTCGAAACAGATCAAAGTCAGACTCAACAGATAACTGAACAAGGCCAGTTTAGGGACCAGGCAGAAGAAACAGAAGAAAGACCTGGACCTAGTCAGGTAGGGAACACTGTTGAAGACGAACAAGACTCCAATGTGCCACAACTAAACGAAAATAAAAGAATATTGGACAAAAGCCAAGAGACAGTGCCATTCAAAAGACTCCGAAAGGGTGATTCAGTACCTCGATTTGTGAAAAGGCTGAGACTACTTTTGAAGACGATAAACGAGGAGCCTGAACAAATAAATGAGGTGTCGAGTCAAACTGACCCAGTCCACACCAAGGTAAAGAGAAGAAGTGCTCGCTTAAAGAAACTGAATAACAAGTACGCGAGTCCTGAGTGGACATATTACGTATTGGAGGAGTTTGAGAATTTGGAAATAAGTGACGAAAGTGATGAAAGTGACAAAGAAGTGATTGCTGAACAGATCTTTGAAGAAGCAAACGCAACCTGAAAAGTTGCTCGAGTAAGCAAGCTGTGTAAATTTACAAAGAGGGGTTGTAACCTCTTTTGAGATAAAATGTCTAATTCTTCTGAGAGCGGGAGACCGAGACGAGGTTGTTGTAAAACATGCTGGCAAGTATGTTTATGTAGTGTAGCTATAGTACTGATCCTCTGGATAGGACTAACAATAACACTTCCTTCTATGATGAGCAAGAACCCAAGTCTGTACCCAAATAATAATTTACCTGACGACACTGTAGAATCACATACTAGAAAGACACCACGAAGAGTAGACTCATTAGACAACCCACTTAGCCTGAAACGGAGACAATTAAACTTAGAAGCATCAGATGAGGAAGGATTACACTTTAATAAGATTAAGAATAAGACACATTTGAATGTTTTCGCAAACATGTTATTGCATTATGTAGAAACTATGGAAATAGACGACTGTTATGTCTGTATGAAGCTACCTACTTCTGTAGCTGAAGGCGTGACTTATCATCACCTGCCCTTAACCTATGGGATTTCCTGTAGTATACTAACTAGCTTATTCTACAAAAGAGGACCTTTACAGTATTACTATTCAAACTCTGACGTGACATTTTCTGAACTTCCTGTTCGAAGAAACCTGAACCCTGTACATACGACTAGAGATGTAGCTAAATACATGAGTGATTATTTTCTAACTGTAGGAAAAATTAATATAGATGATGCAAATAAAAATAACTTGACCTGCTCCTTACATGAAAAGGAAAAAGAATTTCTGGACATGGTGGAGAAGAGAAGAGAGAGTTTCCAAAAGAAACCCAAAGACAAGAACCACAAGGTTCCTAAATGGACAGAGAGTATAGGGAGCACCTCAAATGGTGGAGCAAATGCTGCAATGCTTCTTGATTTCGAAAAGAAAGGGAAACTCTGTCTTAAAAGGGAAATGACTAGTTATTATAACAATGTTTTCATTGGTTCCAGTGAATGCGATCATAATTACAAGGTAATTGGAGGTTGGGGTTTCAAAGATGGGACAGAGCCTGTGTTTCCTGGAATCTATTTTATTTGTGGGAACAAGGCTTACTTCAAATTGCCCGACCATTGGTACGGGAGTTGCTACTTTGGTATTGTCTTCCCAAAGATATACCATGTGGAAAAAATCACTGGAAGCAATAAAGAAACTAACCAATTAGTAGGCAATAAAAGAGAAACTGCTGGTGAGATTGTAGGAGATATTTTCAGCGCAATAATACCTGCAGTGGGAGTGGTTCTGAACTCACATAAAATTTGCAAATTGTCAACAGTAGTTGACCGGTTATCTACTGATACTGCTGAAGGTTTCCTGATGGTCAATACCGAAATGGTTGCGGTGAGATCAATGGTTTTACAGAACAGACTTGCCCTGGATACTCTATTGGCAAAAGAGGGCGGAGTCTGCAGAATGTTGAAAGCGCAACATTGTTGCACTTACATACCAGATAAAAGTGTGGCAATTCAGAGGTATGTAAGGAACATTACTAATTTGGCAAAAGAACTCAAACCACTGGAGGTTGACAGTGCCTGGAAGAGACTTACTGATGGTCTTTCCGCCGTAGGTCATTGGTTTGCTAATTTAGGTAGAAGTCTTCTGATTAAGGTACTAATGCCAATTGCAGGAATAGGTT
This sequence comes from Lissotriton helveticus, assembly GCF_964261635.1. NCBI lineage: Eukaryota > Metazoa > Chordata > Amphibia > Caudata > Salamandridae > Lissotriton > Lissotriton helveticus. The sequence continues at coordinate 291,964,362 of NC_136060.1, forward strand.
TAGTAGTATTTATTATATTCGTTTGTTGTAAATGTCGAAAGCACCAGAAAAAGTATACTGTGAACCAGAGAGGGGTGAAACGGAATGTGGATGAACTTGAATTAGAAGAAATGAATAATCAGCTTTATAAAAGGGTGAAAAATGTTCACCCTAATAAAGAAACAAAAGAGAAACTGAACAGAATGTTTGAAGAAATTGAATTGGGCAAAATGTGAGAAAGTTGGCATCTGGTTCTATTTTGTTTGTGATGATATAAAATATCATCAAAGAGGGGATTGATGGAGCAAGAATTCGCACGTAAAGCGGCTTGCTTGTACTCATGAACCTCGAATAACCATAATGAACTAAATCAACTTGTTTGTCTTACTAATTTCCCTTTTATTCTGACATTTGGGGTATCCGAGAGATGCTTGCCTATGTGTTTATTAACTTTAACAAAGCTTGCCTCTAAAAATGGCCGCTGCTTGGCGGGATTTTCTTCTGCGCATGCGTCGGTCACAATCACGTGACGTGACGTACTTGCAGTTCTGGTGGGAACTTTTCGCGCTTGCGCACTTGACTTAAGATGGCCGCTTTGTGTTCTCACATGCCAAAGCTTGTCTTGCCGCTTTCTGCTTTCTGTTCGTATCGCATTAATAATAATGCTATAGTTAATATAAAGTAAGGGGAGTCATATAGGGATTCCTGGTATACAGTGTAATCATTTATTTTCTATGTTCTAAATTGTTTTCACTTACTTTACATGTATTGAAAATCCATGAGCATGCGGGATGAAATTACTCCATATTGAACAGCCTTTCTGCGCATGACAGTTTTCTGCCGGCGGCATTGAAACCCTGCCAAGCCAAGGTCCCAGCCAAGATGTGCCTGGGAAGATGCACCTTCGCCTAGCAGAAAAAGCTGAACTGTTCTAAATGTATCATAATTCATAGATGCACTATTGTAACGTTAAGATTTATGTCATGGGAACCCCAAATTCAATAGGCGGTCCCAGAGTATGCCAATTAAGTCTTGTAGAAGTGAAATGTGGTTGGTGCGTTGACCTGGCCTACTTGTGGACCAATCAAAATTGGGGATTCTTACACTTGCAACATTTGGGGGGTGGTACACCGACCCAAAAACAGTATAACTAGCCTAGGATTAGTTAAAGAAATTGTCCGACTTCTCTGAATAGCTGACCTGTCACTGACCCAACGCACTCAATAGGTGACTGATACAGACTGCCGCGGAGCACTCTGTCCGTAATTTCCAGAGACCCAAAGCGGGGTTTTGCACCTTAAGTGCTGGCGGAGCACTTTGCTGGGGAATTCGATAATCCAATCGGGGTTCTGACTGATAGCTGCAGAGAGGGTGGAGCGCAGGTGTTGCTTCCGAACTGCGGGTGCTGGTCTTACCTTGGTGGTCCTGTCCTGATCCTAACTTGATTTCCCTGTCCTGTCCTGGGGTGTCCGTTCTGCACCTGCTGGCCTACTGGCGACTATCCTTCCTTGGGGTTTCTCCTGTCCTTAACTGACCCGTGGCCAGGGTTGGTCTTCACACCATACTAGGTAAATATAGTGCTGAAAGTCTACTCTGCATCTTCTATATTTTCCTTTCTTTGCTTTAATAAAGTCATACTCTTGCATATTTGATTTTCCATGCTTTTTGCACTACTAAATGAAAAGGTCATACATTATTGCTGTTATTCTAGCATGTTCCATTTCTTACCCATCCTTTAAGCACATTCCTGCATACAGTTCATGATATATAGATGTTCCTTTTCTTTACCCTCCTTTAGCAAATTATAATAAATCTGCATTGAAATAGTAGCGTGTATGTGCCACTTCCACCCTTCCTAATAGTCACATGTTATCTTTCGAGTCTCCATAGCCTGATAAAATTCTCGTATTATGTCCACTTTTGAAGGATATATATATTCTAGTATGTTCCTTATTTTCCCCGTCCTTTAGCTGCTCCACGCCTAGTCTAAACCTGAAAATTCTTACTAGCCTGTTCCCTGTTCTTACCTTCCTTTAGATTCATTAAATGGTTGGTCTCATATACTTCCTTTATGGATACGTGCTCTTTGTAATCTTGGTTATTGATTGCTTACTTACTGTAAATCTTATGCTTTCGGAATCTGATGAAGTTTAGATAAAGGTTTTAAAACTTCCCGTGTCTCTGGTTATTATCTGAGTGCAAATATAGACAAAGTATGTTTAGTATCTGCCTTTCCTTTTACAGCTAGCTCCCTGATCCATTGTGGTCATAGGTACCCGTAACGGTGGATTGGTAAATCGGGTACACTGGAAATAAAATAGGTAGGAACAAGGATTACTGGTAGTAGAGTGCCGAGTCGCCCGATTTATGAATATGGTAAATTGGAAATTATATGGGCACGATACGTGTGTGGTAAAATTATAGTCAGGAGACCTGCGCGCTCTATCAGGATCGTATGGACCCCCAATTTCTGTTAAGTGCTCACCCTCCTCGGTGCCTCCTTCTCCTGTGAGACTCAACATGTAGTGGAGAGCAGGTTTGGCCAGTAAAAGCTTACTGGCCTTTAGTGATACTGTAGCATGAGACAGAACTTGCAGCACAGGACCCATGGGCTGCATTAACCTCCAATTTTCAAACATGCTAACTCGCATATGCTATGTCATCCTGTGTCATGCTGGGATTCCATCTCACACAGACAGGCCTTACTGCACTGTGGTAGCTCCACTCAGCACGCACAGTCAAGGCATCACAAATCACTCCCAGTGGGGACATCTATCCACATAAAGCAATACGCTGCCACTAGCCACCCGTTCCAAGCAGCGCACAAAATGTACAGCAGCACCAGTGGGCAGTCAGTGGAGGACTACAAACTGGCACCAATTTATGGAGGTTGACATCTGTATGTTCTATCCGTCTCCCAAAGTATTTTTTTAAAATTGACCTCGCCTTTCAAATTTCTTGCCACTTAATTTTCTGTGGTGTATGACAGGTGCAGCTAAGGGATATGAAAGTGGTCTTCAATTTCTGTTTGAGATAGCAACTAGAATAATTTGGTGAAGTCTTACTGAGAAAGTACCAAAACAGTTGGTGTGTTTGAATTTTGATAAAAAATAAATGTGATCTCAGTAGACCTCAAGTTAGAGCTAGTTCAATAATTCTAAATGAAGCGTTGGAGCCTGAATAGATAATAGTCGATCCATGCATAGAGTTGCACCACAGGACCATGCACTTCAAAGTAAAGTATTCCAGCTTTCTGAGAGTTTGTCTGTGCGTCCATTCTTAATAGCGACTCCATAAGCTATGTAAGATAGTTTTGCAAAATACTCGCAGTTTACCACCGTTCTCAGAAGGATGGTAAAGCACTCGCAAACGGGACTCCTCCCCATTTGTGAATGCATGCGCAAATATTGTTAAAATGCAGGCAGTGGTCCTATGGACCACTGCCGGCCCTTTAAAAAATAAAACGGAAACATTGAATTAATGTTTTTTAAATGCATCCCTTTTTCCTTTAAAAAATTGACACTATTTACATATACATTAAGAAAAAGATTGTGACTCATGTGTCCCCAGTGGAGTGACCGTAACCAACAGGTGAATAAGGCTAAAGTGACAGTTTTAAAACAAGGAATTGGTTATTGGAGCTAAAAGGATGTCCATCACGATTTCAGAATAAATCATGTGTTCTAGAGAATATTCTAGTGTTCTTGACTATATTTTGAAAATAGTCAACGACTTTTTGACCCTCTATTGTTAGCGGGATCTCTTCAGGGCTGAGATTCTGGGGACTGGAAGAGTGGTAAGGATTAGTGTTGTTGCAAAAGGGGTGGGAAGTCATTAAATGAAGATGACATGAGCTTACCCAAAGCAATTGTCATGACTCTCAGTTTCAACATGCATATATGTTGCTAAATCTATGTTCAGTTTTAAAACAATGCCTTTAACATCTCATATCTCCTGCTACTTAAGATTGGTGTCATTGAGAATGCTCATTGTGACTATGTAATGTCTTCTGTGTTATACCGATTTCAACATATCCAAATGACTCTTGGGCCCACATGCATCAAGCATTTTTGTAGTCGCAAACGGTGCGATTCCTTAAAATCGGCCGTTTGCGAATGCAAAAGTGCTTTTTGGGATGCATGAAGCAATTTTAGAATTCGTAATATTTTTGCGAGTTCTAAAATTGCGGGTGCTTTTAAGAAGTCGCAGATGTGCGACTTCTTAAAAGCAATGCATCATTACTTTGACAAGTGGAAATTCGCAATTAGGGTTCCAAATTTACCGAGTGGTTGAACCTGCTTTCCCCGAGTTTCCCGGAATCTAGGAGAATTGAGCTCAGTGGAGACAGCATTTGAAGTATTTGAAGTATGCAGGTAAGACAGCCTGCATTTCGTAAACTTTGAACAAGCGCTTTGTTTATTTAAGTACACGCGCTCTTCTGCGTGTACAACGTTCAGTTGTTTCTTGCAACACGAACTGAGGAAACTTAATACAAGATAAAAAGGGCCCTGTGTTTACTATTGAATCTCAGAGTTGATTCTAATAGCCTTTTCTTTGAGATTGTTTATTACTGGTGATTTCACAAGTTTTGCTAAAACTTCCGTGACGTGTTACCATTATTCTAGACTGCTACATTAAGCTTCATACGTTTCTGGAAGAATCACCCTCATATGCCCTGGTGAAGTTAACCTAAAGACATTCTTGAGAGAAACGCCTTTGGTGGAGTTGACTAAAAGACATTTTGAGAGATATTAAAGTACTATTTTAAGGTTACTCCTAATTTACTTTAAGACTGTATGCAAAATATAAAGGGGCAATTAATCAAGAAGTCATGAGAGGCTGATTAATCAAAACAACAAAAGTGTTTCCACAGGTAATTACAAGTGTTGTCATTTACATCATTGCTATTGTGTTTCTATCCTTAGACAAGAGGATATTTTCTCACTTTATTGTGATGTGTCATTTCAGATCTCCCTCCCCGCAGTACCCTCCCTATTCCCTTCCCCTCATCTGGCCATCCTGAACCTCTGAAAATACAAACTCAGAGTCGGGGCTGCCAGAAGGTGGGCCATTTGAGGGTACTGCTCCTAAAGAACTTGTAATCTTGACAGCAATAGATGTATTATTTACTGTAAAAGTGTGTTGCGCTCTGTTAGTTTCCTGTATAAGCTTACAGTCAATTGGTTATTCTTATTCCGTGTTTTGAGATCGAGGAACAGAATCTTATCATTATTCACATTGTATGTGAAGGTATGGGAGGACTGACATTCAGGCAAATAGATCATAAACAGATTCAATCTGTCTTCAGTACCTTCCCATATCCTGAAAATTTCGTCGATATATTGTTTCCAACATTTGATTTTCCCTTGAAAAGGATTGTTAGGTTCAGTGATGTATTTGGTTTACAAATTACCAACATAAAGATTCACTAGATTCAGAGCAAAAATAGCCCCCGTGGATGTTCTGGAGCATTGCTGATAGTATTTAGAGTTGAACATGAAGTAATTGGTTGTTAAGGCAATCTCCAGTAGATCAGTAATAAACTCAGATGGAACCGCTACTGGTGCTGGGCGTGAATCTAGGACTCCTTTGATGACATCTATACTTTCTCTTTGAGAAATGTTAGTATATAAGGATTCTATGTCCAGTTTCACTAGCATTTCCTCTATGGGGTTATAATCCATGCCCTCAATAAGATTAATCATGTATTTACTATCTCGTACATATGCATTCATGACTGGAACAAATTCCTTTATAAAGCTGTTTATGTATTCACCCAGAGGTTCCAAGATCGATCTACATTCGGAAAGAGTAGGCCTACCAGTAGGTTTGGAGATGTTCTTTTGGATTGTGGGTAAGGGGTATAACACCGGGGTCCTGTATTTTTGTATTGAGAAAAACAAATTCGAACTGTGTAAGAAAACCTTCATCAAGGCCATTTCTGGGTACGTCCTGTATCCGCTGCTAAATTTCTGACAAGTGATTTCTGTTCAGTTCTTTATAATGATGGATATTGCCTAGTTGCCTCATTATCTCTGCTTCATAGGTGGTCCCATCCAGAATAATGATACCTCCGCCTTTATCTGCAGGTTTTATGATGATAGACCCTTCTTTCTTCAATTTCAGTAGTGACTGATGTTCCAGTAATGAGATGTTATGCGGAGTGAAGGATTTTTTGGATTACATTTTGTTGAAGTCTCCTAAAACAACTTTTTCAAAAGCCAGAATTTCTGGTGGTATCAGGGCATTCACTGGTATAATATTGGATGTAGGTCTCAAAATGGATGTTTGAACTGGATGGACCGCTTGGTTGTCCTGGGAAAAAACTTTTAGGCTGAGTACTCTAAAGAATGTATGTAGTTCTGTTTGTAATTTAAAGAAATCTGTTCTTTCTGTCATAACATATGATAATCCTTTGCTCAGGAGGGATAATTCACTACTATTTACTTCATGAAGAGAAAGATTGAATATGGGGATGGTACCTTCTTGATTAGTGGGCCCAGTGTCTTGAGTTAGGAAAAGCATCTGGTCAGTGCTGTCTACTGCCCCTCCGGACTCCACGTGTAGTATTGCAGGCGCGTCTGTCTTTCTCCTGCAATTTGGTGCCATGTTCTCTTTTGGTTCTGATTGGTCCCCCTCCCTCACTGGGCCAGGCCTAAAAAAGGAATTAGTGGCTGGTTCCTTTGACCAAAGCTCGGTCCTTCTCTGGCGTTGTCCGAGCGATCCGTACCAGCTGATGAATCTGAGAATCCAATCAGAGCGTTGTTCTTGTACCTGCCCTAGGTGACATCTTTTTTGGCAGGCTGTGAGTAGTAGAAAAGGAAAAACCTTTTCCTTACTATAGGCGTTGATATCCAAACCAGCTGATGAATCTTAGAATCCAATCAGAGTGTTGTTCTTGTACCTGCCCCGGGTGAAATTTTTTTGGGCAGGCTGTGATTAGTAGATAAGGAAAAGCCTTTTCCTTACAATAGGCGTTGATATCCTTCTGGACTTTATCTGCTTTTTTATTTATTTCAAAGGTGTTGAACTCTTGGATTGTTTTGTTCTGTTTTTCCAAAGCAAATTTAGATTTTTACAGGTTATCACGACCAAATAATACTTTTTCTAAATTCTCAATTTCCAATAGCTCCTATTTGCTAGGTTCTAATGCTGTCTTTATCCCTAGCACAATCCAGTGCCTACACTAGGTAGTGGAAATGTGAGAGAAACCCCCTTTACATTTGTTCTCCTTTCTGAATATTCCTGGGACGTTTCTTACTATCAGACCTTGTGATCTGATGTTTGCTTTTAAGTATTCGTTCAGCATACGTGCATGCAGTTCAGTTCTAACATGTTTCTTCCTAGCTCTTTCGGACAATCTAAGAGGACTAGTCTGGGGTTAGTGTTTACACCTTGGTTAGTGATTGACAGAAGAGAAGGACCACCTATTACTTTGGCAATATACTCATCTCTATATATTGGGGCCTCCCTATCTGACATCGTCATGGATAGCTATTTTTTTGACTAATAGTGGTTACACAGTCGTGGTTCAGATAAGGTAACCAAGCAAATACATATAATATAAGACACAGAACAAAAACATTCCAACATACAGTAGAAACAAACCCAACATAGGGGAGAGCGATTCAAATGTAAAGCCCTTGCAGTAAGCACTATGCAATCAATTCAACAAAAAACAAGAGCAGCCCATACGTCCCTGTGAACTGGTTATAGCTAGTCAGCTTAGGCACAATTGTTCGGAAGGAACTCATTTAAGTGAAAAAAGAAAATAGTTTTCAGCAAGTTACTACTATCTTGCAGTGATTTAAGCAAAGTAAGCTTATTGTGAGGGTCAATATGTGCAAAACTCAATTGTTTCTTCAAATTTCCATTTCTATTATGACTTCAGAGAATAACATATGACTGGAGAGAAACAACCCAACAAAATTACTTATTCAACACTCACTACAGCCGAAGCGAGTGCTTTTTATTTGCAAACAATGTTGATAAAAGATATAAAGTTATACAAAAAAATAAACTGTTGCTGTGTATTGACACTATTTACATATATATTAAGAAAAAAATTGTGATTCATGTGACCCCAATGGAGTGACCATAACCAACAAGTGAATAAGGCTAAAGTGAGTTTTAAAACAAGGAATTAAAAGTATGTCCATTACGATTTCAGAATAAATCATGTGTTCTAGAGAATTTTCTAGTATTCTGGACTATCCTTTGTAAATAGTCGATGATGTTTTGACCCTCTATCGTTAGCGGGGTCTCTTCAGGACGGAGATTCTGTGGACTGAAAGAAAGATAAGGAATTAAGGGGTCATTATGATTGCAGAAGGCCTTCTGCCATCGGAAAGCAATTTACCCCCTGCGAGGGAATCTGACCCAGACGATGGTGGCCACAAAGATGGCCCGCCGCGGATCCACCAGAGGCAATCGTTACAATTGCCCAGAAGCGGGGTCCGCATACATAAAATGGTGATGGTGCCTTCCAGGCACCGTCTGCCAAATTACAATGCCGGCTACAGCCTTTCCATGGCAGCAAAATTCATGTCTGACCCCCTTAGTGTTGTTGCAAAAGAGGTGGGCTTTAATTAAATGAAGATGACATGAACATATCCAAGGCAATAAATGTATGCCATAGGCACAACTATATATAGTCATCCAACTTTAAGGAATCAATTAATGGTGCAGTCTGTGGTGACCTTCCCGCGTCGTTCATGGCACGGCTATGCCGGCGGTCCACCATCCGCTGTATTACGAGTTGGCCTGTATGAAACACTGACTGAGGCCTCAATGGGCTACCCAGGAGGATCGTAGTGGTCTGAAATGTTGGTGGTGCATTCAACAATGCCGCCAGGTTTGTGCTCCTCCCGCAGAGCTTGTGTGACTACTTAGTTGTACTCGCGGCCTCAAATCAGTGCTGCCTGCAAAGAAAAAAACTAGCTTCACTGAGTAAGAGTTGACAGTCATGATGGATGAAATGATTAGAGGAGAGCCACACATGTTTGTGTCCCAAGCTTAGCACACTTCTCACAGTGGGAAAATAGAAATTTGGGACAGTATAGACAACAGAGTAAATGCTGTACGTAACACCCTACACACACAGGGAGAAACTAGGAAGAGGTGGAACGCCCTCTGGCTGAAGGTCCATAGCAAGTATAACAGCCACCACCTGAGGACTGGTGGTGGCCCTCCCAGTGAACCATGACAACTCTTACCCTGGGAGAAGAAGAGATTGGCCATGCTGCATACTGACTGCTTGTCATGAATAGAGGGGGAAATTGACTCTTATAAGTAACACTTAAAGAACTGACAAAATATCACAATGTCCTGTTTGCTTTCTACTCTGCTTTTCCTAATCTCATTTCTATCTACTTGCCTAACATGCAATGCTCAAAGTATCTGATATGTTGGTTTGTCTGTGGCATTGCCTATTGTTGCTTGTATGAACATAGGTATTCAAATCCAGGAGCCTGTGAGTGCATTTCCATTACAATATCTATCCATGACCCATGATATGTTTTAAAATGTAAATGTATGGTCCATCCCCAATGCATGTGGCCAGCAGCTATGGTATACAGATCATTTCTCAAGTGCTGCTAAAGTGATAATAAAGTGACTATAATTACCATGAGGCCTTGTGATTGCAATTCTAACGTAGATGCTACTCTCCTTTTGCCTTTTGCTCTCATCTCCCATGTTAAAACTGATGTTATCTGTTCATGCAGTTACCATAACTAAAGTGTTGCTAAAGTGAGACTGATGTGAATACAACTACCACGAGGCCTTGTGATTGCAACTCTAACCACGATGCTACACTCCTTTTACCCTTTGCTCTCTTTGCTCCCATGTAACAATTGATCTTTACTCATCATGGACTGTGCAATGTACGTACAATGCTCCACTAAGGTATACATATGAATACTTTGCTTGAAGGTGTCCTGGACCCATCAACTCTAACTAATGATGGCATCAGTGATACCTTAACAAAAGTGTACCCCTAATATATATCAGCCATTAAGGACACTCAGCTGATCAGCACTGCCAGGTGACCCCTGACTCTGCACTTCTCACATGATGATCAGTGCTAAATATACAACCAATCTGGGTGTTTGACTGTATTAGACACACCTAGGCCTTGGAATGGACAAATAAACATTGTATGACTACACTGGAGAAAGGTGCTTGGAATCGCGCCCTTACCGCTGGTAAAGGAACTCTGTTGAGCTGTCAGGGGATTGTGTTTGGGGGCTGTTGCTTCTTCCTCTGTGGCCTGTTCCCTCTGTTCCGCGGACCGCGCGCTGCCCAGGACTTCCATTCCCAGAGGGCAGCGCGGTCTCGCGAGAGGCCACGGACACGCCCCCCCTCCTCCGGCCACACAAAAACAGCCGCCGGCTACCGCGGCGCGGGACGACATTGGAGAAAGGTGCTTGGAATCGCGCCCTTACCACTGGTGAAGGAACTCTGCTGAGCTGTCCAGGGGATTGTGTTTGGGGGCTGTTGCTTCTTCCTCTGTGACTTGTTCCCTCTGTTCCGCGGACCACGCGCTGCCCAGGACTTCCATTCCCAGAGGGCAGCACGGTCTCACGAGAGGCCACAGACACGCCCCCCATCTCCGGCCACACAAAAACAACCGCCGACTACCGCGGCGCGGGACAACATTGGAGAAAGGTGCTTGGAATTGCGCCCTTACCGCTGGTAAAGGAACTCTGTTGAGCTGTCAGGGGATTGTGTTTGGTGGCTGTTGCTTCTTCCTCTGTGGCCTGTTCCCTCTGTTCCACGGACCGCGCGCTGCCCAGGACTTACATTCCCAGAGGGCAGCGCGGTCTCGCGAGAGGCCACGGACATGCCCCCCTCCTCCGGCTACACAAAAACAACCGCCGACTACTGCGGCGCGGGACGACATTGGCGAAAGGTGCTTGGAATTGCGCCCTTCCCGCTGGTGAAGGAACTCTGCTGAGCTGTCCAGGGGATTGTGTTTGGGGGCTGTTGCTTCTTCCTCTGTGGCCTGTTCCCTCTGTTCCGTGGACCGTGCGCTGCCCAGAAAGAGCACGCACTGTAACAAATGGATGCATCCAACCGAGTACGGATGACCTCCAGTCTATCACTAGCGACTCCCCACCCGAACCCCCCCAGAAAAAACACAGAAAACCAAAACTAAGAGCCAGTAGTGGCAAAGATTCTCAACAAGATAGCGAAGTAGTTGTAGTTCACTCTACCTCACAATCCCACGAACAACAGAAAAAAGTCCATTCTAATAAAAAACGAGTAGCCCAGCCCAAAACTCAATTAAAACAAAAGGCTAACTCAACCGGTAAAGTAACCACTCATTTAGAGTCTCAGTCAGAGCTCCAAAATCTTAAATCTCTAGTGGAGAGACTGGACTCGTACATAAGGGTTAGTTAGGTTAGACCAGCTCACGGCTAGAATGTCTAATATGGAAAGTCTCTTAAATAACAAATTTAAGTCAGTGAACGTAATTCCAATTATTGACCCGAGACAAACACGACCACAAATAAACATATCCCAGGGGACTATCATATCTCTGCAGGAGAAGCTAGCAAAGAAAAATGCACAGCGTCTGCCACAACTACCACTGAAGTAAAAGAACAGATGCAAAAAAAGACAGCCGAGGGATGGTCAAAGTATGTCCCACAAAGACAGACTAACACTAATATTAAGGCGTTCTCGCAGGTAATTCCAACCCAGGCACAAATCTCTCCACCATCCCACTTGGACCTTCCTCCTGAAGCGACCCCTTATGTTATAATATTGGGCAATGTAACACCTAACCGAGCCCCTAATGAAGAATCATGGGAAACCCTTAAAAATAAATCACTTCATTGGTTGAGTAATAGGGTAGGATTGACGAATCATCTATTTCAGAATTTAAAGATGGTTAGGCGTGTCCAATGGGTAGGCGAGCGGAAAATGGTTTTGAAAGGGGATTGTATTGTCATGACATTTGCTTCTCCAGGATTGGTAAATGATATTTTGAGCATAGGAATGAGCCACACGGTTGACGTCGTAGGGATTAACATCCTCCCATTGGGCTTTTTCTATCCTCCTAAAAGGACGAATTATCCTCCCGAAAACACGAGAGAGTTCCCGACTATGTTTCACAGGCTACCACAAATTACTCCAACTTACAATAGATTTAATATATTGTCGGGCTTAGATGATAACGAGTGACTGGACTTGGTAACAATAGAAGTACCAGCAACAAGTCCTGTAACGTCCCCTAGTCAGCCATAATCACTCACCTTAGAGTCCGTAAAAGATAGACTAGAACCAGTGAAACCCCCTACTTATTGCACAAATAGTGGGGCTAGGACCACACTGTGTGAGGATGTGGTTCCTTGTCCAAAAATGGTAGTACCAGCAAGAGCTATACTAGTTCCAAGGCCAATTACAGAGAATTTGCACCAGGGAGTGAGTTTCCACCCTGAAGCGAAAGGTCTATACCTAGAGATTGTTTATTGGAATGTAGCCGGTCTGCTTCCTAAAACCATAAACGAAAATTGGTTACAATTAGTAAGGAAACATAACATAATATGTCTGCAGGAGACATGCTTAGGCTTCCCTGTTCATCTGGAGGGATATAAAACTTACTTCGATCCAAACCCCTTCGGGTAGGTCAAAAGGGGGGTTAACAACATATATATCAAATGTCATAGCAGTTACCAAAATAGAGGCTCTGAGTTTGGAAAGTAATTACCAACTACTTTTGGTATTTATAAACAAAACGTCCATTTTTATTGTAGTAAACTTTTATAATAATCTAAATGAAGCAGATTTAATTGGCGTTCTAAATGAGGTTTCCGTTTTAGTGCATGATTTACGTTCAAAATATACTAACTACTCGTGTGCGTTAATTTGGGGCGGTGATTTTAATTTGCCATTCTGTAAAAGATCGGTACCAACAATTGTGGTATCGAGGATGAGGGAGGAAACAGTATGACACATTTTACGCATGCAAATGTTGGTACTAGAATGAATGAGATAATGATTTCTTTGGAGTTAGGTTTTGGAAATGAATTAGAGAGTCCCCCTGTTCCTTTTTCTCCTACTTTTATTGGGAGAGGGCTTACAAGTACAATTGATTTTATTATTGTTTCAAACTGCATTGCACTTAGTATTCAAAACTTTGCCACAACTATAAATGCAGTAAGCAATCACCTCCCCAATACTATCTCAATAAAAGTTCCCATATCTCTGAGGGAGACAGCTTATTGGAGTCTTTTAGATCAACAATCCCTGCAAATAAACAGACTTAATGGTCTTACTTTGAAATGGGGAAAATTAGACCAAGAGCATCTAACGGCCAAGGTGGTCAAGCGTACCTTGCCCTCTCTTGAAATTTGTCTCGATCTTAATTCGACATCGGAACAAATACTGTCTAGTTATAAAAATATCACTAAAATTATTAAAGAGGAATTAACAGGAAAGAAAACGAGAAGAATGATGGCAAAAAAGGGATGGTTCAATTCAGAATGCACAAAAACTTATACAACACTAAAAGTTGCACTGAGCAAATCTAAAAGGAACAAGAAGGAAATTATTGGACTCCGAAAGGCCTATAATCTGGCCATAAAAAAACGTAAAACTCAGATTAAAAATGGTCTATGGAAGCAGTTACACGATAGCTGTGCCATAAAGGATAGTTCCACATTCTGGAGAATAGTTAAATCCCCCTTTCTTTCTGGAGCTAATGATTCCCCGCAATTGGATGTAGCGGTAGATGCGAACACTTGGGTTGAATATTTCTCTTTAGTAAGTCGGTAAACGCGACTCTGGAGCAAGATGAGGGTACAGAGAGGAAATTTCATTCAACTCAACTGTGTTTCCTTTTGCACCTAAGTTTTACCCATAAGGAGGTGATAAATGACCTAAAAACATCTAAAGCAGGGAAGGCGTCTGGGCCGGACGGGGTCCCAGTGGATCTTTTAAAATATAATTTAGACCTATGGTCCCCAGTGCTTACGCGAGTGTTGGAAGCAGCCAGTCAGGCTGGCTTAGTTGACTCCTGGTACACATCAATTTTGGTGCCAATTTTCAAAAAGGGCGTCCTCAACAGCCCAAACTGCTATCGGCCTATATCCCTTTTGGATTCTCTAGGAAAGGTCGCTGGGTGTATCCTTTTAGACCGACTTCAGACCTGGGCAACAGATTGTCAAGTAACTTCTGATCTTCAAAACGGGTCTGGGCACTGTGGACCAGGCCTTGAACCTAGCTCTATTAACTGGGAAATATGTTCAAGCTAAAGGAGGTTGCTTGCACATGGTCTATGTTGATCTGACTGCAGCCTTTGACTGCGTCAGTCATACTAGACTATGGGCAATCATCCTAGCTATGGGGTGGACCCTGTGTTGGTAAATTTTTTACGGGAACTCTATTCCTGAGCATCGGCACGGGTCAGGTACGGAACAGGGGGTGAAGTTACTGAGTCCTTTTCGATAGAGAGGGGGGGTCAGACAAGGTTGTGTTCTGGCCCCTTTCCTATTCACATTATATACTAACGGGCTCGAAGCCGCGATGGTGGAGGGAAGCCAGGACTTGCCAACAATCTGTCGTCGGCCCATACCAGCACTATTATGTGCCGACGATGCAGTGATCCTGGCGAGAACTCCCCTCCAGCTGCAGCGGTCATTAAATAAGTACTGTCGTTTTATGGACTCCCTAAATCTCAAAGTAAACATAAAAAAGACCTTTGCCATGCATGCTTGTCCCAGACCAAAAAAAATTAAAGCTATTTTTGTTAATCACACCGCTCTAGAGTGCACGGCAACTTATCCCTATCTAGGAATCCTGATAGACAACAAGTCCAAATGGACAACAGACATAGATGCAAGAAAGCTCCTATTTCTGAGGGCTACCACTGCCTTGGTGGCATTTGCTCAAAAGCTGGGGAAGAGACCCGTGCAGGAAATGCTAAAGATCTTTCAGGCCAAATGTGTAAGTGTTGCCACTTATGGCTCAGGGCTATGGGGACACCTGAATACGGAAGCGCTACAGAGGGTTGAGAACGCCTTCTTGCGATATCTATTAGCGGTCCCTCAAAGCTCTTCAACATACTGTTGCCATATTGAACTAGGGCTGGACTACATATCAGATATTTTAAAAATCCAACCGATCATGTTATGGCGCCGCATTTGGACTACGACCCAATGCGATTTAACACAACGTCTTTTGCAGGAGTGTATGACCCTCGATAACATGCACAAGATTAAGTGGCTAGCCTATGTGAAGTCCTTTTTTAATGACTTGGGTCTTCAGAGATATTTTGATTATCCCACAACCATATCTGATATCCCCAAGAAAGAGCTAAAAAAATTATGTCTCTTGCACTTAGGACAGCTACGACTAACAACTGAGATAGGGAAAACCTCAGTTCAGCATTCATTGGCCATCCAAACCTCTTTTTCCATTCAACCATACCTAACATCCAACCTAAACCAACACGAAAATTTCTGTTAACTTGCTTTAGATTAGATATTTTTTTCGGTTAATTTCTTTTCCACCACTGAATGACTGGTCAAGGAATTTACCTCCATGTCCATCTCCTCAATCCTCAATGTATGTAATTCTGTTTTGTAGATTTTATGAAATACCACGTAGGCGTTGGATAATTCCTGTATTGAGATTAATGGGGCTGGGCTGGGATGGTGCAGTGAGCTAAAAAACGGTGATGGATCAAGCCCTGATCTTTGGACTGGGTAAGAGTGGTCTGCTTAATTCAGACACTCTGTTCATCACCACCCCCTTTTCTGAATCGTCAATCTCAGTTAGATGCTGATATATATATATATATATATATATATATATATATATATATATATTCACTGAAAAAACCATAGGTTATAGACCATATATAGTTAGGAATTTGCATTTACAAAACCTTGAAAATTCACTGAAAAAACCATAGGTTAGAGACCATATATAGTTAGCTGGACATTTTATTGACATAAAACCAATGAAATTCCATATATAGTTAGTTGCACTAACTATATATCGCGCACCCGCAATCCACTGCTGATGATGTCACATATTACATCATTCATGACATGGTCAGTGACATCACTGATGACATCACTGATGACATCTCAAATGACATCACTGATGACATCACTGATGACATCTCAAATGACATCACTGATGACATCATCTAGTGTCTGTGTGTTTTTGTAAAGTTTCAATATGTTTTACATATTGAAGAATGAGTGGATGTATGGAAGACTGAGTGTGTGTGTGGCTGGCTGGGAGGTGTGTGACTCTGTGCATATCAATGTGTACTTGTATCAGTGATTGTATAAGAGAGTAAGTATGTGTTAGTATATGTGTGAAAAGTATGGTGTTCTGTGTTTAACTGTATAGATGAGGAAATCGAAGTGTGATTGATTCTTCACAGGACTGACTAGGTGTATGAGTGCATATGATAGTGTTGTAATAATGAGTGACTGTATGTATGAGTGATTGTATGGGTGAATGAGTGAATGTGTGTGTAGACGTAGGAATCAGTGAGTGCGTATGTAGTAACTGGTATTGGTGTGTCATGATGTCATCAGTGATGTCATTTGAGATGTCATCAGTGATGTCATTTGAGATGTCATCAGTGATGTCATCAGTGATGTCACTGAAGTATGGTGTTCTGTGTTTAACTGTATAGATGAGGAAATGGAAGTGTGATTGATTCTTTACAGGACTGACTAGGTGTGTGAGTAACTCCATGGATGAGTGGCAGTGTGTGAGTGTCTGCATAGGTGTATGAGTGCATATGATAGTGTTGTAATAATGAGTGACTGTATGTATGAGTGATTGTATGGGTGAATGTGTGAATGTGTGTGTAGACGTAGGAATCAGTGAGTGCGTATGTAGTAACTGGCATTGGTGTGTCATGATGTCATCAGTGATGTCATTTGAGATGTCATCAGTGATGTCATCAGTGATGTCATTTGAGATGTCATCAGTGATGTCATCAGTGATGTCACTGACCATGTCATGAATGATGTAATATGTGACATCATCAGCAGTGGATTGCGGGTGTGCGATATATAGTTAGTGCAACTAACTATATATGGAATTTCATTGGTTTTATGTCAATAAAATGTCCAGCTAACTATATATGGTGTCTAACCTATGGTTTTTTCAGTGAATTTTCAAGGTTTTGTAAATGCAAATTCCTAACTATATATGGTCTATAACCTATGTTTTTTTCAGTGAATTTCATTGGTTTTTTAAAAGCTAATATCTATAGCTGTAAAATATATTCTTTATTACGTGACGTATCACGTAGCCACGTGAGACGCCTCATGACGCGTCGCATAACCGTGACGTATCGGCTCTGCAGCGCAAACAAAACCCGTAACGTAAGCGTGCCGGAGCACGCTTACAGATATATATATATTTTTTTAACCTTAATTAGACAAAATCCACACGTGCACATATCTTGAGGCCTTGCAAAGGCACATCAAACAAACAGTCCCTACAATTTTGCCAAGTTTGCTGGAAATCTATTCCCTTAATTTTTTTTTTACTGTTTCTCTTGGTTTTCCCCTTGTTACGCTTACCGGGACGCTACCCGGTACGCGAACCGGACGCTCCAAAAACACAAGATGGTGGACTCCCGTTACGCTGCCGGTTAGCTGCCCGGTTCGCGTACCGGGAAGCGCCTCTACCGCGAAAAATCGCGGGGGACTTTAATATCCCCCTCATCAATCCTAGGGGGTCAGGAGGAGTTTACCTTGCCCCCTTTCCTTCATTTCCCCCTTCTTTTTTCACCACATCTTGTCTCTCGAACCTACCGAGAGACAAGATGGCGGCCGCTCCGGACTGTTTACAATGTTGACAGCTACGCTGCCGGTTAGCTGCCCGGTTAGCTGCCCGGTGAGCTGCCCGGTTCGCGTACCGGGACGCGCCTCTATGGCGTAAAATCGCAAAAACATTTTTTTTTTTTTTTGCCCCGCGGGGCACTTTAATATCCCCCTCATCAATCCTAGGGGGTCAGGAGTGGTCTACCTTGCCCCCTTTCCTTCATTTCCCCCTTCGTTTTTCACCACATCTTGTCTCTCGATCGTACCGAGAGACTAGATGGCGGCCGCTCCGGACTGTTTAGAATGTTGACAGACACCGGAGAGCCAATCAGCTTCGCTTCGCGAAGTTCCGTTACGCGTCAGGTACGCGAACCGGGGCGCTAACCGGAACGCTGTCACAGATATATATATTTTTTTTTAAACGTTAATTTCTCAAAATCCACTGGAGCACATATATTGAGACATAGCAAAGGCACGTCGGGCAAACCATATCTACAATTTTGCCAAGTTTCATGTAAATCTATTCAGCCGTTCGAGCTAAAAGTGAGTCCAACCGCCCTATGGAAAAATGAATGGGAAAAACGCGTTTTGGGACCCCCCTTTTTTCTCGGCCCCCCCTTGACGAAACCCGCCCAAATTTTCAGGGGCTGCTCAGAAACAAAATGTGCCATTTTCCTGAAAATATCAGCCAATTCCGTCCACAAACGCCAAAGTTATTAGACATAGAATTTTCAGAAATCCCATAGAGAAAAAATCCTAACTATATATACCCACTGGCTATCGCCAGTAGGTAATATACATATATAAACATATATAATCTGCATATCTATATAAATATAAATGCATGCATACATATACATATATGCATACATATGCATGTTATTTACATGAAAGTTTTAAAAACACTAATAAAAGCAAAGCTAAAAAGCCACCTCATTACAAACAGAATGGCTTTAACTTAAACGAGGGCGAGATCTATTGCATTTTCAATGCTTGTTTACTTTGGTTCTATCAAGAAGGCATTCAGATGTGTCACACATTTGCCATAAATTCTGAATGTTAGCACTCTAGTTGCTCATTAGATCACTGTAGTAAAGCTAGTGCTCACCAGGGAAGTCTGCTGCTAATCATGGTTTGCAGCCATTTTCCCGCATTTTTTATCCCGCAGACTTTCAGTCCGCATACCATTATCCCGCAAGGTCATTGACCTCGCATACCATTATCCCGCATTTTTTCAAAACGCATGTGCATTTATCACGCATGCCTTTACAAAGAATTACGTTTTAAAGGCATGTATGGTAAATGCATTTGCGTTGTGAAAACCACGATGACGAGAGAGGTAAGTGGGTTTGTGTTAATTTTTTCGTGGGTTAGTGATTGTGTAGTGTAGTGTAGCGTTGTGTAGGGTAGTGTTGTGTTAGTGTAGTGTAGAGTTGTGGTGGTTGTTTAGTGTAGGGTCATGCTGGGGGTAGTGTTTTAGGGTTTAGGGTTGTGTTGTAGTGTTTGCGTAGTGTAGGGTCATGCTGGGGGTAGTGTTTTAGGGTTTAGGGTAGTGTTGTAGTGTTTGCGTAGTGTAGGGTCATGCTGGGGGTAGTGTTTTAGGGTTTAGGGTTGTGTTGTAGTGTTTGCGTAGTGTAGGGTCATGCTGGGGCTAGTGTTTTAGGGTTTAGGGTAGTGTTGTAGTGTTTGCGTAGTGTAGGGTCAAGCTGGGTGTAGTGTTTTAGGGTTTAGGATAGTGTTGTAGTGTTTGCGTAGTGTAGGGTCATGCTGGGGGTAGTGTTTTAGGGTTTTGGGTAGTGTTGTAGTGTTTGCGTAGTGTAAGGTCATGCTGGGGTGTAGTGTTTTAGGGTTTTGGGTAGTGTTGTAGTGTTTGCGTAGTGTAGGGTCATGCTGGGGTGTAGTGTTTTAGGGTTTTGGGTAGTGTTGTAGTGTTTGCGTAGTGTAGGGTCATGCTGGGGGTAGTGTTTTAGGGTTTTGGGTAGTGTTGTAGTGTTTGCGTAGTGTAGGGTCATGCTGGGGGGTAGTGTTTTAGGGTTTTGGGTAGTGTTGTATTGTTTGCGTAGTGTAGGGTCATGCTGGGGGTAGTGTTTTAGGGTTTTGGGTAGTGTTGTAGTGTTTGCGTAGTGTAGGGTCATGCTGGGGGTAGTGTTTTAGGGTTTAGGGTAGTGTTTTAGTGTTTGCGTAGTGTAGGGTCATGCTGGGGGTAGTGTTTTAGGGTTTAGGGTAGTGTTGTAGTGTTTGCGTAGTGTAGGGTCATGCTGGGGTAGTGTTTTAGGGTTTAGGGTAGTGTTGTAGTGTTTGCGTAGTGTAGGGTCATGCTGGGGGTAGTGTTTTAGGGTTTAGGGTAGTGTTGTAGTGTTTGCGTAGTGTAGGGTCATGCTGGAGGTAGTGTTTTAGGGTTTAGGGTAGTGTTGTAGTGTTTGCATAGTGTAGGGTCATGCTGGGGTGTAGTGTTTTAGGATTTTGGGTAGTGTTGTAGTGTTTGCGTAGTGTAGGGTCATGCTGGGGGTAGTGTTTTAGGGTTTAGGGTAGTGTTGTAGTGTTTGCGTAGTTTAGGGTCATGCTGGGGTGTAGTGTTTTAGGGTTTTGGGTAGTGTTGTAGTGTTTGCGTAGTGTAGGGTCATGCTGGGGGTAGTGTTTTAGGGTTTAGGGTAGTGTTGTAGTGTTTGCGTAGTGTAGGGTCATGCTGGGGGTAGTGTTTTAGGGTTTAGGGTTGTGTTGTAGTGTTTGCGTAGTGTAGGGTCATGCTGGGGGTAGTGTTTTAGGGTGTAGGGTTGTGTTGTAGTGTTTGTGTAGTGTAGGGTCATGCTGGGGGTAGTGTTTTAGGGTTTAGGGTAGTGTTGTAGTGTTTGCGTAGTGTAGGGTCATGCTGGGGTGTAGTGTTTTAGGGTTTTGGGTAGTGTTGTAGTGTTTGCGTAGTGTAGGGTCATGCTGGGGGTAGTGTTTTAGGGTTTAGGGTAGTGTTGTAGTGTTTGTGTAGTGTAGGGTCATGCTGGGGGTAGTGTTTTAGGGTTTAGGGTAGTGTTGTACTGTTTGTGTAGTGTAGGGTCATGCTGGGGGTAGTGTTTTAGGGTTTAGGGTAGTTTAGTTGTTTAGTGTATGCTAAAGGCATATTCGTTCTAAAAGTTTTCGTTATTTTAATTTGCGGCCTAATAGTACATGCGGGATTTTTTTTGCGGACTGATGGTATGCGGGATTTCGTCATATATTCGCTAATCATACTTTCTATGGCAAAATGAACCCCCTCATTTTGTTCCTTTTTAAATTAAATGTTTTAAGAGTTACCACTTTATTCCAATCAAGATGGCTTCAGGTGTGCCATACCTTTGTAATAAGTAGGACTGTTAGCACTCTAGTTGTTCTTTAGAACACTCTGGGACATTCTGTCATTGGGCTATAGTTGGGCTACATCTGGCTGATATTTGGGCTACATTTGTTTTTTTTTGTCTCTGGTGGCCATCTTTGGGCTACATTGGGCTACATTGGGCTACATTTGGGCTCCAACATATATATAGCCCAATGTAGCCCAATATATATTTTTCAAAGTTAATTTTCGTAAAAACCACTGGAGCCTATATCTTGAGACATAGCAAAGGCACATCGGGCTACCAGTCCCTACAATTTTGCCAAGTTTGGTGTAAATCCATTCAGCCGTTCAGGCTAAAAGTGAGGCCAACCGCCCTATGGAAAATTGCATGGGAAAAAACGTTTTGGGACCCCCCTTTTTTCTCGGCCCCCCCTTGACGAACCCCCCCCAAATTTTCAGGGGCTGCTCAGAAACAAAATGTTCCATTTTCCTGAAAATTTCAGCCAATTCTGTCCTCAAACGCCAAAGTTATTCGACATAGAATTTTCAAAAATCCCATAGGAAAAAAATCCTAACTATATATACCTACTGGCTATCGCCAGTAGGTAATATATATATATATATATATATATATATATATATATATATATATATATATATATATATATTCACTGAAAAAACCATAGGTTATAGACCATATATAGTTAGGAATTAGCATTTACAAAACCTTGAAAATTCACTGAAAAAACCATAGGTTATAGACCATATATAGTTAGGAATTAGCATTTACTAAACCTTATTTTACTCACACAAAACCATTGAAATTCCATATATAGTTAGTTGCACTAACTATATATCGCGCACCCGCAATCCACTGCTGATGATGTCACATATTACATCATTCATGACATGGTCAGTGACATCACTGATGACATCACTGATGACATCTCAAATGACATCACTGATGACATCACTGATGACATCTCAAATGACATCACTGATGACATCATGACACACCAATACCAGTTACTACATACGCACTCACTGATTCCTACGTCTACACACACATTCACTCATTCACCCATACAATAACTCATACATACAGTCACTTATTATTACAACACTATCATATGCACTCATACACCTATGCAGACAGTCACACACTGCCACTCATCCATGGAGTTACTCACACACCAAGTCAGTCCTGTAAAGAATCAATCACACTTCCATTTCTTCATCTATACAGTTAAACACAGAACACCATACTTCAGTGACATCACTGATGACATCACTAATGACATCTGAAATGACATCACTGATGACATCTCAAATGACATCACTGATGACATCATGACACACCAATACCAGTTACTACATACGCACTCACTGATTCGTACGTCTACACACACATTCACTCATTCACCCATACAATTACTCATACATACAGTCAGTTATTATTAGAACACTATCATATGCACTCATACACCTAGTCAGTCCTGTGAAAAATCAATCACACTTCGATTTCCTCATCTATAGTTAAACACAGAACACCATACTTTTCACACATATACTAACACATACTTACTCTCTTATACAATCACTGATACAAGTACACATTGATATGCACAGAGTCACACACCTCCCAGCCAGCCACACACACACTCAGTCTTCCATACATCCAGTCATTCTTCAATATGTAAAACGTATTTAAACTTTACAAAAACACACAGACACTAGATGATGTCATCAGTGATGTCATTTGAGATGTCATCAGTGATGTCATCAGTGATGTCACTGACCATGTCATGAATGATGTAATATGTGACATCATCAGCAGTGGATTGCGGGTGCGCGATATATAGTTAGTGCAACTAACTATATATGGAATTTCAATGGTTTTGTGTGAGTAAAATAAGGTTTAGTAAATGCTAATTCCTAACTATATATGGTCTATAACCTATGGTTTTTTCAGTGAATTTTCAAGGTTTTGTAAATGCTAATTCCTAACTATATATGGTCTATAACCTATGGTTTTTTCAGTGAATTTCATTGGTTTTTTAACAGCTAATATCTGTAGCTGTAAAATTTATTCTTCTTTAAATCCAAAAATATATTTTATATGTTTATGAATAATTATTTTTTTAAATATTTTTTTTTCTTCGTTCCCGCTTCGCGAATCGGGAACCTTACAGTAAAAAAATGTTCAGAAAAATAAAAAAAAAAGTTCTTTTCAGAACTACCTCCCCGTTATTAAAAAATTGGTACAATATTTGGAACTGTGCCAACCTCTATTTCTCTTAGTTCGCTTCCTAGTTCGCTCGCTGGTACGCGAACTGGAAGCGAACCAAAAACAGTAAGTATAAGGGAAGGAAACACACACTTATGTTAAAAGAAAGACAGCTATAGGGGAGTAAACTAGAGATACTATTACCCATAATCCACTACTGATGATGTCACATATTACATCATTCATGACATGCTCAGTGACATCATCAGCAGAGGATTGCGGGTTTTTTGGCAACATGCCTTATCGACGGTTTAATAACGCTGCCTTTTGCTTTATATAAGTTTTCAAATTGTATGAAATATATACCAATAGGTCTTTATGAACCTTTAGGTAGTGCTTTTGTTCATGAGGTCTGGTCGCTTCCATACACATACAGATGTTTCAAAGATGATCAAGAAGTTTATCTGAATGGAGAGGAATGCACTGAGACGCCAGATCATTCACTAATGTGTAGGCACATACAGTTACACGATTCATGCAACAAACAGCGACCAAATATGGCTTGCGTGATGCAAGGCACGCCAGTTCCTGCTATCATCCCCACGTTCAAGTTGTTGGAAAATGGTAGTTATTTGATGCTCAATAATGAAGATTGTTCTGAGTTAATTAAAAGTATTCCTTTTATCGTAACAGTAAGTGAACGGGTTATTTGCTGCAGAAATGTTCTATTTCCTCCCACACATGAACATAGGGAGTTTTCAATCTGGCCACAAATACCAACCTTGGGACACGTTTCAACAGCATGACAAGAATAAGAGCTCTTTTGTCTCAGAGAGAGGTGGCCTTGAGTTCGGCCCGTGAAACTTTCGTACTTCACATAGCGAACACCCGTACACAGGTTTGCCTTTCAATTTCAGCAACATGTTTCCGACTATCTTTAACGCATCCTCCACAAAATCCCTGGCACACTTTTTTAAAGTTGTTACCAGTGGTCTCGTGACTTCATTTGAGAAAATCTTTGGAGTCATCCCTGCTCCCTTTCATTCCATTTTCTCCACTCTGGTTCGTGGATTGCATTTTTACTTGCATTACCAGCGGACGCTCTTGTACTTTTTTACATTTTTAAATATGGATGTCCCTCCTATGCAACCTCCGACCCTGCAGCTGCTGACACTGTTCCGCAATCGCATGCTAGAATATTATGGCACAATGCCGTTGGCGATATTAAGCACGGCATATGGATTATCTTTTCGGTTCTCCTACTTCACCTGTGTCCAGCCTGTATTTCACTGCCTGACCTGTGATTTCGATTGGGCCATTGATTTGTGTCTCTGCGGACCGGTTTCTCCTGACGTCGACTTTAATCAGCTGATGACTCCTATCATTACTCACGAGTTGATTTGTCCTGGCGAAAGGATTATGGCTGTGGCATTGATGCATGGACTACTTGGTCCCTGGAATTTACTGGCGGCAGCACAGTCTTTCTTGGAACACAGCTTTCTTGAAAACCCACCGAGCTGTCCTCTAATGGTGATAGAGGATCCGGTGCTGGGAGAGCACGTATGTTCTTTTCCGCTTTTAAATTGGATGGCTGAACTGTTTTCGGATGAAGACGGTGACTTCCTGTTGGAGGCTGTTGCAGCTTATTTTGCATACACAGTTATGTCATAGACCTTTTTCATGTTTCATATGCTGAGTACTAGCATTTCATTGACAATTCATTGACTTAATTGTCAAGTTTTTATTATTTACCTTGCCTATTGGCTTAAGACTCGATAAAGTACTTGGCTGTTTTATTTTTCTTTAGCATTGAATTTTCCTAGTTTTTAATGCTTTACCTTGCGGACCGTCCACATATAAACTTGCAATCTGCTCTCATGAGATGGCACTTCTATTATCTTATTCAGTTCGTTTCCGGATCATGAGGAGGTGTCATCTAGGTCCTGGATATCTTTACACCGTGTTAAGTTAGCATGGGCTCATTACCGGTTTAAACGCCATTTTTCCTTTTTTGCAACTTCTGCACACGACATTTAGTTGTTGCTTTAGCTTTCCACCTAGTAGTTCATCGTGGTTTACATGAGAATAATATGTTATTGGTCTACTATCTGCTTTACTTGTTAAACTATATCTGTACAGCGAGTGCTAAAGTTTCAAGAACAACACGGTACAGAATTGTTATGAGGTCTGATCTCCACGACTTCATACTCATAACATAAGTGCAACTTCTGCCAATTCTGGGCATGAGGCGGGTTTTATATTGCTTTGCCGAACACACATACACAACAGTTGATGCGGTTCACATGAAGAGAGAGCTGGTGTATGCTGATGTGATTCCTTCAAATCTAAGACACTAAAGTATGGGCACGCCCTAAACCAACACAAAGAGACCTTCTTAGCAAATAATATAATATGTGTATTAGGGAGGGTGAGATATAAGCAGCCGCGGGCCGTGGAGGGAGTTACGGTGAGGCAGGGAGGCGGGGAGGGGGAGAAGCAGGGTGGAGCCCTCTCTACCTTGCCCCTCCCCCTCCCCGCCTCCCTGCCCCACCGTAACTCCCTCCACGGCCCGCGGCTGCTTATAAGTGTTGCTAACTCTTATTCATTTACAGCATGTTAACATACTGTCACCATTCGCTTTTTATGTACTAGTAACTATGCTGGTAATTTTGCTACTGATAATATGTGTACTTGTATTCTCCACCCTGCTTCTCCCCCTCCCCGCCTCCATGCCTCACCGTAACTCCCTCCACGGCCCGCGGCTGCTTATAAGTGTTGCTAACTCTTATTCATTTACAGCATGTTAACATACTATCACCATTCACTTTTTATGTACTAGTAACTATGCTGGTAATTTTGCTACTGATAATATGTGTACTTTTATTATCTAAGGTACTACGCCTGAGAAGACGGCATTAGTAAATAAACATTTCAAATACACATGTGTTCTTCTTAACTCCATGTTCTGGTTTCTAAGAAATATATAACGACCGACTGTTCATGAGTTCCACGTATCCTGAGGTACTATAAGTTCATATTCTGGATTGTCTAAACATTGAGAGTTTGTTATATCCAATGTGACACTGTACCTAGCTTGCTAAATAGTTTTTGATTACTAACGTGAGTTTTGGGACACCCTAATTCGCCGAGGTTCCAATCCTCTGTCCACAGTTCTGTGTGAGAACAGAAACCCTGCGACAGGGGCACCCCCGACCCTTGCTGGAGCTTCATCACACTTGCGATACAACTCCAGCAATGCGCCACCTTTACGGCACAGATACATCACGCATCTGTGCTGTTTTTGCCCCGTGATGCGCCGCATTGTAAATGCAGCACACCATAGGTGACGGAACAGCGGCACAGAATGACTAACACATCCCTGGTGATGCGCCAGTCATCATAAATCTATCCCTATGCTTCTTATCTTGTTAGAGATGAACCGCCATATGTATCATCAAAGTTATTTGCATTTCCTAAATAGCGAACTTTAAGGAATAAATAGCGATTCTTTACCATTCCTAGTTTGCGATGAGCTATTTGCTAATTAGCCGAATGTAGCCCAATGAAGCCCAATGTAGCCCAATGTAGCCCAAAGATGGCCGCCAGACACACAAAAAAACAAATGTAGCCCAAATATCAGCCAGATGTAGCCCAACTATAGCCCAGTGACAGAATGACCAATCAGCTTCGCAAACCTCCGTTACGCGAAGCGGAGCGCTGTTACAGATATATATCTTTTTTTGAACGTTAATTTCTCAAAATCCACTGGAGCACATATATTGAGACCTAGCAAAGGCACATCGGGCTACCAGTCCCTAATATTTTGCCAAGTTTCGTGCAAATCCATTCAGCCGTTCAATTATTATTTTTATTATTTTTTTTTGCCCCGCGGGGCCCTTTTAAAACCTCCACATCAAACCTAGGGGGTCAGCGAGGATCTACTATGCCCCCTTATAGTTATTTCCCCCTTTGTTTTGACCTCCTCTTGTCTCTCGATCCTACCGAGAGACAAGATGGCGGCCGCTACGGACTGTTTGGAATGTTGACAGACGCCGGAGAACCAATCAGCTTCGCTTCACAAAGCTCCGTTGCGCGAAAAGTCCGCGAACCAGAGCGCTAACCGGTCCGCTGTTACAGATATATATCTTTTTTTAAACGTTAATTTCTCAAAATCCACTGGAGCACATATATTGAGACCTACAAAAGGCACATCGGGCTACCAGTCCCTACAATTTTGCCAAGTTTCGTGCAAATCCATTCAGCCGTTCGGGCTAAAAGTGAGGCCAACCGCCCTATGGAAAACTCAATGTTAAAAACACGTTTTGGGACCCCCCTTTTTTCTCGGCCCCCCCTTGACGAACCCCCCCCAAATTTTCAAGGGCTGCTCAGAAACAAAATGTGCCATTTTCCTGAAAATTTCAGCCAATTCCGTCCACAAACGCCAAAGTTATTAGACATAGAATTTTCAAAAAACCCATAGAGAAAAAATCCTAACTATATATACCTACTGGCGACCGCCAGTAGGTAATATATATATATATATATATATATATATATATATGTATACCTATCTTTGCACATGAATTTTCAAGATTTGTTAAAACTTTTTAAGCATTTTAAGAGTTGAACTAATTAGCAAGTATATAAATTAACTGTGGAATAATTGTTGTCGATTTTAACCTATATAATATAGTGTTTTATTTGTACTTTTATGGTTTTTCGAAAAAATATGGAAACCGAATAAAGAAATTTTGAATTTGACTACACTGTGTTTGAAGCTTAGTGTTGAAGATATCATCTCTATCCCTAAAGCAAAATGGACCTATATCTGCACAGTTAATGAGATAATAAAAACTACTACATTTATTGAATGTCTACAAATGTCTGGTACCCAACTTCAGCTCCACGCAAATAGATGACAATACTAAACGATATCTATTTTGTTCCATTCTAGGTCATCATTTAAGTTGACACAAACAACGTGGATGTAGATACTTCACTTCCAACATTAGTAATGCTCAATATCTCTCAAAAGGTCCATCCAACTCTGCACCTGCGCAGAGTGTGGAAAAAAACAGAGTTCCTCTCCTCCACAGGACGAAGCCCTCAGGGATGACAACTCTCTTGAAAAGGTAGACGTGGATGACGGTCCTGGTCAATCTGGGCTCACAACACCTCCCACCACTGCTGAAACGTCACAGCCAACCACTGACCCTCCCAACCTGTGCACCTAGCACAGCTGCTACCATCCTGGGCACCCTAGTCCTGGCTACTTTGATGGTTAGCACCCCCCCAGGCACGGAGGAACAGGACCCAGTGGGAGGGTGCAGTCTGTGCCAAGGGTACAGGGAGAGGGCCGTAGGCATCGTGGAAGGGGAAATGTGGCTGAGGCCAAGGCAAAACAGGCTGCCCTTTCCTAAGTCTTGGAAGTGTACTAGAGCACCTCAAGTATCATGGGCCAGCAACCACGGGCAGCAGTGGGAGTACCTGCAGGGCGGTGATGTGGGGAGGGGAAGGGCAGGGTAGGGGGAAGTAATGTATGGATTACGGAGTTTTACAGGTAAGTAAACATTTAAATAAACAAATTTAGTTGCGCATTTGGGGATGCAGTGCACTCAACGAAATTCGTTTTATTTATTTAAATGTTTACTTACCTGGGAAGCTCCGTAATCCATACATTACTAACCCCCACCCTGCCCCTCCCCACATCACCACCCTGCCGGTACTCCCAATGCAGGCCGCGACTGTGGGCCAGGTATTGTCAGAAATCTGTGAAATGAAGGAGACACATACCGGGTGGTTGCTGACATCCGCACTGAGGTAGCCTCCTTTGTTGAGGAGCTGCGGGACGTTAACACCACCCTATTCAGGGCTTTTTTACCTGCATCCACCCCTTCCTGTAGTCCAAGTACATCCCCACCACCAACACCTGCTACAGCCACAGGAAGGGGGCCCTGCCAGAAGATGACACGCCTGCAAGCGCACCTGTCACAGCAGCTCCAGATGCCCCCTCTGGCAATACGAAGAGGGGATGTCCCCCCAAAAACCAAGGAGCTCAAAATGGCAAGACACCCACCACCGCCAGTAAGAAGCATCAACCCTAATGTCTTCCTATGTGTTACAGCTCCCTTTTGTTGGACTCTTCCTGCCCACTTTCCATATCTGGTGGGAGAAGTATGTGGAACTTTGGACTCATGACCATTAGGATTTTAATACAATAGTTTTATCCACCTTGACTGAAGACTCCGCTTATTGTTTGCAGTGTTTAATTTCATGTTGATTATTTGGCCTTGTTCACTTTATTAAAAACATATGTCACCAAAACAATGTCTCCTGTTTTCATTCTCACATATTACTATGGGCATGTAGTACCAAGTTAACTTTGCTATTTCAAATCTAGGGGTTTCTGGAAGCTTGGGTATGTGGTCTGTATACAATGTTCAACTCTGGATTACTACCATGTCACAACACATGCATACACGTGCCTGGGCTGAGAACATCTTTATTCCATTTTTCTTATCATAGGCTTCCATGATATCAGAAACATAGGAAATAAGACATGACTGTTATTCTCGGTCAGTGATTACATCATCAGTTGCAGACTTTGACAATATGGAAGGTGGTGAGACATCTGACAATATCCTACACAATAGGCAACAATCAAATAGGTCTACATCAACAGCTGGAGCCATATTGCCCACCTCACAAAAGGAATCCCACATCAATTAAACAAATAAACAGACACATGTTAGTACAACCGTGTCTGATCACAGGGTCATTTCAGTCCAGTTTTGCTAGCATCTGGTGGAATGTCACAAACAAATGTCAGTGATGTGCCACAAGCACATTGGTCTACACTGAGAAGACACATCAACAGCTACATACAGTTCATACACAATGAAGAATTAGCCAATGTGAAGGCAGAATAAAATGTATTTTTATTTATTTAAAGAGTTTTATATAGCACTGGCTAGACCCGGAGGTATCAGAGCGCTTTACATGAGGTTCAACAAAATTACAAGATTACATCAGTTTCAACAGTTGCTAGAAAAACAATTACAAGTGCATAGAGAACGAGATAAGTGGAGTTTAGAGGGGAAGGGGGGAAGGGTAAAGGGGTGGGGGGGAGATACAGCAGAAAGACGAAGGAAGGTCTGCCCAAAGTCCGGCTGGGTAGGGGACAGTCGAGGGGGGAGTCCCAGACCCATCTCCTCTATAGCTATCAGGTAGCTCCACTGGGCTTTAGCCAAATAGCTAGGTCTCAAAGGAAACATTAAAAGAACATGGAGGGCAAAATAATGGAGCCTAGAGGGGAGGGTGAGAAAAGGGAGGAAAGGGGATATACAGCAAGAGAGACGAAAAACAAAGTCTGTCTAAAGGCCGGCTGGGTAGGTGACGACCAAGGAGGGAGTCCACGGCCCATCTCCCCTATAGCTAAACCAGGTAGCTCCATCGGGCATCAGACAAAATAGTTCAATCTCAAAAACATTGAGAGATGAGAGAAGGAGAGACATAGACAGAGGGAGGAAGCGGGAAGAGATGACTGGAGAGATGAAAGGAAGTCTGGCTAAAGACCGACTGGGTAGGTGACGTACAAGGAGGGAATCCCCGACCTTTCTCCCCTATAGCTAAACCAGGTAGCTCCATCAGGCATCAGGCAAAATAGCTAGATCTCAAAAGACAAGGGAAAATTCACGGGTAAGCAGGGTAAAGACTAGGGCTAGGACAAGGTGAGGGCAGAGGTCAGTAGCGGGCAAGTGGAGAGGAGTAGAGCGGGGAGGAAAGAAAGAATTGCAGATGTTCACATAAGGGTAGGCGCAGTCCTAGACGGGAAGAGTACATCAAAGTTCAGCAGTGGGGGGAAGAAGTCATCATTTTCGGCCAGTGTACTTGAGTTGCTCCAGGGCCTCCAAAGTAAGGGTTCTGCTCTCCTGGTCGCCACTGCACAGTAAATCCTTGATCTGCAGTTCCTTGCAGACTTTGTGTAGAACCTCCGAGTGAAGCGCCAGGAAGGTCATGAGGGAGGTGGCAGCGGTAGCCGTGGTCTCGTGGCCTCCAAATAGGAGCTCCGTTGCTGATTCCTTCAGTTCCTGCATATTCAGCTGCTCGCTGTTCCTCTGCGTGTGCTCGATCAGCAGCTGCACGGCGTCCTTGTACTGGCAGTTCGAGTTTTTGGCCATCTTTACCTTTATGTTATCTTCGATTTTGGCCTGGATCACATTCCGAGCCTTTAGACCCATATCACAGAGGTAGGCGCGGATTGAGACCCCAGCAAAGGATCGGTCTCATGGGACGCTGCGCCTGCGATTCAGGCTTGTGTGCCCCTCCCCCTCCAGTCACAACCTTACTTCGGAAGCGGCCGCGGGTGTGGGTCGCGATAGAAGTCCGGTCTCGTAGGACGCTGCAGGTCAGGCTTGTGAGCCCCTCCTCCTCCCGTCGCCCCGAGTTCGGGCCCCGGTGGAAGTCCGTTCTTTTGGGATCGCATGATGGCACCCATAATGCATTTGACCAACACACCACAAAGAACAACTCCAATGGAAGCCACTTCACTTCCATCCTATTGCTGTGCAAGCTGTCTTGATACCGAGTTTGTATACCCAAACCTCGAGACAGACATTCCCAGGAACAATCCATGTCCACTTTGTACATTTGAACAGCATCATCTACCTGCTAATGAATGTCACAACTCTGAAATATCCACATGAGAATGACATGGTGAAGTTACCTAAAACAGACCAACACAGAGAGATCAGCTAAGAAGACTACCATTTTACACACATCACATTGTCAGCTTCTAGACAATACAGTCCAAAACAACATGCACAGCAGAACAAAGGTACATCAACAAAATAAACACATTTGCCAAGATATTGCCACCCCATATATTCCTTGTAAGTAGCAATAACATCCACCGCACAACATCACTACAAGAATTGCAAGAATTGTCAAAGTCATCAAAACTCATACTAAACTTACACTCAGGAAAAGTAGTTCTTGATGAGATCCTGGCGTAAGTCAGCTCCTTCCTCTTCACTGCTATCATCATCTTCATCTAGCATCTCAGGTCTCTGACCCAGAGTCTCTTCAAGGCTTACATGCTCTGCGATTTAAGGGATGTTCAGTCGCAGGGCAATGTTATGGAGTATGCAGCAGGCTACAGTGATCTTACACACCCTCCTGGGTGAGAAGAGGAGGGCTTCCCCAGTCTAGTCAGACATCTCACTCTGGCCTTCAGGAGGCCTTAAGCCCACTTCATTGGCTGCTGTGACCTTCTGGGATCCTTATTGAAGTGGACTTCCCCTGGCATTGCAAGATTCCTCAGCGGTGCCAACAACCAAGGCTGACTGGGATACGTTGAGTCTCCAAGATGGAAGCTAGACAGAAGGGCTCATTCAGTTACACACTTTTAGATCCTACTACCTAACATGTTCCACACAAAGGTAGGACAGATCGTACTTACCTACAACCCAGACCCTCTCCGGTAGTAGTTATGATATCAGCTGAGGTATGCTGCCGTTCCACAGTATGTAGGCATCATGGGAAGGTTCTGGGAAGTGGGCACAAATGTTTGAGATGTACAAATCGGCTAGGCAGATAACTTACACATTGATAGAATGTTACTGCTTCCTGTTCCGGTAGACTTACTCCCTGTTGTGTGGTGGTACTAAGCCAATATAGGTGCCATCAATAGATCTAATCACATGTGGTATGTGTCCAAATCCATAAAAATCTGACTTCACAGACGCTAAATCCTCACGTCTGGTGAACTGGATGTAGCTGGCCACGTTTCTCAGCATTTAGGTAAACACCTGTGTGAGGACCAGACTAAACATCAGTTGTGACATTCCAACAGAAATAGGAATAGTAAATTAAAATGAGCCTGTGGCCAAAAATGCAAACATGATATTAGATTTACTAGTGCTTGTATTGACGAAGAATTATTTAGGTTAGGTAGGAGGTCAGACTGCAACTGATGACATAGATCCACGATTGTTTGCCAATTTAAATGGAATTTTCTGATGATGTTTTGTTCTTCCATGGTGTGTAGGTCTGGAAATGGGCAGTACACAGGTGGCTGCCATCTCCTTCCTCTCATAGTGTACCTATGTAAGTAGTAATACAAAAATGGTCACGGTATGCAGGCTGACAGTGAAGAGTATGGCAAAAGTCATGTGTCTGAACATAAATGCTTCATGAAACAGTACACATATTACATTTGCATTGTTAACTTTATGAACATCCACCTGTCATCCTCAAGGTTGCATTGACAGGTCTATAACAGAACTGGGCACATCATAAAATGTGTAAATTGTATATTTCCACTATAGTGAGGCTAGCAGCACATGCAATGTGAACAAAACCACCAACCGCGGTGTACATTGCACAACGCTCATTGCCCTGTGTACAGTTTTCCCAACCGCTAACATGACGGCTCCCTGACCTCGCTAATAGGACATATCAAACGTTGTCCACTGGTGGTCATCAACTGTGCGGTAGGCGGTCACGTGCATGGCAGTCACAGCCATAGGTTAACGTTGGGGAAAGTGGCGGTCGCTGCCCAATGACTGTGTGCGCCGACACTGATGACCACATATGTGGCTTAAATGTATGCAACGGTTGGAAAATAGATCACATGTCTCTTGACACTGCTGCTATCATTTGCTGCTGTTTTTCACGTCTGAGAGCTCATATAGTGCATACTATAGGGGATAGGGCCATTCCCTTCCCTCCAGAGGAGCTGAACACCTGGGTAGATAAATTCCTTCCCCTGTATTCTCAGCTCTTACACAAAGTCAGTCACTCTGTTTAACTTCTTCCTTTCTGTTACCCTAGGCTATGATGTGGCTCGGAGTGCAGTAGCTACAATGACTTCTCAACTAACATCATGGTATATGTGAATAGTTATATATTGGTTCACACCATGAGCAATGTCTATAAACTATAAACTATAAACTGTTACAACAACATGCACAGCAGAACAAAGGTACATCAACAAAATAAACACATTTGCCAAGATATTGCCAGCCCCATATATTCCTTGTAAGAAGCAATAACATTCACCGCACAACATCACTACAAGAATTGCAAGAATTGTCAAAGTCATCAAAACTCATACTAAACTTACACTCAGGAAAAGTAGTTCTTGATGAGATCCTGACGTAAGTCAGCTCCTTCCTCTTCACTGCTATCATCATCTTCATCTAGCATCTCAGGTCTCTCACCCAGTGGCTCTTCAAGGCTTACATGCTCTGCGATTTAAGGGATGTTCAGTCGCATGGCAATGTTATGGAGTATGCAGCAGGCTACAGTGATCTTACACACCCTCCTGGGTGAGAAGAGGAGGGCTTCCCCAGTCTAGTCAGACATCTCACTCTGGCTTTCAGGAGGCCTTAAGCCCACTTCATTGGCTGCTGTGACCTTCTGGGATCCTTATTGAAGAGGATTTCCCCTGGCGTTGCAAGATTCCTCAGCGGTGCCAACAACCAAGGCTGACTGGGATTTGTTGAGTCTCCAAGATGGAAGCTAGACAGAAGGGCTCATTCAGTTACACACTTTTAGGTCCTACTACCTAACATGTTCCACACAAAGGTAGGACAGATCGTACTTACCTACAACCCAGACCCTCTCCGGTAGTAGTTATGATATCAGCTGGGGTATGCTGCTGTTCCACAGTATGTAGGCATCATGGGAAGGTTCTGGGAAGTGGGCACAAATGTTTGAGATGTACAACTCGGCTAGGCAGATAACTTACACATTGATAGAATGTTACTGCTTCCTGTTCCGGTAGACTTACTCCCTGTTGTGTGGTGGTACTAAGCCAATGTAGGTGCCATCAATAGATCTAATCACATGTGGTATGTGTCCAAATCCATAAAAATCTGACTTCACAGACGCTAAATCCTCATGTCTGGTGAACTGGATGTAGCTGCCCACGTTTCTCAGCATTGAGGTAAGCACCTGTGTGAGGACCAGACTAAACATCAGTTGTGACATTCCAACAGAAATAGGAATAGTGAATTAAAATGAGCCTGTGGCCAAAAATGCAAACATGATATTAGATTCACTAGTGCTTGTATTGACGAAGAATTATTTAGGTTAGGTAGGAGGTCAGACTGCAACTGATGACATAGATCCACGATTGTTTGCCAATTTAAATGGAATTTTCTGATGATGTATTGTTCTTCCATGGTGTGTAGGTCTGGAAATGGGCAGTACACAGGTGGCTGCCATCTCCTTCCTCTCATAGTGTACCTATGTAAGCAGTAATACAAAAATGGTCACAGTATGCAGGCTGACAGTGAAGAGTATGGCAAAAGTCATGTGTCTGAACATAAATGCTTCATGAAACAGTACACATATTACATTTGCATTGTTAACTTTATGAACATCCACCTGTCATCCTCAAGGTTGCATTGACAGGTCTATAACAGAACTGGGCACATCATAAAATGTGTAAATTGTATGTTTCCACGATAGTGAGGCTAGCAGCACATGTAATGTGAACAAAACCACCAACCGCGGTGTACATTGCACAACGCTCATTGCCCTATGTACAGTTTTCCCAACCGCTAACATGACGGCTCCCTGACCTCGCTAATAGGACATATCAAACGTTGTCCACTGGTGGTCATCAATTGTGCGGTAGGCGGACACGTTCATGGCAGTCACAGCCATAGGTTAACGTTGGGGAAAGTGGCGGTCGCTGCCCAATGACTGTGTGCGCCGACACTGATGACCACATATGTGGCTTAAATGTATGCAACGGTTGGAAAATAGATCACATGTCTCTTGACACTGCTGCTATCATTTGCTGCTGTTTTTCACGCCTGAGAGCTCATATGGTGCATACTACAGGGATAGGGCCATTCCCTTCCCTCCAGAGGAGCTGAACACCTGGGTAAATAAATTCCTTCCCCTGTCTTCTCAGCTCTTACACAAAGTCAGTCACTCTGTTTAACTTCTTCCTTTCTGTTACCCTAGGCTATGATGTGGCTCGGAGTGCAGTAGCTACAATGACTTCTCAACTAACATCATGGTATATGTGAATAGTTATATATTGGTTCACACCATGAGCAATGTCTATAAACTGTTACAAGCATCAGAGGATGATGTCAACCAAGTGTTCAGTCCCGATGATTTGCATATGGCTGGGTTCAAACTAGAATGGCATGGGGAGCAAAACAACTATAGATTTAGGGTCAGATCACTATACTGGAGTGAATGTATGACATTGTTCTGCATTCTGTCCATCAATTGTTCTTTTTGCATTTGCCACCCCGAGTAGGACCGGTATGCCCAGAAGTGGGTCCCGTGCTCTCCATTCCAC
This sequence comes from Lissotriton helveticus, assembly GCF_964261635.1. Classification (NCBI taxonomy): domain Eukaryota; kingdom Metazoa; phylum Chordata; class Amphibia; order Caudata; family Salamandridae; genus Lissotriton; species Lissotriton helveticus. Next base: position 292,001,009 of record NC_136060.1, read on the forward strand.
TGGAGTCAAGCTATCCTGGCTTATAAGGGATGAGACACTGCAATCGGTCCTAGGATGCTTGTTTCCAATCCAGGGAGGAGCTGACCTAGCAGTTCGGGCTGAACTGTTCCCATTGGGCGCAAGGTCAAGACTGATTTGCATATGGCTGGGTTCAAACTGGAATGGCATGGGGAGCAAAAAAAGATGGACTAAGGCCCAGATCACTGTACTCGGGTGAATGTATGAGATTGTTCTGCATTCTGTCCATCAATTGTTATTTTTGCCTTTGTCACCCCGAGTAGGACGGGTATGCCCAGAAGTGGGTCCTGTGCTGTCATGCCACTGGAGTCAAGCTATCCTGACTGATGAGGGGTGAAATCCCAAAACCAGTCCTAGGATGCTTGTTTCCAGTCACGGGAGGACCTGGCCTAGCAGTTCAGGCTGGACTGTTCCCATTGGGCATAGGGTCAAGACTGATTTGCATATGGCTGAGTTCAAACTGCAATGGTATGGGGAGCAAATAAACGATGAATTTAGGGCCAGATCACTGTACTGAGGTGAATATATGACATTGTTCTGCAATATGTTCATCAATTGTTCTTTTTGCATTCATCACTTAGACCATGTCAGACTTTGAAATACTCTTGACTGGAGCGGAGCTGGATATCACAGACCACTTCATAGTGCCAAACCCTATGATCACATATGGCTTGGCCTGAAGTTTGACTTTTCTGCATTGAATTTGATGTAATTGTGATATTCATGTGGTATACGTACCCTCAGCTTGCAGAGCGCAGGGCCTGACATTGATATATGGGCAGTGTGGGCTATGACCCAGCCTGGGCCAGAGTTACTGTGGTAGGAGATCTGATGCACAGAGTACTATCCCGGTTGAACTGCTGATCCATGGCGGTTCACAGAAAGAGCGATCTGTCCCACTGGTAGCACTGATCACTGTCATATGGATAATTTGAGGCATGGTGACTGAGGTGATCCCCCGCCCTGTCACTTTTCTCCTTTGAAGCACAGTGTCAATGTGTGACCGTCATGAATGACTGTCCCCTTACTTACAGGATACTTTGCTAATAGTGTTGTTTCCAATGTACAGGCCTATTGCACATATGAGACATGAAAAATGTAGATAGTAGGCTACTTTTGAAGAGCCTTAAGAAATGTGATTAATCATCTTGGCTACAGTATTACCCATCACACAACACATACAATGATATGTTGATTGTCATCAAAGTTACAATGCCTCATGTGGCAAAAGGGCTGTCCATTGTTGGCTGTACAAAAAACCCAAACTTATTAAGTTTTTATAGGCTCTTCAAATGAGTAGTCCACATGTCCACATAGCACCCAGGGAGGTAGCTATGAGTGTCACACATAGCAGCCCTTAACTTGTAACCTAAGTCTTAGGATGTAGTGTATACCAATTTTTGTGCCAGTAAGAACCATATACTTCATTGAAATAGGGCTGGCAGGAATGGAGTCGTGCACAGGTATTGTACCCTTCAGAAGGTCCAAATGGTGAATTGTGTGTCATGGTACTTCACATCACACAATCCATGTGGGATGGGTCAGGCCTACATGATGTTAGTGGGGTGAATCATTCAGTGTAGGTCATGACTAGGATTAAGATTAGTCACCAGAAGACCACAATAGTGTGTATACATGCTCTAGTTGTGCTTTACATGTGACATGGACACATGTAATATGTTGACTTGATGAAGGCTTGTGCTACATGTGTATCGAGCTGACATTCTCCTCAAACTTCCAGTTACAATCTGTTTTTACATCTATTGCACCCATACAGGTCAATTCCCATCAGAAAAATGCCATTTGTAGAGCCATCACCCAGAATGTGTGGAGCATGAGGTCTACAAGCGACGTGATGTCCACTGCCGGAAGAGGTGCAAAGAACTGCAGAGAGGTCTAGCTGGGGATGTCCTCCTAACATGGAGGGGGTGCGTGCCGGACCCTGACCCCCCTGATGGCCCGCATACTGGCAATGACCTACCAGGACCTTGATGGACAGTTGAGGGCCCACCAGCAGTGACAAGGGAGTCCTGGACAGAGACAGACATGTTACTCTGCCTACTTTGTGTGTTACAGGCAGGCATGTTAACACCAAAATTACTGCTTGCCCAAGTACTACACCCAAGTTGAGTAATTGTTATAAGTGTGGTAGTAGGTGTATGCTTCTGTTCTGTGGCTACTGTCTTTCTGACCGGAAAGACAGCAGCGTCCTATCCACATCCAATCATCTCCTGTTGAGCAGACACCTCGCTAAGTGAAGTAAGTAAACATCTCATGTTCTCAGTAAATCTGGGTGACAATTGCACCACAGAGGTAATTGCTCATGCTTGTGTGAGGAGTGATGTACCCTTCATACTGTCTCTCATTTGGTATTGGCCCTAATGCATGTGACTTGACACAGACTTCACAGTCCCACCTGGAATACTGCAATGGTCTTCTGCTGGGCATAAATAAAAGAGTTACTGCAAGACTCCAACGGTTACAGAACGCAGCTGCACGTACTCTGTTTGCCCTCCCTAGGAAATGTCATACCTCCAATCTCCTTCACCGTCTACACTGGCTGCCAATCAAACAGAGAGTCCAGTTTAAAACCCTCTGCACTACACATAAGATTGTTCATGGCCAGGGTCCCTAAATCCTGCAGGGACTATGCACCCCAAATGTTCCGCTGTGCACCTTGCATTCCACTGACCACCATCTGTTGTGCATCCCACGGGTCTGCCGGCGCAGAGCCGGGGGTCGCTCCTTTAAATCTCAGGCCACACACTATGGAATTTCATCCCAATGGCTGCCCACAGCTGCCAGGACCACTGGGCGCTCCAGAAATTGATCCAAACCCGGCTTTTCACTTCCATCTAGCCACATCTCCCGGGCCACCCGTCCGCTAGCGCTGGGATACCCCATTGCTGGGGCAGCCATGCGCTCTATAAATCTCCCTAACATAACATAACAGTTGTCTGCTCAGAGCACTCACACAGACATTGTAGATCCCTGAAACACATGCACTAACAAGAGAGCTGAGAGCTGGAGAACAGTACGGGTGCGCCTGATGTCTGACGCAAGGAGGGGGGGCCACGGGAGCCATGAACTGGGAACTACAGGAGATGCGAAATATTGGCATTAGCCGAAAACGGCCGAAAACTAGTCAAAAACCAGCCAAAAATTGGCCGAAAACCGAGCCGCCACAGTCCAACATGCCCCGGGATCAGCCCCGGGACCAACTGTGACTATGCTGAGGGCGACCTATTGCTGACTGCTGCACAATCCTGCTACAACAGACTGCTGACCAGTTTGGGGAAGGAGTGAGTCCCCCAGGGTGCTGGAACACTGGGAAAGCGTTGTGCTGAGAGAGGCTGTGAACGGCTGAAACGAGGCAGCAGAGTCAGGCAGTGGCAGTCGCTGCACGCTGTCCACTGGAGCCAGCCTTGAGAGGTGAGCCTGGGGGCCTGGAGCAGGGGCAATCTGATAAGTGTGACAAGAACTGATCAGAGCTGAAGCAGAAAGCCTAAAACTGTGGGGTGGCTAGAGAAGGGCTCGGGCACCTCTAGCTGGCATCCGATTCCTTGGGCGGTGGAGTCGTTAGCGGTGGTGACGCTTAAGGGGGGAGGAAAAAACAACAGCCCAAAGCTATAATTCAGACCCAGGGCATAGACATCTGCCTTGTTCAAACTCTAAACCCCAAGGAGAAAGCTCAGTCTAATGTGGCATTATATAGCCACTGACAACCTGGCACCCCTATTGAAGGATGACAAAAAAAAAAAGAAAAAAGCCTCTCAGCGCCAAGAAAATGCCCTCGTAAAGTCAATCCCCCTGACTCAAGTATCACCTAGAATCCTAAGGAGTGCACGGAACGCAGTCCTAGACAAAAAGTCATTTTTAGAGTCTCCAGCAGCAGGGCTCATAACTCAATTTTGATAAAAATGTCCCCCTAACGATGAGAGCTCCCCCGTCCTAACAGATCGATCAGGAAGGGCCAAAGCCAGTAATAGAATGAACCAATGGACAGGGAGCTTTACTAACAAGTTCCTTGCAATACAAGTACAAAGTACAAATAGCGGAAGCATAAACATCGAAAGATGCTGGACTCAATCTTGCTCTTGGCCGTGTCGCCCCCGAAATTAAACAGAGACATGCAAGTGATTCACCCATTGACACCACTGCTCTAACCCGGAGAAACCACGTGCAGGTTGTGATAGCCTAAATACATCACCAGCAACAACTTACTCTGCAGTCTCCTGTTCAGCCACTCCCCTTAGTACCCATAGGACCTGGACCAACTAAGACTGAAAATTTAGAGTGTCAACAAATCCTTGGGTACCTATCACCGTTATTTCTTCAAAACTTGGAATCAAAGATACAAAGTACACTGGAGCTCACCCCAAAGCTCTGCAGAATGGCCAATGTAACCCGGTTTTTTCCCTCCCCTACACAAAGCTCTCAAAGCCGTAGTCTTCACAATAGCAGTTTCATGAACAACCCAGGATCAACCTTACCCGGTGAAACAGTCCACTCCATGGTCAGGGCATTACTCTGGCAATAATCGAACAAAATGGAGCTGCAAATCGACCTCCTATCCACCATGGCTCAACGGCTAGAGGAACTGATCAACAAGGTGGACCTCATAGAGAACAAGCTTAGTGTCAATTAGAACAATCAGCTTTGCACCTGTTCGTGTGCAGACCTCATGGACAAATGGTCAACACTTCCAAAAATTTTAACAGATCTGGTAGTTTCATTAAAAGCTCAAACAGGATGCACCATGGGCCCGATGAACAACAGTAGTACTGCACCAACCTCAAACCTTGCTGACCCTCACTGCACCTCAGTCATAAACAATTCGGGCAACACCCTAACAAAACCAGACACTCAAGGTCTCTTTGTACCCACCAAACTTCCCATCAGTCAACCCAGTCTCAATTCTAGCTCCCAAATCTTAAATCCAGGACAGCTCCACGAGGGCAACGCCTCCAATCAGACAAGGAAAGAAGAACCCCTCTCTAGGAGGGCCAAGAAAAAATTAAAGATACAAGAAAAAAAAAGGCCAAGGCATCAAAAACAGCTGCCCTCCTATTACCAACCCATATTCAAAATTAAACAAATTTACAATGACAAAACACAGTTCTATTCAATCTTCACTAAAAAGAACAGCCTAACCAACTCAAAGTCCACAGCACCAACCCCTTTGTAAGCCAAACAAGAGTATGATAGGCCATTACAGCCAATTCCCAAAATGGGGGACTCGCACAGCCCATCAGGCCCGGCTGCAAAAACTCAACTACCTCACTCATCAAACATCAAGAAGTTAGAGCAGAGAAGTTGACTATGCTCAACCAAGGAACAAGGACCCAACATCAGGGACAATATACCTCAGAGCCTCTCACCCCCGGACTTCCAAAGGCCTTGTGATCAAACCGTGCAGCCATTCCAAAACCCCATCTAGGATCCAGAGCCACGCCAACGGGACCCAGACCCAAGCCTTAAGTTAAGTACTGTACAGACGAGTATAAGTATCCAGCCTAAAGCAAATCAAGACAGCAAAACTACTCATGAGGTAATCCTCACCCCCAGATACTTCATTAAAGGCCAACATGACATTCTAAATAAGTCCATTCTGTCCTAAGGGGGATAGCGAGCATTTAACCAGGAAAAAGCTCAGCTGGTCCAGAAGAGCAGCCACCACGACGGCACTTCTAACACTACAAATGCTGTTGGTCATCAGATCATGCCCAGAACATCGGGAAACAACATACAGCTGTCCATCATATCCTGGAACTTTGCTGGGCTAAAAAGATTGCTTGGGTGTAATTCAGTAAGCAATTACCGTTGCGAAAATTAAATCTTGTGTTTACAAGAGACATGTGTCACGGAACCTCTAATTCTCCCTGGCTTTTACGTATTTCACTCTGCAGCCATAAAACTTAACATCTTCAGGAGAGTATCTGGTGGGCTCTCAATATTTATTACCAAGCCAGCAAAATAGAGGCAACCTTATTAACAATGAACACCACCAATCTGCAAGAGGCACTGTTCTGTGTTTTAAAAAGTACCAACAACCTAATTCGTCTCTTGTTAATTAACTGCTACGTCAACCCCGCCTCCCAGCAAAAAAAACAAGTACTAAAAATATTGACAACAAAAATGGACCAACTCATAAACAAATATGTCTCACAGTTTCCAATTATTGTCAGGGACATGAACAACCGGGAGTTGGGGCACTCAAAAATGGACTCCCCTATCCAGACTGAATTAGCCCCCCTGCAGCGGCTCCTTTTCGTTCAAAATATGGTTGCTGCCCACACCATCAAAAAAGCTGTGGATCCTCTATGGCTTCCTCTCCCCACTTTCAGGGATTAGTCCACAATAAACTACATCTTTATCTCGGATAACCTGTTACCATACTTTAACAACTTTGAAGTGGGAAATAGGGACGAGAGTGACCACAGACCACTGAGGGTATTCCTTCAGCTAAACGGGAAAACAGCAAAACAACTGGAATCATTTGGTGTTTCGACCGGAGAAGAGCACTACGAAGTTCTGGGCAGAATAAAATGGTCCACAAGTCTAGGCCTATACTCTCCTGGAGTGGATAATACATAAAGAGTCGTGCTCTACAGACATAAGCCCTGTATCCCTCTTGGAGCTTTGGAAAGCTCTAGTTGAATTAAAAAACGTTCTTGAGGGACGAACTGGAATCTTTAAAGCACAGGTCTCTTATCCCCAATGCCTACCATCACAAATAAAAACCAAGGGCCTGGCTCAAACCAAGCATAGTCTCTCAAAGGCCTTAAAGGCAAGAAGAAAGAGCCCCAAATCCACAAACAGCGGCAATAACAGAACTCCGTATGGAACACACAAAGAAATTATGGGAAACACGACTAAAGAAAATCGAGGCAGAGTGGCTACAAATATTTAATCTTCTCAAAGAAAAGGGACATAACTAACTTTGGAGATACATTAAGCAACATAGCCACATCGGCCAGATCAAGGAAAACGGGGTCGCAGAATATGACTTATACGCAAACACAACAAACTCCCTCAGAAATAAAAAAAGGCATCAAGACACCTGTCATCACTAAGGTCGAGATAACCAACCTGATTAAAAAAATGAGGACTGATGGTGCCCCAGGTCCCAACGGAGTCCCTGCAGCAGTGTTTAAAGCCTCTCACGGATTCTGGGCAGAACAGTTAACATCACTTTTTAAGTATGCATTTGCCACTTCTACCATCCCTTTGTCTTGGAAAGGCTCAATACTTTTTCCCATTCATAAAAAAAGGGGACTGCACGAAACCTGAAAACTACCGGCTCGTCACTCTATTAGACATAGAAGCGAAAGCATATGCCAGAATTCTTTTGAAAAAACTAGAAACCTGGGCAAAAGATTATAACATCCTTCCCTTCTTTCAATCTGGTTTCAGGCCCCAAAGCTCTACCATAGATAACATCTTTGCACTGGAACACCTGTCACTCTGTGCGACCCAGCCATCACAACTACCTCTGTTTTGTTGCTTCGTTGACTACAGTGCAGCCTTGGACTGAGTTGACCGCGGGAAGCTGTGGGAAAAATTGGACTCCTGGGGCGTTCCTCAAAAGCTGTTAAAGGCAATAATTGCCCTTCATGAGGGGACCTGGGTTCGTATCAAAACCAGCCAATTGACCGCAACAACCAAGGCGCCAACCAATAATGGCCTCAAACAAGGATGTGCTCTCGCCCCTTTACTTTTTATCTCTATAAGGCCGACCTTGGAAAAGCCCTGGAGGGGGCAAATCTACTAACACCAAGGCTGGCGAATGTGCGGCTCCAAATTCTCCAATACGCCGATGACATAGTCTTAACGGATCACACTAGGACAGGCCTACAGAAAGCCTTAGAAGCTCTGAATAGTTTTAACCAAAAGAACAATCTCTTGGTGAACCAAGAGAAGACCAGGATAATTATCTTCGGGAAGTACCACCGAATGAAACAGCACAATGGCGCCTAGGTGACCTGCAAATTAGAACATGCAGAAGTTATAACTATCTCGATCTCAGGTAATCTGAAACATCTAAGAAGCAAAGGGGCCGGCATTATACACAGTTTGAGAAAATCTTAATCGACGACTACATAGTCCGACTGCTGAACCCATCTTGAAAGTCTTAAAAACAAAACTAGTTCCCTCTCTTTACTACGCCCACCTAGCCTTTCCAGGAACCTTCACTAAGTTCTTCACAAACCATCAAATTTCTGCATATAAGAAGGTTCTAGAACTCCCACGACCAGCCAGGAAAGCAAGAGTAAGGTTGGAGTTGGGACTCACCTGTGTGGACATTATCTGCTCAGGGGATATTTTAAAATACTATATTAGCACACTGCGGGCTCCAGTAACCTCTCTAAAAACACAAATTAAAACAATCTTTGAAGAAGGTGGATCTCCATGGCAGGTTCAGCTGGCTGTAGCCATAAAATCGCTAGAAATAGACGCTCAAAAGTTGCATAACTTAAACATTTCAGTAACCGCATGTAAAAGATCAGTGAACACACAAGTCAAGAAAATATCCTATGAAAGAGACCTGGATGGCTTACACCATCAACCTAATCTCTCATCACTGGACACTTCCTACATAGTGGGAAAAACACAGGCTTACTTTGAACAATCACTGACAGTCCTGGCCTGAAAATAAACACCTACATGAGACTTCTTGCACTGCCCATTGCGGACTTTAACCAAGCCTGGGCCCGGAAGGACAATTCAGCCGCATGTCGACTTTGTAGTTACCATCGTGAATCCTGGCTCCATCTGCTGTGCTGTTTCTCAAAGGTAGCTAGCGAGCAGCACCGACTGGTACTTCCCATCTGCAGGTCTCACGGACTCATACGATGCAGAGAAGTCTCAGACCTGTGTTTCTCTGCTAAAACAGCTCAAACAGTTGCACGGCTAGGGAAATTTACAGAATCAATCCGGGCCGCACTGTCACAGAAAATTGAGTTACAAAAAGAAACCAGCCGGCTAGCAAGCAAGAGAGACCTTGACAATACTCCCCACTAAGCTTTATGCACTTGCACTTTACTGTCAGTTTTGTGGTATATAAATAAATAATACCGGATCTAGGTTTGACTGGACATAGCAATAACAGATAGCTCAATAAATAAGAGTCAAGATTCGAGGTAGTAGGAGTTTGCAGGTTTAATACAGCATAAAGGACAGGAACAGGACAACCTGCACAGGAATAGGATGGCAGAGCCCGGCAGCTGCCGGGGCTGGATCTGGGATGAGCGCGCGCTAACTTTAATAACAGTACACAAGCATATATACTAAAACAGTTGCACTACAATACATACAATAGGCGGAGCAGTGGGTGTGGTCAATAGCAGTCGCGAAAGATAAGGGTGAAAGTGGGTGTAACAGGAGGCGTATACATAGACATGTGATGTGAACGTAACAGAATATGTCATAAATGGGGCGGAAACATGGAGGGGGCTACCTAAGGAGCCGGGACCTCTAACCTAATGGTGCGCGCAAACTGACAATGACGTGTTACTAGGAGAAGCTGGGGGCTATGACTTCTGCGCTAGGAGCAGAGACTGAAGTCTGGAGAGTCAGGGCGACATGTACCTAAACACTATCTAGTATCTAATGTTTAGAGGACATGTTGATATAAACTAAGAGTCAGGAGGGGAGAGGCTAACAGACTCTAAGACTGGAGCATGCATTATTCTACATGTAGTGCGTGTTGAGGAATATTAAATGACCATTAATACAGTATTTCTCTTACATGGAGACGTAAAGACTAGACGATGACTGAAACTATTGATGCGATTCAGTAGCTAAGGAATGCAGAGAAGGAGGGCTGGACTGATAACTAGAATCATAACATACTTTTGGCAGACTAGCAGGCAGAGCCAGGCTGGGCCGGGCACTGTGAGACAGGAAGTAAGTGAAGGGTCAGGAATACAGGTGGGGGCTGTATCGCTCCTCAGCGAGGGCTCAGGAGACAGGAGCTGAATCTGGTGTCCGGGCCCTTTTGAGGCCTAGAAACGGGGACTTTTCAATGAAATAACGTGCACACTGAGAAACGTGGCAACGTAACTTTACATAGGCCTGATACTCGTAGCTTTCACGAGAACTGGAAACTGGCATACTAGAGATGGACGCAACTGTAATTGCGTCTTTAATCGAACATGGGGAATACATATGCATATTAATCATGCACACATAACATAAGATGGGGGACACGTAGGGACACAGAACATGGCAAAATTTACTTTTCCACATTCCCTCCTTGTCACTACGTTTCCATCAGGAAATATCAATATTCATGATACCATCTATCATTTCATACAGTATCATTTGCTCGTCTCGAATTTTCTTGGAACGGGATTTAGAACGGGACTCGGGACTAGGAATACAAGAGGTAGCACAAATGCCGCAAATCGCAGGGCCACATTGTATACAGAGGCAGCAACTGAATATGATCGCTACTGCAATACCTAGAAAGGACAATACTTTCCATCCCCAGGCGGAAATTATATTCCAGAACCAACCGGACCATGTCCAGGTGCCTGGAGTTTGGTGTAACAGATGGGCAATTTTATGGAGTCTGGTTATAGCTGAATAAACAGACGGCGCGTTATTAGGAATGAAAATGCAGCAACTAGATCCGATGACTCTACATGCCCCGCCCCTATCGGCCAGTATGACGTCAAGGACGAGCCGATTCTGGAGCACGACAATTCTCATAAAGGATTGCTCTTCGGTCAAGTTACCTAGAGCAGAGGTAGTCTCAATCACTATGTCCTACATGTACGGAACCATTATTTCTGACACATAATTCACCTTTGACTGGTAGTACTGACATAGCAGGTAAGTCTGGAGTAGTATCAGACTGAACATTCAGGACCATGAAATTCGAAGAATAATTACCTAAATTATAAACTTCATTTTCTAGATCTAACCCTGTTCTGTGGGGAAGACCTTGCTTGTCTGGAAAACATATACTGTTAAGAAAAGACATATCTGTTGAGGATGACGTTAACGTGGACCATGCTCCACATGAACCGTTATGTGAAAATGGATAAGGAAAGAGTGGCAGAACTCCCTTCGGTGTCTGGAAAGGGGGGAGTCGACCACACACCCAACAATTAGTGGCATTGCTGGTCTGGTGTGAATAATGTAACATGCGGATAAAGGAATTATTACGCATAGCAAGACGATAAGATAGTTCATGAGGAGGCAGATCACTAAACGTGTGCTCTACTGTAACAATAGAAGACTTATTTACATGAGAAACTGGAAAACACAAATAAAATGCATAACCTGTGCAGGTAATCATGAGGCTGAAAAACAATATGAAACTTAGAAAAACGATACATCGGATTGAGTTTTGACTAACTCTCTCACTATGGGGGTCTATTTTATACATGTCAGAAACCGGTCTAACCGTTTCACCTAGGGGAGGACTTAGACAATCAAACTGGCTGACTTATTTGACTAGACCTTAATTTTAGCTTATACTCCTGTTGCGGAGTTTTCTCTAACAGGGAGGGATTTGTATCATTGTCTTTTGCGGGACAGTCCTTAAGAATAGTACTTTGGCAATCCTTAAAATCCTCGGAAATGTTCTTGGAAACAGTCTTTAGTCCATAAAACTTTTTCACGTGAGACAGGTGGACCCAGCCCTTCCTGCCTTCCAGCTTGACGGCAGTACGGGTGGCCAGGAGGACCTGTTTTGGCTCCTTCCAGCGGGGCTCCAGCGGACTTGAACGATCAAAGTTCCTTACAAGAACCAAACTTCCGGGAACGATGTCATGCGGTGCCACCTCTGTATTGTCTGGAAATGCGGCAGAAACCTGTGAACGACAAGAGTGCAGGGCAGACATCAAGGAAGCTAGGTAATCTGTCAGCATATTACTTGAAACATCTGTAATACTTCGGGGTCTAGGTGTACCCCACATATTAGGGGGGCGGCCGAATACGACCTCGTACGGGGACAGACCTGATCTGGAATGTGCGACCATGCGCATATAAAACAGAGCGACTGGCAGAGCTACCAGCCAGTCTACACCTTTTTCTTTACAAACTTTGGCGATACGGATTTTCAGGGTCTGGTTATGTCTCTCTACGAGACCGGCTGCTTCAGGATGGCGTACACAATGGAACTTCCACTGGTACCCTAACAAAAAGGGAAACGTGTTTCATCAGTTCAGATGAGAATGGCTGGCCGTTATCAGAATATACGACCCTTGGGAGTCCATAACGGGGGAAGAACTCACGAACCAACTGCTTGGCAGTGGTCGTGGCTGTGTAATCTGGGACTGGATATGCTTCTGTCCACCTGGACAAAGCGCATACAACTACAAGGACATACTTGAAACCTCGACATCGCTCCATCTGAATATAATCCATCTGGAGGACCTCAAAAGGGTGGTCAGGGGGCTGGAATCCACCTTGTTCCACCGGGACACTTTTACCTGGATTAAACTGGCAACATATCATACAGGTACGGACTTTCTGCTTGGCTGCAGCTCGTAAATGCTTGTTGAACCAAATGTTCTGGATACTGTCTAACATAGCTTTTTCCCCTAAATGTGCTGGACTATGTGCGGTATTGATAATGACTTGAACCATAGAGTCGGGGAGAAACCATGTGGCTTTTCCTTTCATTACCCATCCCTGATCTGTCTGGACCCCTCCTTGTTCGGACCATTTCTTGATTTCATCGGGAGTAGCATGTAACTGGATATCTATGACATCTTGAGTGGGGTCCTTAACTGTCATACAAGTAGTCGGATCTGGAGTATGTGTCTGTGTTGAATTAACTGACATGTCTGGAGTCTGTGCTGTAAGCTTGGCTGTTCGATCTGCTAGATCATTACCTTGGGAAATAATGTCTGTAACTTTCGTGTGTGCTTTGCATTTCATGATGGCAATGGATGTCGGTAAATGTATGGCATCTAACAGAGCTTGAATAAGGAGACCATGCTGAATCTTGTTTCCATGAGAAGTCATGAAACCTCTCTCCTGCCAGAGCACTCCGAAGTCGTGTACAACTCCGAATGCGTAGCGTGAATCTGTATAAACATTAACTTTCAGGTTCTTGGCGTGTATGCAGGCTTGTGTCAGAGCAACTAGCTCTGCTGTTTGAGCAGACAGGGTGTCAATACGGTGTGTTTCTATAACTTCAGTGTCAGTAGTCACTGCATACGCGGCTACTAGTTCTCCTGTACTTGTTCTCATACATGAACCATCCACATAAAGTGTCAGGTCAGGATCTGGTAATGGAATGTCTGTCAGATCTTGTCTTGGCTTTGTCATAGTGTTAACTACTTCCACACAGTCGTGTGTGGCAGGATTCGGATTAACTGACGGTAACAGTGTAGCAGGATTTAGAACGTTGCAGCGTCTGATTTCTATGTGTGGCTGGAACAGTGTCAGTTCATAACCTGTTAAACGTGCAATTGTCAAGTGCTGAGTCTGTGTTCGGTTTAAAAGAACTTCCACGGAATGTGGAACTTGTACTGTCAGGGAGTGTCCTAACACTATGGAATCACTTTGTCTGATAGCTAGTGCTGTGGCTGCAACTGACTTGAGGCACGCAGGCAGAGCCTGGGCTACTGGATCTAATGTGCTCGAAAAATAAGCACAGGGCTTGTATTGTCCTGCTTGATCTTGTGTAAGAACAGATAATGCTGTACCATCACGTTCAGTAACAAAAAGTGTAAAAGGCTTACTGTAGTTCGGTGTAGCTAGAACTGGAGCTTGGCATAAGGCTTTCTTCAACTCATTGAAACTAAGTGTATGTTCAGATGTCCAAGGGAGGACAGTCGATACGGCTGCCTCCTGTGTCGTTAACTGTATTAGTGGTTTAGCTAGAAATGCATACTGAGGAATCCATTGTCTGCAGTAAGAAGTAAGGCCGATAAAAGCACGTACCTCCTTCTGGGTCTTGGGCTGAGGAAGACTCGTTATTAACTGGATACGGTCTGGTGTCAACTGCCTACCCCACTTGGACAGTAAGTGGCCTAAGTAGATCACTTGCTGGACACAGAATTGAAGCTTCGAAGGGGACACCTTGTGCCCCATCTCGGCAAGGAAATACAAGACTGTAAGTGATGCTCGCTCGCAAGCAGATTCAGAACGGGCTGTGATCAGTAGATCATCGACATACTGGAGCAGGGCAGTGTCAGTTGGCATGTGAATGTTGTCTAGTTGTCTCTTAAGTGCTTGACTGTAAATACTAGGACTTTCTGTGAAACCTTGAGGAGCTCGTGTGAATTTATAGCTCCTTCCATTTAAACAAAATCCGAAAAGAAACTGGCTGTCTGGATGAATGGGGACACTGAAAAATGCGTTTTTGAGGTCTATGACTGTGAAAAATGTAGCTTCGGAATCAATGGCTGTCAATAGGGAAGAAATATCTGGAACAACTGGGTACTGGGGAATAATACATTTATTGAGTTCTCGAAGGTCAATCACTAATCGATATACTGGGGGTGCATTTGGATCAGTACGTTTCATGACTGGAATGATCGGAGAATTACATACATTGGAGTCAGTTTCTACAACTACTCCTTGAGCAATGAGCTCGTCAATTATTTTGGATAAGGCTGCTACAGCCTCAGGTGGCAATCTGTACTGTCTGATTCGTGGTAACACTACACCTGGTTTGAGAGTCACACGATGGGGTGTGATTTGCATGAAACCAACATCAGTTGGACCTTGCGCCCATAGATGCTGCGGAACATTTGACAATCTCGGATCAAAATCTCGTAATACATAGTGACCCTTGAAGTCACGTAGAAACAGTCGTATTCCCTCGGGGGAACAGCAAATAACTGCACCTAATTCTTTCAGTGTCCTAATACCTAACAGATTTTCTGGACATGACTTCGTAAGTAACAGATCAGTAGTGCGGGACAATGGACCTACTTCTAGAGTAACTGGCTTAGATATCTCGTTTACAATAGGCTTTCCTGAAAATCCAAGGGAAACATTTCTAGAGCCTGAGAGCGGAGCCCCTGGAACTTCGGCGTGACTGATGGTCGTCCTACTTGCCCCTGTATCAATCAGAAACTTTCTGTCTTTCCCTAGTACTTGACTATGAACATAGGGACCTTCTTGATCTACAGGAATCTCGATGAGAGGCAAGCCTACCTCCCTCTCTAGGCTGTTTCATGAGTACTGTTGATACTCTGGATACTCTGTCTGTGCATACTGGTACATCTGCTGTGTAACATGCTGTGTTGCAGCAATAGGCTGCGGTGCTGGAACTGTCTGTTGTGCATTCTGTGGCTGAGAAGTCTGTAAAACTTGTTCTTGTCTAGGCGGACGTGGTCTTTCTTTAGTTTTACCGGTAGCTATATTGTGTTTCAGAACTGCACACTCGTTTATGAAATGACCTGGCTGTTTACAATAATTACATGTCCCTTTAACGGGAGCTGCAGGATGACTGGCTTGATTCGGACCCCTTTTCTGACTGTCTTGAGGAATAGATTGTGCAACTAGTACTTTCATTTTCGTGTCTTTCATACGTTTTCTCTCGTGTTCTTGCTCTTCTCTGATTCTATTCTGGTGATACTGGAGCATCTGTAACATCTGGGACGGGGTACTAGCTTGCCATGTACTTTCAACTTTTAAAACTCGATTCTTAACTTGTGGACTTGAATTCTCGACTAATTTAGTAACAAAAAGATGAGGGTATGACTCGCTACTCGTCTTCAAGCAACTGTTTATAATGAAACATTTTTCAAATCTAGAATAAAAATCACTAGTGTCTTCGTCTTGTTTCTGTTTACAGGCTGAGATTGCATCCCAGTCTTCCTTTTTAGTGGCTAATAATCTGGGCAAAACTTGTATTAACAGTTCTGGTAATTCTTTACATTTCTCTCCAAGACCGGTACCTGGTACTAGTATCTTATCTTCAGCTTCTAGAACTGCCCAATCGATCTTTTTCTCTCCCACCTCCCATTCTTTTTCCTTGAGTTTCTCGTATACCCCTGCGGGCAACAGGACCTTTAGCATTTTAATAATATCTGGATACGTGTATTCTCCCATACGGAGCATGTCTTTTAATTCTCGGTGGAACCCTGCTGGATCTTTGTCATGACAGGGAATTAATTTCTTCATCTCTAAGAGTTCCATCTTTGTAATCGGAGTGTAAACAAACACTCGTTGCATTTCACCATCTGCTGTCCTGACTGGGTGTACTTCTCGTAACGGATTCTGTCTATCTATGTAAAATGGTTTACTTTCTGGAGGTGAGACATGAACAAAATGCGGGTTCAAAAACATACTATATTTATGACGCTGTTCTAGAATGACACTAATTAAATCGGTACCTAAACCTTTCCATCTATACTGGAGTAACTCGTTCAGGACATCGTGTAACGGACCTGGATCAGAATGTTGACCCTCATACAGAGTAATGAGGTGCTGGATCATATACATACCCACCAGTCGTTGCTCGGCTGGGGGCAATTTCAGAAACATTTGTGCCACTATTTCGTCTGAAAAAGTGGTAGAATCAGTAGTCCATCGGACTGCTGATCGGGCTAGTTCTTGTTCATGCATAGTACTTAACTCACTATAACCGATTCGTGATTTCAGAATGTGATCGGTAGCTTGAAATACTTGTTCTAGAGAACCTTGTTCTGGTGCTGGATGATGAAAAACTGACTTGCGTTCTAGGCGTAAATGGCGATCTGGAAATCTAGATTTTCCTACATACGCTATTCTGGCGGGATTCTCGTCCTCTACCTCTTCAGTAGAAGAGTCATTCTCTTTCTCGCTTACTTGTGCTGCTTTACGTTGTTCGTGTAACTTTATTATTTCCTTACGAATTCTCTTGTACATACTCTCTATACTACTGATAGTTCTGTGTTTACCCTCGGCTATATTATCACTCCACCTTGTCAGGATTCTCATTTCGGCCGGATCTTTGGACGGGTAATCTTGTTCTCTTATTAAACAATTAATCAGAAACTTTAATAGCATGAGCTGGATCTCAGCTTTCCTTTGAGACATGGCTTCGCCAATACTTTCTGGATCATCCCCTGTACGGATGAAACGATATATTCTGTCTAGATCTTCTTTCATATCTGGTAGGGTGTCCAAATACCCGGTCACCCGTCTTACACGTATGGAGTATATAACCGTACTATCATCGCCTGTGACTGGATCATAGCGGCATTCAGTAAGAGCTCGTCGGATGTCTGCAACGGACTTATATTTGGGCGTACGCTGTAACGCACGTTCATGTAACTCGACTAACGTTACACGTTGGTGTGGTGGCGGGGTACCAGGAGGACCTCCTCCTGCGGCCCCTAAACTGGAATCGTCGACTGATACTCTTCGTGCTGGCAGAGTGGCTGATGTGGCGGGAAGTTGTACTATGGGCTGGACCGGGGGTACCGTAGCAGGTACTGCAAAAGGTGCCCCGGTGTCGGGAGGAGCAGGAATTGCATTATTTACAGGAACTGGCGGAACAGGATTTGCATATTCTGGGACTGTGTCGTCCAAATAGGACGAGATAAAAATATCAGCTGCGGTCGGTTTGTGACGTAACTTGGTCGGAACTAATGGTGGCGGAAAATTACTGGATGCCTCCGGGGTCGCTTTTGGCAAGCCCTCGGCAAGAAGAGGATACATACCCTTAATGAGGGCATTCCTCTGTCTGTCTGACTGTTCGGTTTTAACTCGTTCACCTATCTCGATTAATTCCCTTTCTTGGGCTCGTTCTAAGGATTCTCTACTTAATTCTGACTTTCTGATTTCTTTTTCGGTTCTTTTATGAGATTCTTTGCGCCATAACTCGATGGCATCTTTCTGTGACTGTCTGGCTTTCTTTTTCCATAATGCTTCTTCTACTCGCATGATGCACTCGGCATCCCACGTACCTGATACGGGCCATCTATACTTTTCTTCTAACTGTTTGGTATACTCCACCCATAAATCTAGATATAATATGGCACTTATGCCATGCTTCTGATACATAAAATGACCTGGACTGTCCCTAGGCGGGACAGGAACTGCTGCTTCTAACAGACCTTTTCTGGTTTTTAACTGACGTAGTTTAGAAAACAACGGCATGACTGGACTGTAATCTAGACACAATTACAATACACAATGAACACGATAATTACACCACTCTCATACCACGACATTAAAATACATGAAGAACATTTAAAATAACAGTTCTGACAAAATACTACCTGGAATACGGAAAACAGAATACATGAATTTTCTCGAGAACAGAACTGGCTAGAACAGAGACTAGATGCACTGCTGAAACAGTACGAAACTTACCGGTCTCATAAAGAGACACGTCAGGACCCGCATCCACCGAAGTGGACACTTCGTTTTGGGATCTGTGTACCACCAAACCCCACGGACCAGAGACAATTAGATTGATCCTGTCTAGATACTACCCTAGCAACGGTACTCACCGGGCAGCAAGAACGGAAGGCCTCGGACTGGACTGGACTGCTTCGACGCCGGACGGACACACTTCGGACTTCTGTTACGGGTGGGCCTCCGGATACCTCGGACCTTGAACTCTCGGCTTGGGCTCTGGTCGGGACTCGCCGCGTTCCTCCACCGCCTCGTCTGGATGCTGGACCGCAACCTCCGTCTCCTCCGTGGGCCTGAGGGATACTTGAAGCAGAAATATCTGCCGGTGCGCAGAAGAGTTCCGTCACGGCTGCAGAGGGTCAGGGGGCATACGTGGCTTCACCGGCGCGTGGGGAAAGGGCAAGTCCCTGTTCGGGCGCCATTATGTGGTATATAAATAAATAATACCGGATCTAGGTTTGACTGGACATAGCAATAACAGATAGCTCAATAAATAAGAGTCAAGATTCGAGGTAGTAGGAGTTTGCAGGTTTAATACAGCATAAAGGACAGGAACAGGACAACCTGCACAGGAATAGGATGGCAGAGCCCGGCAGCTGCCGGGGCTGGATCTGGGATGAGCGCGCGCTAACTTTAATAACAGTACACAAGCATATATACTAAAACAGTTGCACTACAATACATACAATAGGCGGAGCAGTGGGTGTGGTCAATAGCAGTCGCGAAAGATAAGGGTGAAAGTGGGTGTAACAGGAGGCGTATACATAGACATGTGATGTGAACGTAACAGAATATGTCATAAATGGGGCGGAAACATGGAGGGGGCTACCTAAGGAGCCGGGACCTCTAACCTAATGGTGCGCGCAAACTGACAATGACGTGTTACTAGGAGAAGCTGGGGGCTATGACTTCTGCGCTAGGAGCAGAGACTGAAGTCTGGAGAGTCAGGGCGACATGTACCTAAACACTATCTAGTATCTAATGTTTAGAGGACATGTTGATATAAACTAAGAGTCAGGAGGGGAGAGGCTAACAGACTCTAAGACTGGAGCATGCATTATTCTACATGTAGTGCGTGTTGAGGAATATTAAATGACCATTAATACAGTATTTCTCTTACATGGAGACGTAAAGACTAGACGATGACTGAAACTATTGATGCGATTCAGTAGCTAAGGAATGCAGAGAAGGAGGGCTGGACTGATAACTAGAATCATAACATACTTTTGGCAGACTAGCAGGCAGAGCCAGGCTGGGCCGGGCACTGTGAGACAGGAAGTAAGTGAAGGGTCAGGAATACAGGTGGGGGCTGTATCGCTCCTCAGCGAGGGCTCAGGAGACAGGAGCTGAATCTGGTGTCCGGGCCCTTTTGAGGCCTAGAAACGGGGACTTTTCAATGAAATAACGTGCACACTGAGAAACGTGGCAACGTAACTTTACATAGGCCTGATACTCGTAGCTTTCACGAGAACTGGAAACTGGCATACTAGAGATGGACGCAACTGTAATTGCGTCTTTAATCGAACATGGGGAATACATATGCATATTAATCATGCACACATAACATAAGATGGGGGACACGTAGGGACACAGAACATGGCAAAATTTACTTTTCCACAGTTTGAATAACTGTTTTTAATGTTTTAGCTCCCTTATAATTTGAAGCAATTTGTGTGTTTTTTTTTTAAACCCTTTTTCCTTTTATAGATTACTAGCAGCCCGTCAAGACTTTGTCCAGGAGCAATTAGGCTTCAGGGCCCCCGCCCGGTCCGACGTTGTCCGTGGGTCCCCCAGAGCCTTCCTCCATATATTGCAGTATTATACCTCTATGTTTACTTTGTACGCTTTTGTAACCTGCACACGTCACTTTTTCCTCCTGTAATGCAGTATTATACCTCTGTTTACTTTGTACGCTTTTGTAACCTGCACATCTCACTTTTTCCTCCTGTAATGCACCGTTTGGCTCACTTTTGTAACGCACCGTTTGCTTCCTCTTGTATTTTGTTGGCTCACGGTTGTCATTTTTGCTTGATTTAAAGTAACGTTTGCTTACTTTGTATGCGTTTGTAACCTGCACACGTCACTTTTTCCTCCTGTAATGCACCGTTTGGCTCACTTTTGTAATGCACCGTTTCCTTCCTCTTTTATTTTGTTCGCTCACGATTGTCATTTTTGCTTCATTTAATGTAACGTTTGCTTTTGTATTTTGCCGCCGCTCACCGCTCCTAAATAAATAAATAACCTACCTCATCCGCCGCTCACCGCTCCTCCCCGCCTGTCCGCCGCTCCTCACCGCTCCTCACCGCCTGTCCGCCGCTCCTCACCGCCTGTGCGCCGCTCCTCCCCACGCTCATGTCCACCGGTCCTCTTTGCGCTCCTGTACGCCGCTCCTCCCTGCGCTTCTAACGTCAGCATGCACGTCGTGGCCGGCGCTTCTTCCAAGGGACAACTTTTTTTTTTGGGTACATTTTTGAAATTACGTATATTTATTAAGTTTATATAGCCTATGTCCATCTGCACACCCTGACGATTACAACGATGTATCGGGTGTGTGGATTGGCGCTGTGGTTCCCGAGTTTACCCACCTCAAAGGTTCAAAGTTCTTCCTTTATAATAGTAGTATATATTGTAATGATAGTATATTGTAACGATTTTAAGTAATTGAACAATAAAGCTTAATAAAAGTACATTCATTGACTATACAATGGTTCCCATTTGTAAGTTCTGGTTATAGAGTGAAATAAGAGAGCAGACATCACTACTGCCATCAGCATTAATGCCTACCTTTGGCTTTCAGAAAGTTGTTAAAGACGTGGCTCTTTAATGTCTGAGTTGATCTCCAAAAAGTGTCCGGGATGTCCTGTGCTGAGCTAGCGCCTTGACACCCTCGGGTGAATGTCTTGCCCTTTATACATTTCTTTTTCATTTCATTTTTCATTTAATATCATTTCCTGTTGGACAGTGGGCATTTGCAGAGTGTTGTGATGTGCCTGCCCATTGGGACTCTAGTGATCCCATATGTTCATGTGATAGATGTTCAGAGACAACCAAAACCATTAAAGGTGTATTGGCTTGTGGATGTGCAGTCTAAAAGTGGCGTAATCACCTGTACCAAGCAGGATTGGGGATGTTCATATGGCTATATTGAGTGTTGTGCTGTGTTAACTCAGAGTATCTATTGCCCACATGTTTGGACCTCAATGTTTTCATGGAACTTTACCTGCTAAATATTTTACATAGGTAAACTACATGTGCCCAGCTTTCATTTGACTTTTCAGGTAGTGGACATATTATGTAATTTGAAGCCCAAAGTGTCATTAGTGTGCAATGAGCATTTGCATGTGACATGTTGCCTGGCACAACAGTAATTGATGGTACATAGGTATTCAACTTGACCTTCATGACATCATGAAGTTCTATGAGTAATAGTTAGAATTGTTTGACTCTAGGCCTTGTGTGAGCATTGTGTAAACCTCCAAATTGTATCATTCTTATTTGGTTAATCTCTTAATCTTATACAACTAGTGCCAAAGTATACAGCTTGCTCCACTATGCGAGTATGGACATAAGGATGGAGTGTAGGGAATTCCATCCATGCATTTTGTCCAGTCTGGGGCTCTGACATGAGTGAAGCCAACTGTTTGCAGATTATGTGACATACATGCATGTACGCATGCTAACGTGGAAGCCTATGTAGTGAACCAGGAAGGTGGTGTGATATGTGGAATTATTTATTGTCTTCTGGTGATTTGTGATGGTTATGGGTAGAAATACGTTTGCAATGAACCCATGCTATTTGACATTTCGGAATCATCAAGGGCAAATGGAAGATATGGGGCCAACGTCAGTTGGGACACAGCTGTTCACGGTGGTTCCGGACATGCTGCATCGGACATGGAAGGACCTAGTATCCAGGAACGTGTGAGAAGTCCCCCGGAGGACAATATCGTCAACTTATCATCATCTGAGTCATCCTCCGGTAGACACTCCCAAGTGGTGGCAGACCCAACAGGATCATTTTTACCTTTTATTCTTCTCTGCCACTCCCAGTTCCATGGACACCCTTCCTGTTGTCCCCCCGCAAGTGGGCCATTCCCGCTACCCTAACAAGGGAGGGCTCTCCTTCGCTGCAGGCACCTCAGCCTCTGCCAAAGGTAGCCTTGCTGCCCTGACTGAGGAGGCAATTGACCTCCTGAGGAGCATCTCTGTGGGTCAGACTACAATGCTGAATGCCATCCAGGGGCTAAGTACCCAGGTGAGCCAGGTGATAGCCTTTCTGGAAGGCATTTATACTGGCATGCGCGTCCTACGGCTCTGGCCTTCTCCCTCACGGCAACCATCCATCCCAACCTTTCACCCTCCCTCCTGCCCCTTCCCCATCTATAATTCCCTCTTCCCAATCCCATCACATAAGCATGCACAGACTTCAACAGTCCCAAGCACCACACACAAACCCAAGACATCCAAGACACTCACATATTCATGCACACATCAGACACTCACCTTCCTCAACACCCCCACCAACCCCAGCATACCCTCAGGCACCAGCATACCCTAAACACCGAAAAGACGGAAGTACTCATTATGGGCCCTAACCCCGACACCTGGAACAACACCTGGTGGCCCCCCGCCCTCAGAAACCTGCCCACCCCCACGGACCACGCAGGCAACCTGGAAAACTCCTGGACTCCGAGCTCAAAATGAACCCCCAGATCAGTTTTGTTTTCTACATTGTGCTATTTTCTTTTAGTCAGTACATGTAAGAGATAGCAGTTGGAGAATGTTTTGTCAATTATTTTCTATTTTACATTCATAATTTTAATTGCAAGTACGTTTACTTTCAATATAAATGTTACTTACTTTGCAAGGTCGTTGTTGAGCTGTATATATTTCTTTTTAAGGGTCTGGTCAGAGAACCCGGAAGGGTTGTCTTTTTTTGCAGCTTTTGTTATTTTTCAAGTACTTAGTTGATGAAATTTGCATGCCTATTGTATTGTTGATTTAATTGTTTGTGTGATTTCATTGAATACGTTTTTTATAGTCTGATTTAATTGGTTAGTTTAGTTTTAGTTAGATTTTTTTCCAGCTATGCCCTTTTGTGATAAACACTAATTTAGGTTTCATGTATAATTTGTATTATGTAGTTTGAGAGTTTTGAATATACATATATATATATATTACCTACTGGCGGTCGCCAGTAGGTATATATAGTTAGGATTTTTTCCCTATGGGATTTTTGAAAATTCTATGTCTAATAACTTTGGCGTTTGTGGACGGAATTGGCTGAAATTTTCTGGAAAATGGAACATTTTGTTTCTGAGCAGCCCTTGGAAATTTGGGGGGGGTTCGTCAAGGGGGGGCCGAGAAAAAAGGGGGGTCCCAAAACGTGTTTTTAACATTGAGTTTTCCATAGGGCTGTTGGCCTCACTTTTAGCCCGAACGGCTGAATGGATTTGCATGAAACTTGGCAAAATTGTAGGGACTGGTAGCCCGATGTGCCTTTTCTAGGTCTCAATATATGTGCTCCAGTGGATTTTGAGAAATTAACGTTTAAAAAAAGATATATATCTGTAAGCGCGCTCTGGGCAGCGCTCCGGTCCGCGGACCTTAAGCGTACCGGAACTTCGCGTAGCTAAGCTGATTGGCTCTCCGGTGTCTGTCAACATTCTAAACAGTCCGGAGCGGCCGCCATCTTGTCTCTCGGTAGGATTGAGAGACAAGAGGAGGCCAAAACAAAGGCGAAAATGACCATAAGGGGGCATACTAGATCCTCCCTGACCCCCTAGGTTTAATGTGGAGGTTTTAAAAGGGCCCCGCGGGGCAAAAAAAACAAAAACATTTTTTTGTTTTTTTTGCGTGGGGAGCGCCCGGTCCGCGAACCGGGAAGCGTTCTGGGCAGCGTACTGCAATGAAAAATGAATGATAGACTTTTCAAATGCTGTATGTTAATTGATTGTTGTTTTTGTTGATTATTTTTTATTTTCTTTATTTTTTAAGCATTTTTTTTTTATTGTGATTGTGTTTCATAATTTATTAAACTTTCTAACATTTCATTGTCAGAAATTTCATAATTATCATGGAATATACATTGTAGTCTCTGAGGGTGTAAAATGTCCTCATTTTCAAGGAGGTTATCTACTGCTTGTACACATTGCAGTAGTTCATTGTCCCAAGTTTCATCGAAAAATTCAATATCATTTTCATCATTGATTTCTTGGCTGCTCTCTTGCAGGACAATTTGAAATTCAACTTTCTGTTCGCCTTCCATTTTGCCTGAAATTTAGATAAAAAAAATATATATTAGTAGAGATAGGGCACTGTTGGGATTAATTTTGGGCAGTGTATAGTATCAGAGTGGAAGTAGGAATATAAAAAAGTGTATGTGATTTAACGTAAGTAAATTCATAATTATACAAGAGAAGCCTAACTCCATCCATAACTATAACAGAGAAGTCTATCTAAATCTATAACTACTACAGAGGGATAGTATATAACTATCAGAAAAAGTTTACCATATTAACTTATAGTGCACAATATACTTCAGTTTTAAAAATAAAAACTTACCTTTAGATAGAAGTTGAAGGAATTAGTGAAAATCCTATTGAAATGTACACCAAGAAGTAGTAGTCAAAATGGCTGTGTTTTCTTCTCTTCCTTTATATATATTCAGGTATATAACCAATCAAATGTCAGGTAAAAAAAGTAGAAAATGAAAGTAACATTTTAATTGGTTGTCAATTCCAACACTTCAGATGTGTTTTGTGAAGTAATTTACCTCACGGTATTTAGAGAGGTCTACAGGCTAAATGGCTAAATGGAATTCCAATCAAATTTGTGAAAATGGTAGGGATTGGTATGTAGTATGAGCTAGTCTATATTTGGTGAAATTGTCTCCAGTGGCTTTTCTGTGAACTACTTTCCCACCTTTTTTGATGGTGCGCTTCCCAGGGAGCGACCCGGTACGCGAACCGTTGAGCGCCCCGGTTCGCGAACCTTAAGCGTAACGGGAGTCCACCATTTTGTGTTTCGGTCGAATTAAGATACAAGATGGAGGGCAAATAATGTTCAGAATGGGTAGAAGGGGGCACGGTAGACTTATCTTGACCCCCTAGGTTTTGTGAGGGTGGCTGAGGAGGCCCATATGTGCGGAAAAAAAAACTTTTTTTTTTTAAATTTCGCGAGGTTAGCTCCCGGTTCGCGTACCGGGTAGCGCCCCAGGGAGCGTACTTTGTTGAAAATTAGTGAAAAATGTTATAGTAAAATAATAATTGTGAGTGATCAGATGTAGAGTAGCTCTGAGAAGAGCTTTTGGGTTTATGGTACATTTAGGTACTTATAAGTAGGTACCAATGCACATTCTTAAATTCAGAGTGAAAATTCTGTTGCCCTCATCTGAGAAGTGAACTCCATCTCCTCTGTAGATATCTTGCATGTAGTAACGCAAGTTATTGTTGTACAGGGAGCCCATTCCATGGTCTCTCATGTAAGCTGAAACAGATTTGTTTACATGCTTCCTCGACTTCTCAATTTGTGGACAAAATTGGTTTGACCACCTCCATTTCTGTCTTTGGCATATATTTGAATATACCAAGGCAGTCTGAGGAAAAAGTGCCATTAATTGCTCAAAGGTGTCCTTTAAAAGCATTTCCAGACCTACACCAGTCAAAGTGCCCAAGTCATTACCTCCACAGTGCACAATTAACAGGTCAGGTTTGGGCAAATGCATAAAGGTTTTCACCAATGGTATCAATTGGTGACATTTTAATCCTCTGTGGCCAAACCACTTAATTTCCACATCTTGTAAATTGAGGTTAGGTAAATTCCTGTTTTCAGTGTACCTTTGAGCCCAGTGAATATAACTATGTCCAACAATCCAGACAGAACACATGGTGAGAGAAGGTTCTCCTGCAGTCAGATGAAGTGTGGCAATGAAATGGCAGTTGAAAAAATGAGAGTTTAAAATAAAAAAAACTGTGGAGTTTCTGTGTTCATGAAGCAGTAACAGTGATTGGTGGATTTTGATTGCTGAAAACAGAAAGTTAGGGTGCACGGATGAGTTATTTGAAAGATGTATTTTGAATGGTCAATAAAAAATCATTAAATGAAAGAATGCACTGGATATGCAGGTGCACTGAGAGTTCAGAGTTCAATTGCAACATTGTTGTGTGAACTTGCAAACACCAGAAGTCTTCCAAGAGGTGGTTGCTATGCAGAAAAGGCATGAAATAGCAGAGGGGGGAAGGGTTTTCATTTGAAAAAAAGTGAGGGAAGAGTTTTGATTGGGTGACATGAGAGATATGTGTGAAGAATTACAGCATTTCTGTGCTTTTGATAGCTGCAGACTCTGGAGTGCATACCTTTTGCTCTGCTGAAGACAAATTGGTGTGTTTCTGAGACTGTTTTCAAACTCAAAGTATTTGCTAAGGTGAGAAAATATTTCTTTAATTTAGATAGAGAATAGTGTGCTTTAAGGAGAAAATTATGAATTATGTGGCGCAAATTGCTTGTAAATATGCTCCCACCTGTGCAAGGAAAATTTAGATTTTTAATGTTTGTGTTACATAGCCATGTTAAAAGTGATACAAACATGCTGCAAAGGCAATTAAAAAACGCTTTTATGTGTCTTAAGGACATTTTAAGTAATTTTCCCATGTGCAGTGTTTTGAAATTATGATTTGAAAATCGTTTTTGGGGAAAAGGAATTGTTTTTAAATTTATGACAAGGACATAATGGTGTATGCTTCTTTATAAGGCAATTGACTGTCCCTGATGTTATTTTTCCCATTTTAATGTAAGACCTTTCTCTGTGGCGCAAATTGCTTGTAAATATGCTCCCACCTGTGCATGGCAAATTTAGATTTTAAATGTTTGTGTTACATAGCCATGTTAAAAGTGACCCAACCATGCTGGAAAGGCAATAAAAAAACACTTTCATGTGTCTTAAGGACATTTTAAGTAATTTCCCTGTGGGCAGTGTTTTCAAATTATGAATTGAAAATCGTTTTTGAGGTAAAGGAATGTTGTTAAAATTTATGTGCGCCATATGCCCCCAAATTTCTTTTTCAGGGGTGCGGCAGGGTGTTATTGAGACACCCCTACACCTTTGGAAAAATTCCTAATTTGCGATGAGCTAATTGCTAATTGCAAATTGCACCTTCTTTCATATGGGCATCCTGGCGCATGGAAATGAATGGGTAATTTGCAATTAGCAATTTGCTCATCGCAAATTTGGAATGGTAAAGAATCGCTATTTATTCCTTAAAATTCGCTATTTTGGAAATGCAAAATAGTTATATGATACATATGGCGGTTGATGTCTAACAAGATAAGAAGCTTAGGGATAGATTTATGATGACTGGCGCAATGAAGTGGACATCACTTACTTCATTGGTAGAGATTACATGTATTATGTCCTCTGTATTCTTCATCAAGCGTAACTTTAATCTGCAATCCTGAGTAGGCCTCACCTTAAACAAACCTCTGGATAGGCCACATCTTATCGTCATCCTGAATTAATCATTTAAAATGCTAGGGACATATTTATGATAGGTGTATGCCTCTTTTGCGCCACTTACAAAACACTGTCCATGGGGAAATGACTTAAAATGTCCTTAAGACACATGAATGTGTTTTTTTAAAGCGTTTGCAATTTTTTTGGGTCACTTTTAACATGGCTATGTGACTCAAACAGTCAAAATCTAAATTCACCATGCACAGGTGGGAGCATATTTACAAGGAATGTGCTCCATGGGGAAAGGTCTTATAATGTAATATGGGAAAAATGACATCAGAGACACTGAAATGCCTTATAGAGAAGCATACACCATTATGTCCTTGTCATAAATTTGCAAACCATTACTTTTCCCCCAAAACGATTTTCAAATCATAATTTGAAAACACTGCACATGTGGAAATGACTTAAAATGTCCTTAATTCAAAATTTGCTATTCCTTATTTTGCGATTGCACTGAAGGATTTGCAAATTTTGCGATTCCTTAAATGCAATGTATCAAACAAAAAATATGTAAAAAATGACATTAAGGATTTGGAAACTACCACCAACTTCTAGTTGGTGGTAATTTGCGAATTCTTTTCAAAAAGCATTTTTTTCCAAAAAACAAAAGGTGCCATATGACGCCCATACATGCCCTTAGGGCATGTATGTGCGCCATATGCCCCCAAATTTCTTTTTCAGGGGTGCAGCAGGGTGTTCTTGAGATACCCCTGCACCCTTGAAAAAATTCCTATTTTGTGATGAGCTAATTGCTAATCGCAAATTGCACCTTCATTCCTATGAGCCTCCTAGCCCATGGAAATGAATGGGTAATTTGCAATTAGCAAATTGCTCATTGCAAATTAGGAATGGTAAAGAATTGCTATTTATTCCTTAAAATTCGCTATTTAGGAAATGCAAAATAGTTTGATGGTACATATGGTGGTTCATCTGTAACAAGATAAGAAGCTTAGGGATACATTTATGATGACTGGCGAAATAAAGTGCAAATCACTTACTTCATTGGTAGGCCTTTACATGTATTATCTCTTCTGTATTCTTCATCAAGCGTAACTTTAATCTGCAATCCTGAGTAGGCCTCACCTTAAACAAACCTTTGGATAGGCCACACCTTATCGTCATCCTGGATTATTCATTTAAAATGCTAGGGACAGATTTATGATAGGTGTATGCCTCTTTTGTGCCACTGTGCGTCACTTTTATGATGCAGCGGCGGTGCTAATTTGCAATTAGCAATTTGCTCATTGCAAATTAGGAATGGTAAAGAATTGCTATTTATTCCTTAAAATTTGCTATTTAGGAAATGCAAAATAGTTTGATGGTACATATGGTGGTTCATCTGTAACAAGATAAGAAGCTTAGGGATACATTTATGATGACTGGCGCAATAAAGTGCACATTACTTACTTCATTGGTAGGCCTTTACATGTATTATCTCCTCTGTATTCTTCATCAAGCGTAACTTTAATCTGCAATCCTGAGTAGGCCTCACCTTAAACAAACCTCTGGATAGGCCACACCTTATCGTCATCCTGGATTAATCATTTAAAATGCTAGGGACAGATTTATGATAGGTGTATGCTTCTTTTGTGCCACTGTGCGTCACTTTTATGATGCAGCAGCGGTGCAAAAGATTTGCTATGAGGCGACAAAATTACAAATTGATGCATTTAGGCAGATATGTCATGGTGTAAAAAAAACGTACCACATGAAACCGATGCAGCAGTGATGCAAAAGATGCACCATGTCGCAAGACAGGCCTCACTTGGGGCCATATGTATCAAGCTAATTAGCATTCGCAAAGATCAAAATTCTACGAATTTCGGCCTTTGCGAATGTTAATTAGACAAATGGTATGTATCAAACAAGTTTGATGCAAAATAAGGAGTAGCAAAATTTGCTATTCCTTATTTTGCAATTGCACTGAAGGATTTGCAAATTTTGTGATTACTTAAATGCAATGTATCAAACAAAAAATATGTAAAAAAATGACATTAAGGATTTGGAAACTACCACCAACTTCTAGTTGGTGGTAATTTGTGAATTCTTTTCAAAAAGCTTTTTTTCCAAAAAACAAAAGGTCCCATATGACGCCCATACATGCCCTTAGGGCATGTATGTGCGCCATATGCCCCCAAATTTCTTTTTCAGGGGGTGCAGCAGGGTGTTCTTGAGACACCCCTGCACCCTTGGAAAAATTCCTAATTTGCGATGAGCAAATTGCTAATTGCAAATTGCAGCTTCATTCCTATGGGCCTCCTGCTGCATGGAAATGAATGGGTAATTTGTAATTAGCAAATAGGTCATCGCAAACTAGGAATGGTAATGAATCGCTATTTATTCCTTAAAGTTCGCTATTTAGGAAATGGAAAAAACTTTGATGATACATATGGCGGTTCATCTCCAACAAGATAAGAAGCTTAGGGATAGATTTATGATGACTGGTGCATCACCAGGGATGTGTCAGTCATCCTGCGCCGCTGTTCCGCCACCCATGGTGTGCTGCATTTACAATGCGGGGCATCATGGGGCAAAAATGGCACAGATGCGTGACGTATCTGTGCTGTAAAGGTAGTGATTGCTGGAGTTGTATCGCAAGTGCGATGCAGCTCAAGCAAGGCTCAGGGGTGCCCCATCTCCACAATGTTGCGTCAAGACCTATGCCTGCTTAAAGCAGGCGCAGGGTTTTGACGAAGCTTTCTCCTATCTAATTGTAAATACGGCACAACATGGGTGGCAGAGTAGTGGTGCACGTTAACTGGTGCATGCCTGGGGATGTGCCATTTAACATAAATCTGCCCCTTTACATTTAAGTATGTGCAGGACACACAGAGTCGGTGAGGCTTATCCAAGGTTAAGAAGAGATGAGTCCTGTTCACTGAAAATTTAGACATAGTCTTCACCTGCTCAGCATTGCTGGACATGGCTAAATTATAGCTGCAAAATATTACTCTTGTTAAACAATTTTACTATTATAATCTCTGAGATTTGTCTCTTACTCTGCAACATCTCATTGTTGTTATCTTTCTTTAAAGATAAAGACAACATCAACATGAGCGACAATCTGCAATCAGTTGATTTTGACCTCATCATTGAACTTGTAATTGAAACATCAGTGGATGTTGATCCTTTGGATGATTTAAATCCTGAGGATGAAGAAGAGCGTGATGAGGATGCAGATTTGTCCGAATTATATGACATAGGGTGGGAAGCTGACCTGCTTGAGCCTATGGAAATATAAACATTTATTTTTAAAATTTATAATTAATAAAAAGTAAAAATGTAAACCGTTTAATTTAAAAATAAAGACACCTTCAAAAACAGGTTATGTGTAGTGTCTTCAATAAAATATTAAAATATGCTCATAAAATTAGATCAGATTCACATACAAAATAGCACAGGTAACATAAATATAACTGTCATTTCTTTTCTGCTATTTCTGTATTGTAAATTTGCCAACGACTAAAAAATCTTCTAATTAAAATGTCAAGTAGTGTGTTAAGTTTTTGATCACTGTTATTGATTTACTGTTTGGTAATAATGGTTAATAACATTTTTTATTATATTTTACCACAGATTCAACTGCAGATCATTTCAAGATTTCACCATGCCAACAATAGAAAGACAGAGAAAGGCTGCAAAACGTCAAAGACAGCAGGTGAAAGAAAATAAGCAGCAGTCCTCTAACAAAAAGATTTGTCAAGTCACGAAGAAAGCACCGGGTAAGAGCACAAAATATTTCATAAGAAATATGTGTAGTAAAAAAAATATTACTACAGAAAATGTTTCAGTCCATAAAACGAGAAGGAATTCAAATGGAAAGGAAAGGCCAATCAAAAATGTTACTGCTAGAGCAAGAGATAACTCTGTGCATGATAGTAGAAGGAAACAACAGTTTAGGGAGATTCGTAAACGAATGTTCCGCAACAGGATAATTGGCAATTTGTTAAAAAATATTAAGAAAGGTCAACAGAAACTGGTTTTTTATAAGAGAAAAAAAAAAGTTGAGAAAGTTATTGATCAGGCATTTGAAATTAAACGTAAGTTATTTATTTTGATAATCAATAGAATTAGGAAGCTAAACAAGGCAATTTATGATTTCAAAAGAAATAGTAGATGGAAGAGAATAGTTAATCGTAGTAATTTTTGTGAAGTTTTTTCTGGAGAATGGATGCATAGTTCAAGCTGTGAGGCATTTTTTAATGAGGAGAGTTATTTCCAGGATAATGATTTGGTGCATGCAGTTGACACCAGTGGTCGTGCTTATGAAGTGAAAGATGGTTGTCCAGTTGAAAAAGAAAAACTTGTGACAACAGAGACAGAAGAGGTGTTAGGTAATGAGGTTTTAGGAAGACGTGCTAAGGGTCCTGTCTACACCTGGAAGTGTAGTAGTATTTGTAGTGTGCGACAGGATTCCATCAATTTGCTTTGTGATTTTGTACGGTCATTTAATAAGAAAAGTTTGAAGCAGACAATAAGTTTGTTGCAAGAATTAGATCCTTGCAGAGTGAGAGAAGTGACAGGTTTGCATGGTCATTCACTGGCTTGTCTTTCCAGGAGAGTATGCCAGAGTGTTTTTCATCATTTCAGGATGCTAGCAGTGCATCATAATAAAGTGAGGAAATTAGTTAGAATGTTGTATTATGCTAAGAGTCCAGCAATTATGCTTAAACAATTATGCGCTGCTCTTTTGCATGGTTCTGAAGTAGATGTGAAGAATATTTGTGAAGAAATTGAGTTTTGTTACTTTGGAAGTAAAGAGGAGAATGTTGAAATTGACCAAGAAGAAGAGGGTAATGTGGAAGATAGTGTACAGGTTTCCAGTACAGATAATTTCCAGAGGGAAATTGCCACGTTTGAGGTGAAATCAAGTGAGAGGCCAAATTTCACTTGTGTGTGTTGTCGACGCACTTATTATAAGAATCAGACTAAGTTAGTGGATTTATATGCAAAAAGTGAAAGGGAAAATAATAGTGAATGGAAGGATTTCGCAACATACTTGATGGTAGAAAATTGTTTTGATTTGGGATTGGATCAACGTGTGTGTACTTATTGTTGTTGCAAATTAAATCAAAACCAGATGCCTGCTAGAGCAGTTCATAATAATCTGGAATTGGTTGAGATTCCTTCTGAATTGAAGGATTTAAATACTTATGAATCTATTTTGATTCAAAGTATCCATCCCTTTCAGGCTATTGTAAGAATGGAGCCAAAGACAGGGAAATTGCCTCCATCAGATTTACAGAGAGGATTAAAGGGAAGAGTTGTTTATTTGCCTCTAGATTTGAAGAAAAACATTAACACAATTGGAGTAGAAAAAGTGGAAGAGGAACCTCTGGTTATCTTAGTTAATGGGGTTCCGACAAAGAATAAGAAAATATGGCAAGATTTAGTAGATGTTAGGAAAGTTAAAAAGGCAACATTGTATTTGAAAAAAAATAATAAATACTATAAGAATGTATATGTTGCAGAAGAGGAAGTAAGTGAGGAAGAGGATAGCGATTTGTGTGCTGGTCAAATTGAGAAAGTAGAACCCTCTACTAGTGAAGAAATATATGAACATTATAGTGTTCATCCTTTGCATTCCAAGGAAGTCATGGGGAATGCTATTGAGTTGTTTCAAATGAAACAAGCCAAAGGGAGTCCCATTAGTGTTTGGGAGGAAAGTTTGGAAGCTCGGTGTTTCCCACAGCTTTTTCCAACAGGTCAGGGAGGAAGATATGATGAGCGACCTCATCAAATTCCTGCTTCTGAATACCGGACTTTGCGATTGTATGCAGGAGATGCTAGGTTTCGACAATGCATTCCTTATTTGTTTCATCTCCTGTTTGAAAGCGATCTGTCTGGACTGTCATATGCAGTGAACCACATCTTGAAAAGTGGTATACACATGCAAAACATCTCGGCAAGTGACTTTATGGATAAAGTCAATGTCCAAGACAGTATTTTGGATTCTCACCTGATTAATCTCATGGCGTGTCAGCGTGGTACTAATGAGTACTGGTACCGTCGTCATGGTGATTTAAAATGTATGCTGAGGAACTTAGGTACTCCCACATGGTTCCTCACTCTGAGCTGTGCCGAGTATGGCTGGGAAGACTTACTTGAATTTCTACGAGAGGCAAATGCTAACGTAGATAACATCGAATTCAAGACACCCGGAGAACTGTGCTCTTTGGATCCAGTCAATGTATGTAGGTACTTCAATCATAGATTTGAAGCTATGATGTCTTTCATCATGAATAAGAAGAATCCACCTCTTGGAGAGGTGTTGGATTTCTTCTGGAGAAAGGAGTACCAAGCAAGAGGTGCTCCTCATATACATATGTTGCTGTGGATCAAGGATGCACCTAAATTTGGAACGGATCCAGAAGACTCAGTGATGAGTTTCATCCAACAGTATTCTACGTGTGCTGTTCCAAACGCAAAGGAGAAGAAAAGCCTAAGAGAAAAAGTTCTGCGTTTCCAAAGCCATCGATGTGGAAAGTACTGCCGTCGTAAATTCCGAAACAAGGACAAGTTCTACACCAAATGTCGTTTCGGCTTTCCACGACCGGTGATTTCTAAAGGAAGAGTAAACAGTTTGATGTCTTCGCTGCGACACAATGTCATGAAGAAATCACCTAAAAACACATACAATTTGAAGAGGAACGAAGAGTCCAAGTACATCAATGACTACAACCCGGTGATTTTGTCCATGTGGAATGCTAACATGGATATACAGTTTGTGGCTGATAATTGTATGGCTGTGGCTCGGTATGTGACGTCTTACATCACCAAAAAAGAGAAGACAGAATTGAAGGATATGTGGGAGGACATTTCCCATGAAAAGAGCCTCAGCAAGAAGTTGTACAGTTTCAGTCTGAAGATGTTGTCGCATCGAGAAATCGGAGCGTACGAATGTTCTGACCGGTTGTCTTCAGCAAGTCTCTATGCCAAGTCCAGGAGTATCGTTTGGGCGAGTCTTGGTCTTGCTGCAACGCGTAATCGAGTTCTCAAACCTGTCCGGGAAATTGAGTATTTGGCGGAAAAGGAGCCAAACAGTACCGACATTTTGAAGACCAACATGTTGGATACATATTATCCAAATCGAAGCATTCACCTTGAGAATGTTTGTCTGTATGAGGTTCTTCAAAATTACATATTCAAGAGGAACATCAAAGAAGATACTGAGAAAGGAGTGTATGCTGTAATAGGAAGTGAGGGATGTCTGGTCAAGCAAAGAAAATGCCACTTGGTAAACCATCGAAAATTGAGTGGCGAATCTCCTGAAAAAAAGGAGTTTTTCTATTTAGCACTTTTGCAACTTTTCAAGCCTTGGCGTGCAGAAGAGGAACTGCTTGGAGATTTTCTCTGTTACGAAGACTCTTTCAATGCCGCCAAGGAGACCATAGAATGTCCTGCTTTTCCCAAATATGTAGAAATGTTGAATGCGGAAATTGAGCAGGAAGCAACGATTGCAGCCGAGATTGCCAGAGACAGTTCTCAGGACAGTCAGAGTTCTGCTTCATTGAGTCAGGATCCACTAGGAGGACCTGTTATCGAAAATGAAGCTGCCACTGCTATGAATGAAGTGGAAAGAGCCATGGCACATGCTCAGGAGGATGCGGTTAACTTAGAAGAGTTGGAAAGACAACTCAACGTTGAGCAGAGGAAAATATATGACGAAGTTACCATGCAAATTGATCATGGATTAAGTCATGATAAGAAAGAGTGCTCATGTACGTCGTTGAAGCCTGTCCGACTGTACGTGAGTGGAGAAGCGGGAACTGGAAAAAGTTTCCTCATTAAAGCAATTTCATGCTATTTGCAGGAAAGGACAGAGTCATCGCTGTCTTGTGTTGTCACTGCTCCAACTGGACTGGCAGCACATAATATTAAAGGGATTACTTTACATCGTTTACTGATGCTGCCAGTGGAGCATGACAACAAATTACAATATCACAAGCTATCTGGAGATGCTTGTTTTGAAGTTTCAAGAATCTTGAGAAAAATGAAACTTCTTATCATTGACGAAGTAAGCATGGTTTCCAATGTCATGCTTGCCTTTGTGCATTTGAGAATGCAAGAAGTTCTCAAAACAGAGTATGATGTGTTATTTGGTGGCAAACACATCATTGTTTTTGGAGATCTTCTGCAGCTGACACCAGTGAAAGGGCAACCTGTGTTCAAAATGCTCACGCATGAAGATACCAGGAAGTGCCTAGGCAGCATTGGCAACGTCAATATATGGTTAAACTTCAATTATGCTGAACTGCATGAAAATATGCGTCAGGCGAAGGATGAAGTTTACAAGACTATTCTACAAGATGTTAGAATTGGAAAAGTGACCGAGCATGGGAAAGAAGCTTTACATGCACGATTACTGTCAAATTTATATCCAGAACAAGATGTTGTGCCTGAGAATATTTTTCAGAAAATTACTGAGAAGAAATCTGGAATATGTTTGATGCCAACTCTTGCAGAATGTGCCAAATTTAACAACAAAATGTTGCATTTAGAAAAGCAAGAGATTGTGAAACTGGAAGCTATTGACAGAGTAGAGCATATGGGATCAACAATTATTTTGTCTGAGAATCTGAAAACAAAATTGGATTCATTAGAGAAGAGTATATCTAAAACTGCAGGTTTTGAAAAGACTCTGAATGTGTGCTGTGTGCTTGAACTGCCGTATAATTTTAAGAAGGAATTTACATGTTGAAAGAGGTCTGGTAAATGGATCAATGGGTAATGTTGTTGATTTTGTGAAATACAGAAATAGAGATGGAATTGAATTTTTAAAAATTAAATTTGATGGCATTGAGGAAGTACAGCTAATTGCTCGTTGTTCTGCTAGATTTTTGCTTGTAAAAGACTTATATGTTCGCCGTAAGCAGTTTCCTGTTTGCTTGGCATATGCGGTGACAATCCATAAATCGCAAGGTTTAAGTGTAGACAGTGCATTGGTGAATATTGGCAGTTCTGTGTTCAAGGAGGGTATGGCATATGTGGCATTGTCACGAGTTAGAACTTTATCGGGATTGTACTTGATTGAGTGTGATGTCACAAACATTTGTGCTGATCTAGATTGTGTTAAGGAATACAATAGGTTAAGAAGAGAGTATGCGCCACATTTGCCTCAGTATCCTTTGTTTGAGAAACGTGTGGTAGGCCGGAAAAGAAGAAATGTGACCAATACTGGGGAGGTTGTAGCAAAAAGACGAAAAGTCGATGAACCTAAAATTACAAGCAGAAACAAAAAGGATTCTGTTGAAGATGTTGTTGGTTTTCAATTTGAAAACAGTTCTGGTGTCAACTGCTATGCTAATGTAGTGGTTAATGTTTTGTTTTCTCTAGAAAATGTAAAAGAAGAGATTGTGGTCAATTCTGGTCAAAGATTTTGCAGTTTGTTAAATTCTGTGTTAGAGAAATGTAGCACTGATAGAAGAAACATAGAAAGTGTGTCTGAAATTCGAAATCTGTTAGACAGATGTTCAGGCCAAACACAATTCTCTCAAAATATTCAGCAAGATTGTCAGGAGTTTTTAATGTATATGCTTGATGTATTACATGCTGAAGGTGTAGATGTAGATCAGCTGTTTGGGCTTTCTTATCAATGGCAGCATGACTGCGAGAACTGTATGGTATCAAGTACTACTAGTGTAGACTCAGAAAGATTTATATATTTAACTTTGCCAGACAGTAAATCAGTCTCCTTTAATAAGCTAGTAAAAGCAGCTGATCACAACATGGAGTGTAGCCAATGTAAATCTGAAATGATGTCCACATTATTTATACGAACATATGGCCAGTATGTCATTTTAATGTTCCAACGATGTAGGCCTGATGGAACAAAATTGACAACTTTAATTAAAAATTTTGTAGCTTCGCAGTTGTCAATATCAGGAAGGACTTTTGTAACTGCAGCAATTATATATCATGACGGCCCTTCAATAACATCAGGACATTACACAGCTTATTTAAAGTCTAGAAATGGCTGGTCATTCTGCAATGATTCTGTTTTAATTTTCAAAAAAAAATTGCCGTATGACCTTAAAAACTCTTACCTGGTGTTTTTAAAACCAAAATTTTAGGGAAATAATCTCGGGATGTGCTCTGTGGAATTTCAAGAAGTTCTAATGGCTCCTACACAATTTGGCCTTGAGGATAAGTGTAGTTCAGAGACATAACTTCTAACCATAGGACTGGACGTCATGGAGAAATACGTGCACTTTGAATGAGTTCAGAAAAACTGTTTCTTTTTATAAGCTAATTGAAGCAGCCAATCAAAACATGGAGTAGAGGGAATGTAAGTCTGCAATGCTGTCTACTGTTTTACATTGCTTTGTGATTAAAAGTGATGTAGAGAATTAAATAATTGTAGTAGTCATAGAGGTAGTGTAAGTCTGCTTCATAGTAAGCAGTATCAGTGTCATAGGAAATGTAGAACATGACTGAGCAAGAAGGGGAAGATATTACTATTCCAGGATTGTGAAAATGATCTTCAACATTTTAATTCTGAAAGTTGCGGAAATGCCAAATGACGGGATTGGCTTACAAGAAATCCAAGAGTTATAAATGGCTCTGACCAGATTTGGCCTTGTGGAAACTTGTGGTAGAGAGCAAGAAGTCATTTATTGCATGTAACGTGTTTTTAAAAACGATGGAGATTTTCTTTCAGAAAGTGGCGGGCTGAAAGTAATAACAGCACAAAAGAGTGTAAGCTGTTCATAGGACATCCTTGGACGTCATGGAAAGTAAGTTAACTTTAAGGAGTTCTGAATTTTGATTTCTTATGTTGTATGGGTTTTTTAAACACAATCATTTTGATTGTGTTTTTTTTTCCCCGCTGTTATATGATGAATACCTTCAAGTCACTGTTTTTAGTGAATTTTGATACATTCTGAGAACAGCAAAAATAAACCATTTAACATGTATAATTAATTCTGTACTGTTTGCATTTATGATGTATATGTAGAACTGTGTAGGAGGCATGGAGAAGGTGAGGCTTCTGTAAGTGTCAAAGTTGTTGCATGCAGTGCTGCACTTCTGCGTATTCTTTCATATGCTAGACTACATCTGCACAATGAGATACCTAAGCAAAGGAAACACAAGTGATGTGATTGTGAAATGAGCAAAATAAATTGCACGTATTTCAATTACATCACCTGTGTTTCCTATCATTACGAATCACAT
Source organism: Lissotriton helveticus (assembly GCF_964261635.1). NCBI lineage: Eukaryota > Metazoa > Chordata > Amphibia > Caudata > Salamandridae > Lissotriton > Lissotriton helveticus. The sequence goes on from NC_136060.1 coordinate 292,040,040, forward strand.
TGTGCAGATCAAGTTTAGGTCTGTCCAGGGAAACATAGGAGGTTTGGACTTTGTTGAAGAGTGCAGTGGACATGACTCACTTCATTGGTAGACCTTCACATGTATTATCTCCTCTGTACTCTTCAACAAGTGTAAATCTCATCTGCAACCCTGAGTAGGCCTCACCTCAAACAAACCTCTGGATAGTAGACATCTTATTGGCATCCTGAAGCAATTATTTAAAATTTTAGTGTCTTGCGACACTTTTCTGAAACAACAGCAATGCAAAAGATGCACCATGTTTTAAGATAGGCCTCACTTCATCTGCATCAAGATACTGTTAGTTTAAAATGTATATCTTTAGGACTGTGTAGGGGGCCTGGAGAAGCAGAAGCTTCTGTAAGTTTCAAAGTTGTTGAAAAACTGTTTGTCCTTCAATCTTTTCCCTTGTCTTTTCTAATTTTTAAATACATGTTTTAATATTTTTCAAATGTTTGTTCTCTCTTTCACAGATTGAAAGTATAAAAACAAAAAGTGAGTAATTTAACGACAATTATAAGGTAAATATTTTGTACTCTTTTCGTTACATTTCTATCACATTTAACTACTATTAGTTCCACTGCTTCATTTCTTTAACCCTCAGTTTCCTGCCTTTGCTACTTCCCTCATTCCTTTCTCTATTACCTACTTACTCAACTCCTTCCACTCTTTTTCTCAGTCCCTCTCTTCTCATAGTTCCTCACTCTTGTTCACTCACTCCGTCTCTATTACTCTTAGTGTCTTTGACTGATCACTCTATCACTACTTGTTCATAATGCTTTCTCTGTGTAGTTGAAGCACACTAAGGGGAATATTATGAACACAGCCAATAAAATTATTGCTCTTTTTATTGGCAGAAAACTGGTGCAAAAGTGGTTTTAGCGGCAGTTTTCTGCCACAAAAGCAGCTTTAGCGACACATTTCTGCCAATAAAAGCTGCAAAACTTTTATTGCCTATGTTGATGATATGGCTCTATGTTACTTACATTTCTTTGCTGTTTCAATTAATCTTTTTCTGTTATTTTTTGTTTTCTGTTTTCTATTTTTTCTCTCTGTTATTACTCATGTTTTAATCTTATTTTGAACATTCACTCACATTCTCCAAGAAACTCTTCTTTGTTAATGTTATACTCTCTTTTTTTTTCTTTCACTTCGTTATCTATTTTGTTTTTCACAATTATACCCTCTTCTGTCTTTTCTTCGGTAAATAGATCTATTAAACAGTATCTCTTCTTTACTCCCTATAGCTGTCTTTCTTTTAACATCACTCTCTGTTTACTTTCCTTATACTTACACTTTTTTTTTTTAAATTTTTTTTTGGTTAGCTCCCGGTCCGCGTACCGGGAAGCTAACCCGGGAGCGAACCAAAAGAAATAGAGCTTGCCAGAGTGCTAAACATTCTAGCAATTTTTTTTGAAAGGGAAGGTAGTTCTGAAAAGAACTTTTTTTTTAATATTTTTGTTGTTTTATATTTTTTTTATTTTTTGAACATTTTTTGGTTTTTTTGTATTTTTTGAACGATTTTATATTTTTTTGGGTTTTTTTTGGGGGGGGGGAAACAACAAAAAACAGGCGTTGAAAAGGGCTCAACAGGAGCAAAAAAAAATTACTGGGGGCGGTTAGGGCAATCATGGTGTTCATACACCAGGTTGAGTGCATTGATGCTCATGTTGCCACAAGCTAATAATGCACGACAGTGCATATATAAGTGAATCATGTGCCCAAAATTTTCTTGAATATTTGGCACAGTTTCCCGTGCCTCTTCTGGTGTTAGAGAAATCGGTATTGTTGGTCTGGCCACAGGAGTTGGTCTTGGATTGTCCTGCATATCCCTTATTTCCGCCCGGCTGTAATTTAGTGGATGCTTCCTTGTCATGTGCCTGTGCATTGTGTGATTTCCATAGCTATATTTTTTGTCCGTCCCTCTGGACAATTGTTCTTTGCATATGCGGCAGGTGACATACCTCGCATTGACTTTTTTTTGGCCAGGAGGGATCGAATAAAACTGCCAGATGAAACTGGCTTTCTTTCTGGAAACCCGGGGCAACTCTTCTAAGAACTGTGGTTCTTCTCCCTCCTCATCCATTTCTTCATCTTCCTCCTCAGTGTTGGTAATGACCTGGGGAGGTGGTCCTCTCTTCCCATGAGGAGGTGGAGGTGGTGGTGGGGGTGCACCAGCTGAAGCAACCAATGAAGCCATTTTCCAACAAGCAAAATAGGTCTTCCTCTCACAATGATGAAAGTCAGAGTGAGGAAAGAAGGAGGGGTTTTCATCATTTGGGAAAAACAATACTTCTCAACCAATAAAAAGTGTTATTTTTAGGTCACCTGACCTAGCCTTACATCATTATGAAACCAAAAGTGAAATGAACCAATGAAAGTTTTATTAACAAGTCACATGACCTCTCACGCTCATGTTACGCGCTGCGGAACGTGCCCCGGTTAGCTTCCGGGTCGCTGAGCTTCGCGCCTCGGTCCGCGCCCCGGGACACTTCCGGGTGCGCTAACGCGGTACGTCACAAGACGCATTACGCGGCAACGCGATACGTCGCGCTTTCGCGACGCGCCCCGGTTAGCTTCCGGGTCGCTGAGCTTCGCGCCTCGGTCCGCGCCCCGGGGCACTTCCGGGTGCGCTAACGCAGTACGTCATAAGACGCATTACGCGGCAACGCGATACCGTCACTAAGTTGATTTTTTACCGGTTCGCGGACCGGGTCGCGGCATCAAATTGAGCTAACGGGAAGCTTCCCGGTTCGCGGACCGGGAGCGAAACAAAAAAAATATTTAAAAAAAATTATTAATAAACATATAAAATATATTTTTGGATTTAAATAAGAATACATTTTACAGCTATAGATATTTGCTATTAAAAAACCATTGAAATTCACTGAAAAAACCATAGGTTATAAACCATATATAGTTAGGAATTTGCATTTACAAAACCTTGAAAATTCACTGAAAAAACCATAGGTTAGAGACCATATATAGTTAGCTGGACATTTTATTGACATAAAACCAATGAAATTCCATATATAGTTAGTTGCACTAACTATATATCGCGCACCCGCAATCCACTGCTGATGATGTCACATATTACATCATTCATGACATGGTCAGTGACATCACTGATGACATCACTGATGACATCTCAAATAACATCACTGATGACATCACTGATGACATCTCAAATGACATCACTGATGACATCATGACACACCAATACCAGTTACTACATACGCACTCACTGATTCCTACGTCTACACACACATTCACTCATTCACCCATACAATCACTCATACATACAGTCACTCATTATTACAACACTATCATATGCACTCATACACCTAGTCAGTCCTGTGAAGAATCAATCACACTTCGATTTCCTCATCTATACAGTTAAACACAGAACACCATACTTTTCACACATATACTAACACATACTTACTCTCTTATACAATCACTGATACAAGTACACATTGATATGCACAGAGTCACACACCTCCCAGCCAGCCACACACACACTCAGTCTTCCATACATCCACTCATTCTTCAATATGTAAAACATATTTAAACTTTACAAAAACACACAGACACTAGATGATGTCATCAGTGATGTCATTTGAGATGTCATCAGTGATGTCATCAGTGATGTCATTTGAGATGTCATCAGTGATGTCATCAGTGATGTCACTGACCATGTCATGAATGATGTAATATGTGACATCATCAGCAGTGGATTGCGGGTGCGCGATATATAGTTAGTGCAACTAACTATATATGGAATTTCATTGGTTTTATGTCAATAAAATGTCCAGCTAACTATATATGGTCTCTAACCTATGGTTTTTTCAGTGAATATATATATATATACCCCCCCCCCCACACACACACACACACACATATACATATATATATATATATATATATATATTACCTACTGGCGGTCGCCAGTAGGTATATATAGTTAGGATTTTTTCTCTATGGGATTTTTGAAAATTCTATGTCTAATAACTTTGGCGTTTGTGGACGGAATTGGCTGAAATTTTCAGGAAAATGGAACATTTTGTTTCTGAGCAGCCCCTGAACATTTGGGGGGGTTTCGTCAAGGGGGGGCCGAGAAAAAAGGGGGGTCCCAAAACGTGTTTTTAACATTGAGTTTCCCATAGGGCGGTTGGCCTCACTTTTAGCCCGAACGGCTGAATGGATTTGCACGAAACTTGGCAAAATTGTAGGGACTGGTAGCCCGATGTGCCTTTGCTAGGTCTCAATATATGTGCTTCAGTGGATTTTGAGAAATTAACGTTCAAAAAAAGATATATATCTGTAACAGCGGACCGGGCAGCGCTCCGGTTTGCGGACTTTTCGCGGTACGGAGCTTTGTGAAGCGAAGCTGATTGGTTCTCCGGCGTCTGTGAACATTCCAAACAGTCCATAGCGGCCGCCATCTTGTCTCTCAGTAGGATCGAGAGACAAGAGGAGGCCAAAGCGAAGGGGCAAATGACCATAAGGGGGCATAGTAGATCCTCGCTGACCCCCTAGGTTTGATGTGGAGGTTTTAAAAGGGCCCCGCGGGGCAAAAAAAAATAATAATAATAATAATCGAACGGCTGAATGGATTTGCACGAAACTTGGCAAAATATTAGGGACTGGTAGCCCGATGTGCCTTTGCTAGGTCTCAATATATGTGCTCCAGTGGATTTTGAGAAATTAACGTTCAAAAAAAGATATATATCTGTAACAGCGCTCCGCTTCGCGTACTTTTCGCGTTACGGAGCTTTGCGAAGCTGATTGGTTCTCCGGCGTCTGTAAACATTCCAAACAGTCCGTAGCGGCCGCCATCTTGTCTCTCGGTAGGATCGAGAGACAAGAGGAGGTCAAAGCGAAGGGGCAAATGACCATAAGGGGGCATAGTAGATCCTTCCTGACCTTTTAGGTTTGATGTACCATTTTGCCAAGTTTGGTGTAATTCCGTTCATCCATTCAGGCTGTAGACGTATGTAAATGTCCTATGGAAAATTGCATGGGGAAAACACATTTGAAAGTGTTGAAATTTAGAACCAATTAAAATGTTACTTTGGTTTTGTATTTGTGTGTGATGAAAGTTAATTGGTTATGTATATATCTCAAATGAGAGGAAACCACAGCCATTTTGTGATACTACTGTCTGAGGTACATTTGTGAGGAATTTTTGGTGGTGAATTTCTGGTGTTTGATTTACACAGTACTAACACTTCTCCTACTTTTAAAAAGGTGAGTTGTTAATTTGTAAGGGGAACTATGTTGTACACTTGAAGATAATTTGAAAAATGTTTTCTGTTATTTATTTGCAGTCCTTCTGTTATACTAAATACTTGATAAAGTTAGTTTTATATTATGTATTACTAAAAACGATAAATGAAAGTGATTATTTTTTTCTGCAATTTACAGCAAGCAATTTCAAAATAAAATGGCTCACAATGAAGAGACCGTGGCAATTTCTTTTGAATTGTCCACTACATTGATTGAAATTGACAGCAGCAATAATGAAATATTGTCACAAGGAGGAGATGACTTGAATGATTCCACTACATTGATTGAAATTGACAGCACCAATAATGAAATATTGTCACAAGGAGGAGATGACTTGAATGATTTTTTTGATCAATCTGTTGATGGCAAATTTATCGAATGTTTGGAGACCATAGAGTTACAAGAATCATCATTGCAGACTTTTAATGAGGAGATTCCAGATGAGAAGATTGAAGAGGAAATTCCTGATGAGGACATGTTACTAGTTCTTTCAAATTTAGAAAATTCAGAAGAATAAATTTATATTTAGAAATCAAAAATTGTTTGAGACATTATTCATTTTTATTTTTAATTTATGAGGTTGTAGCGAAGTGATTGTAGTATAAAATGAGACTTATAGTATAGAGTGCAACATTTTTATGTTACATGGTAAGTTTACTCATATTTACTTCCCTTCTCCCACTATATTATCTCCAATGTGTATTTGACATCTCTTCTTCATCTCCGGCCTCCTTTCTCTCACTGTGTGTCTCTGATGCATCTTATCGCTGCTATTTTGTGTAATTACAGAAGAGAGTAAATTAAAATAGTTCGGAACGTGAAAAGGGGGCAAAGTAGAGTACCCCTCACCCCCTAGGCCTTCTCAGGCGGTCCCAAAAGGATCAGTTTCTGCTTTCCTGAGAGATTATGGTATGAGTTCCATATACCACAATAATTTGCATTACAACATGCAAGATATATATCTCCTATTACCAACTTTTGGAGATATTCGCGCTAAGCGCGAATATCTCCAAAAACTAACACCTGCCCTGAGCAGTTCTTAGCCATGTTATCCAATGGGAGGTGGATAACATGGCTAAGAGCATTAGCTCGGTAATGCATGAATATCGCTGAGTTTTCAGCGATATTAATGCATTGCGGTCGTTTTTTATCGCATTTGCGATAAACCTTGATAATAGCAAGGTTTATCTTCGATAATTTCTGACGATGCTTAGCGGTAAAAAATTCGTTGGTAAGCATCGTTAGCGATAAATATCGCTTAACTTTGGTAATATGCACCAACGTCTGTTAACGTTCGATTCGAAGGAAATGAGGAAGTGTTGAAAAACATTGTTTGCGCCATCTTGCCTTTTTTGAAATGCCACACTTTTGTCGTGCACGGCAGCCATTTTAGATGCCTTGACCAGACCCACTCTCTGCACGCTGTCGATTCGTAGCATGGCTCCCCCTCGCAAGCATCTTCCCCAGGCACTGCTCACCCCCGCTCTCTGTGTTATGCATGGGCAATAAACCTCTCCCCATCTGCGCTGCTCTTCCCTGAGAATCACACTCTGTGCCCGCCCGACACCTCCCTTTCGCCCTATTCACTACCGCACCCTCTGACACTCCTCTTCCTCTGTGTCCGATTGTCCAGGCTATCAGCTAGCCCTGCAGATGTAGTTTATGGCCCCAGCTGTAAAGAATCACCCCTCTTCAAAGGAGTTATAGTAGATCAAGGCCCACACCCGATGAGATCCGTCACACCACACGTGTTCCTACTATCTGAAAACCATCCTGTATTGTGATTGGGGAGGGGACCGAGCCTGAAGCAGAAGATTCCAGGGATGACTCTTTGTACATCAAAGTTTTTACATTTATGTGTCACATTAAAAATATATAGCACTCCAACAAAGTAGTAGGATTATAAAACTTTAATAACTTATAAATATATACAACAAAACAAAAACAGTAAAAACATGTAAACAACGAAGAGACCGTGGCAATTTCTTTTGAATTATCCAATACATTTATTGAAATTGACAGCACCAATAATGAAATATTCTCACAAGGAGGAGATGACTTGAATGATTTTTTTGATCAATCTGCTGATGGCGAATTTATCGAATGTTTGGAGACCATAGAGTTACAAGAATCATCATTGCAGACTTTTCATGAGGAAATTCCTGATGAGGACATGTTACTAGTTCTTTCAAATTATGAAAATTCAGAAGATGTTGCCTGGGGGTGGGTCGTCAGTAGCAGTCTGTTGTGCGAATAGTTCGAAGGCAGCAGAACGCGCTGAAATCTAGATGGCACGAAGGTGATGTCTAGTAAGTTGCCGCCCAGCAAATAACGGCGTGGGGCGCCGCGGGGGTGAGTGAGTCCAGTAGGCACCACAGCTATTCTTACCGGCATTGCAGAATTAATGCTGGGGACAATGCCTGTGCTGTAGCAGGGTCACAGCAGAAACAAAAAGGATTCTGTTGAAGATGTTGTTGGTTTTCAATTTGAAAACAGTTCTGGTGTCAACTGCTATGCTAATGTAGTGGTTAATGTTTTGTTTTCTCTAGAAAATGTAAAAGAGGGGGAGGCAGTCCAAAGTTCTGGTAAAAGGGCAAAGGAAAGGATCGGTGGTTTGAACTATCAGTCAAAAAGGGGAGGGGGTGCAACAATTTTTCCTACCGGGTCACAGTGTGCTTTCACCGGAACTGAGGTTTGCAGGATTCTAGTAATTCAAAGTGAGGCTGGCGCCAGCATGGGAGCGCCGACGTCCCGCGGATACAGTTTCGTCACTCCACGGGCGATCATGGCAGTCATTCCCCATCGGGGGTGTCTGCAGGGGTCGGAGACTCCCGCGGCTCCTCTAGAATCTTCAAGGTCGTGGAGGACTACGGTGGTGGAGTCAATCAGTGACCGGGCCATTTCTTTATGCTGGGCCCGCTCTTGCCAGGTCGATCGCCATTTTGAGAGTTCGGTAGCTACTGGCGATCGCGGGGTCAAATGAGCGGACGGGCTCCACCCTGCCGGGCGAGACGTTGCAGCATCGCCACAGTGGAAGAACCCTTTTCCGGGCGCCTGGAGCGCTGAGGGTGCAGGTGGGAAGCCTCCACTGGGGAGGCGGGAGAGGCCTGTTCGCACCGTCTCTCCTTCCCAGTGCACCCCACGGCGTCTCGCTTGAGATTTGTTATGGCCGGACCAGGCGATGTGGACGAGGGGGGGGGGGTCGGAGGCATGTGCAAGACATCCCCCCCAGTGTTGTCAAAGCCATTATTGAAGAAAGAAGAAATGTCCCGTCCGTCTTCGGGCCGGGCTTCCGGTGGATGTCGGCCGGACGCCCCTTGCTCTGGCCCCATGAACGGGTTCCTTGGTTTATCGGCTGCAGCCGGATCCCATCGGCCCCGGCCGTTGGTGGCCGGACCGGTAGAGAATGTGGCGGGACTACCTGCAACTGTCAAGGGCCACCGCGGCCGGACTGGGAGCGAGAGGGGAGGGTCGAGGACACGGACATTCCCCCCCCTGCAACTCTCCAGCGTTGTCAATCCCCCTGGCCGGGTCCCGCTGGCCTCGGCCTCTCCTCCGGCTACACCCTACGTGATGATCTCCTGGCCGAGGCGTGGCAGCAGGACCCGCCTTATATGTGTTGCTTCCGGCTGGGCGTAGCCGAAAACCTTTTGCCCTTTGGAAGTTTCTAGAATGGGGCGGATGTCTGCTGACTTCTATCTTTCCCAGTTTGCCGTTATTTGGCCGTGGCAGGCGGTGGGACAGACACGTTTTGGGGCAGTGAGGGGCGATGTTTTCAGGTTTCTTATTACGGGCTTACTTCTAACGTTTCTTGTTTCTAGGACAATAATAGGTTTTATCATTACGTATTGTTATCGTTTCTTTGTTTGTTATTTAATAAAAAGTTCATCAGTGGCCTACTGATTTTCGTTTTCCTATTCTTTTCTTTCCAGGTTGTTTCATGCTAAAGTTTCTGTTAACAGGATACAGTGATCACTCCGTTATTATTGCATATGTCCTTTTCACTAGGGGTGCTCTCTTGTTGGGCCAGATGACCTATCTCTAGTAAATGGTCCGGGTGAAACAGGTGCATCAATCAGTGGGGAGTAGATAGGCATGACAGATTACAACGGGGGAGAAAGGTCCGCATTACCTACACTTTCACTACTTGCAAAGATTTTCCTACGTTTATTTGCAAACAGGGAATACCTCCAAAAAGAACTAATTCCCAAACAGTCAATGTTCGGACAATCAATCAATCAATGAGGAATGAAATAGGTACGACGTGTTAAAGGCTTGCGTTACCTACCCTTCACTATCTGCAAAGGGAGAGAGAATATTCCTATTCTTCCTCGTTTGCAGGCAGAGAAGATCCTTAAGAGAACCAACTTCGAACAATTCAATGCTCGATTCAAACAATCAACAAGGGGTACTGTGAACACAAATGAACGCCGCTTATGTACATACACATTGCTATTTTCAACAGGTTGTTCCTAATGTTTCTATTTTAGCGAGGTCAAAAAGAGATCCCATTAGTGGCCTACTGATTTTGCTCGATTCCTTTTGTTTTTTTACACGATTTTTCGCTATCTGCAAAGACTAAACAGAGTATTGCGACTCTGTGCTTGTTTGTAAATAGAGAATGAACCAAAGAGAACAATCAATCAAATGGAGAGAGAAGCAGGCACGACGGATTACAACGGGGGCAAAGGCCTGCGTTAACTACCCTTCACTATCTGCAAAGAGAGAGTACTCCTAATAGAAATGAGGGGTGGGGGGCAGCATTCAAAGCAGATCAGTGTGCATAAACACGAAAATGTTTTTACTTACCACGTACTTGACATTCGACAGCTTATGATATTTGCTATTAAAAAACCATTGAAATTCACTGAAAGAACCATAGGTTATAGACCATATATAGTTAGGAATTAGCATTTACAAAACCTTGAAAATTCACTGAAAAAACCATAGGTTATAGACCATATATAGTTAGGAATTAGCATTTACAAAACCTTGAAAATTCACTGAAAAAACCATAGGTTAGAGACCATATATAGTTAGCTGGACATTTTATTGACATAAAACCAATGAAATTCCATATATAGTTAGTTGCACTAACTATATATCGCGCACCCGCAATCCACTGCTGATGATGTCACATATTACATCATTCATGACATGGTCAGTGACATCACTGATGACATCACTGATGACATCTCAAATGACATCACTGATGACATCACTGATGACATCTCATTTGACATCAATGACCACATCACTGATGATATCATTCATGTGACAATACAATGCATCTCCTCACATTTTAATATAACCTCTGTTTCACCCAGTGTTAAATACAGAGTATAATTTTTGAAACCATTGACACACCAATACTAGTTACTACATACGCACTCACTGATTGCTACGTCTACACACACCTTCACTCATTCACCCATACAATCATTCATACATACAATCACTCATCTTTACAACACTATCATATGCACTCATACACCTATACAGACACTCACAGTCTGCCACTCATCCATGGAGTTACTCACACACCTAGTCAGTCCTGTAAAGAATCAATGACACTTCCATTTTCTTGTCTATACAGTTAAACATAGAGCACCTTACATTTTCAAACATATACTAACACATACTTACCTTCTTATACAATCATTGATACAAGTACACATTGATCTGCACAGAGTCACACACCTCCCAGCTAGCCACACACACACTCAGTCTCCCATACAAATACTTGGGCAATCAATCAATAACCCATATAGTTAGTCATATAGCTACTGATCAACACATGCAGCAGTTTACAGAACAACAGACATAATGATGCACAAATTAAGACAGTTTAGTCACTAACCCATGCACTCAGTGAGACACATTTAATCACTCACTCATACAGTCAGTCATGCACCTACTAAATCCTTCGTCCAGACACTTACACATCCACTCATTCTTCAATATGTAAGACATATTTAAACTTTACAGAAACAAAAAATCACTGGATGTTGTTATCAGTGATGTCATCAGTGATGTCATTTGAGATGTCATCAGTGATGTCATCAGTGATGTCACTGACCATGTCATGAATGATGTAATATGTGACATCATCAGCAGTGGATTGCGGGTGCGCGATATATAGTTAGTGCAACTAACTATATATGGAATTTCATTGGTTTTATGTCAATAAAATGTCCAGCTAACTATATATGGTCTCTAACCTATGGTTTTTTCAGTGAATTTTCAAGGTTTTGTAAATGCTAATTCCTAACTATATATGGTCTATAACCTATGGTTTTTTCAGTGAATATATATATATATATATATATATATATATATATATATATATATATATATTAACAACATTCCCCGGATAGGCGTGCTCTCAGGAAACAACACACAGCAACTCGTAAGGGTGTCCTGTTGTTTAATTCACAACGCGTTTCACCGACAAAGGCTTGATCACGTGAATATGGCAATCACCATGACAGACAACAAATACGGCACGAAGTAGACAACAAAGAAATGGGACTAGATCGTCACTGACAATTCATGATATATAAATTAATACATTTGTGTATTAAAGCCAAACGACATCCTAAATTTGCAGGAAATAATTTTCAAACAAACATAGACAATAAGTGCAATTGATGCCGATAATATAAATCTTTGCAAAAATATGCGCTACAGTCATAGTTAGGTCCTGAAAAACATGCGTAATAAATCGGCACCTTGACAAATAGTTCTGCATTACATTAGGGCCGCATGTTATGTTATGTTATCTTCACCCAGGATTCCTCGAACTTAAGGATGCCACTCCACAGGTGAGTAGATTTCAAAACTTCTTTATTGGGAAGCTGTGCATTAGGCCTGTATTTTCAAAAGTCCCCGAGGCGTTTCGAAGCTTCTTGCTTCTTCCTCATGGGGCAACAGAAGGCACATCACGGATAACTGCAGCCATTCATTTAACCAATACATACATATATATTCACTGAAAAAAAAAAGGTTGCTAGTGGCGTAATACATCTTCATTGCGGATCCTCCCAAAACTGTAAACCAGGATTTAATGTACTCTGTTCAGCAGCTTAACTGGGTCTCTGTTGCTGGTAACATGTGCCATCACAGTTGGCCTGAAATTGTGACTTTGTCCCAGTCCGGCGCAATCAGATATCCACAGCTGGGTCTTTACACCTTTTGTCACTATATTGGCTAAAGTCCTTACAATTGAATATCTTGGGTTCTACTGTTTGGATTTTTGTCATTTTGGTCTTGTTTTAAAAATCACTCAATTTCCCTAAATGTGTTGGTGGATACTTTTGTGGTGTGTTTTCACTGGGCTACTGTTTGAAGTGTTGCACAAAAACATTACGCCTTGCCTCTTAGTTCAAGCCTAACTGCTCTGTGCCATGCTACCCGAGGTTTGAGAACAGGTTAATTTAGGGTTTCACTTGTGACTTTACCCTGAGAAGAATTGTGGATACTGATTGAGAAGGGTTTCATCCCCCTCAACCAGTAACCCAATTTCTTATACATTGCAACCATCACTTGTAAATGCCTCTTTATAGATGATTTAATCAGGAACTGACATTACAGGAAATTACTCTACTTCATTTTAGGTTGCGAATCTCAGATTAAAAATGCTCTAGACTGACCACTATCTTGTAAATGCCTGTTTATAAAGCTTATGTGCACCCCTTTCCTCAAACAAATTACGTGGTGTGACACTTGAAGAAAAATTACAAGTTTGACATCTGTTGGCCAGCACAGAATTCATCAGTCCCACAGCCACCCTTCTTGCATGATGCTTCTCGCAGAGCACCCCTCTGGGAGATTGCAAGTGAAAATGCAGTCTAGGCAGTGATGATGCATAACCACACGCTGAGCATGGACTTCAAGAACATGCTACATCACTCTTCCACTCGCCTGCCGCGGGCGACAAACGCAGGCACCGCCATAGGTGGCATAAGGCCTAGCTATGCCACTGTGCTACATGACTGCACGAGGAGCTCATTATCTTCTCCTGAATGTTTGCACTCTCTGGTATACTCTTGGCAGAGATTTCACAATTTTCTGACTTATTGGGCCCAACGAATTCACCTTTAATATGTGCAATTCACAATATTTATAATGTATTACATGAAGCAATTGTATTCAGGAGGAGTAGCTCTAGAGAACTCATTTTACACTGAGAGGGGTTGCCTAATAAGATCCCATACTCTAAAACTCTAGGTAATGATTTCTGACTTGGCAAATGCCTCTCTCTTTTATATGCTGCTTGATAAATGTTCCTCTTGGAAAAAATGTGTGCAGGAAGGCACAGAGTGTCCTCGCTGTATTCAGGTGCTTCACTTACAGAACAAATGATGTCCTTTATACACCTTTCAGAAGATGAGTCTTCATTCAAAGTTAGGCTTATAAAAAAACGCATCCATGTTTTGTGTTGCAAGGTTCATTTGGAAACCTTAATTATATTTTCCCTTTTAGCACTCCAGATGGTAATAAAACCGAGATCCATAGATACAAATAAACATGTCGAGATTGAAAGAAGGACAACACACTAATATTTATTGAAGTTTCAAAACAATAAAGAAAACTGTTTTTTTTTTTTTTAAGGATACCATGAATTATGATAGGAAAGCGTCCAATACAGCTCAGTGGAAACGGTGCAGAAGAGTCAATACCTGGAAACTCTGCATTATAGACGTGACCTAGTTAGGACAACTCAAGGAAAAAAAGTCTGCTTAAAATACATTTGATTTTGGTGTTGTTTTAATTCTCATTTATATTGAAGGTAACCTGTAAAAAAGAAAGCAATTAAGAGAACAAAATAACAGTGCAATATGAAATAACTAATGAGAACTAATTTTCAGGCACTATCAGCCAGCCGGAAGTGAGAGATATTTACTTTTAGCCCTAAAAGTTCTCTAGAAGTGCCTCACTGTCTGTGTTTTCAATGTTTTTTCAGATGTAGCGCTGGCAATGTATGCACTTTGTGTCCCTTGCCGGTTTTGGTTTTTCTGAAACAGGTCTCCCTCCTTTATTTTGAACAATCCAGCAGTCCTTTGTTTACTGCCCACGTTCATTGTCGCGTTGATGGCACCGCTGAAAGCCGCACACTTCCTTCCAGTTTTCCAATTCCGGGCTGTTTGTGCGCAGGCACCGGTTACTCTTGTAAACACAACTGTTGTTAATTTAACCGGATAACTCAAGCGTAATTGTAATTTATGTTGCCTCACTAACCGGGGTCAGTTTCAGGATGCTGGGCATTTTAAGGAAAAGCAATGACAAAGTAGTAGCGTAAAGCTCCTAGGCCCAAGCATATTTTGCTATATTATTCTCTCAATGAACGCTTGGCCTGTTGCTTGCTCTCTGCCTGCAAAGAGCTGCAATTTTAGTTGTTGAAAGCAGGTGCTTAGCAATACTATGCTGAGCAGCAGACACTAATAAAAATTAACAACAGGTTGTTTGCAAAATAATGACGGGAAGGTCATGTGATTAGCTGCAAAATCCTCTTCGTCTAGTTTCGGGCACAAACCATCCGCAGTACAGGAAGAGATGATGAACGGACACCTGTCTCGCTCACGGTTACGTCGGTTTTGGCCTTCTGCCCATCATGGGCAGACACAAGTGGCCTTTAGATTCAGGGGCACTACTGATCAGTGTCGATAGGGCAGATGCCCTCTGTATGAATGGTGACAGTGATTGGTTTTACCATAGTGGGATTACATCTGGTTTTGCCACCCACATAAGTAGGCCGGTAAATGTATCACAGACTTACCACCGCTGGGTTGTTTTGGCAGGTGATTTCTATCCGTTTATCAAATGCTAAGAGCACTAATCATCTGTGTTTGTGTTTATTTATTTATGGAACGGATTCCGAGTGATAACGGGGAGGAACCACATCACAAGGACGGCAAGATACTTGCAAAAATTGGACCGGAGGATCCGGAACAGGCATGGTCTAGGGCCGAAGGATGTCACAGGTTAGGAGTTCAGTGCCTGCTATGCTGTCATGTTGCCCTGAGGTGTGTAAAGTGGTAAGGTAAGGCCTACCACGTGTGCTCTCACTCAGATAAGGATGACACGGACACTGGTGTATGGTTAGCCGGAAAGACCACGAGCGGTCTTCCGCTTGTTTATTTATACCTAGGGGCGAGCCCGCCCCGAGGCTGCGTGTGCGTGCGTGCTTAGGAAAGATACATTGTAGGTGAGAGCCCGGGTGGCTCTCTACATCCCTCCTTTATTTTAGTCCTTTTCTGCAGGCACCTTTGGAGACTATTGCTCAGTGAGACGAACAGGCAAAGTCCAGCAACCGTTGACTCGGCCTTGGATTAGGCCGCAAGTTGTAGCGACGATCCTGGGTCCGAGGTAGTTCGATAACCCCGGCCGGGGTTATCCTCGGACCTTCGCTCGCATCCTCGACCCTTGGCTGACTCCGCCCGACATCGGGGCCTGGTGACGCTGGCCTTGGCGGAGTGACCACTCTTGGCGGAGTAGGTGCTGGACTAGGATAGTTGTCTAAGTCCATGTTTCCTTGGTCTCCGGGTTCCGTTCTCTCAGCTCTCTGACGCCCATCGACGTTGTCCGTTATCTTCCTGAAACATGAGACATTTCTCGTCACGGCTTGGCCATTTCTTTTAGCTGTAATCATAGTCCCTTGCACTCGCTCCACTATCCACACTTCGGGCTCGAATGGAGTCCGAAACTTCCACCCAGGATGGCGATCCTTGACAACGACTGCATCCCCCTGCCGGAGGGCTGGTTCTTTGGCATGCCGGTGTACACTCGCCTTGATGTTTGTGGCTTGTCGCCGGGCTTGTGTGGCCTCAGCGTCCCTTTCTTCCGGCACCCACGTGCTTGCAGTGGGGATGCCATCCCTTGGAGCTCGCTTGAACAGTACATGGGAGGGAGCACATTTTGTCGTTGAGTGAGGCGTCTGACGATAGGCTCCGAGGAAATCGTCCAGGGCAGTCTCCGGGTCTTCACCATTATCAACCGCTATCCTGAGTGCTCTGTTTAATGTTCGCATCAGCCTCTCGACTTCCCCATTGGCTTGGGGCCACAGGGGTGTGATTTTCCGATGTTTGATCCGGAGAGCCTCCAAGTAGGCCTGGAACTCTCTCCCTTGAAAGGGGGGTCCGTTGTCGGACTTGATTTCTTCGGGGAGCCCCATCGTGGCAAACACTCGGTTTAGGACCTTCTTTACCTGCGGGAATGCAGTGGACGCGATGACTTCCACGATTGGGAATTTTGAAAAGGAATCAACCAGCACCAACATGTGCCGACCGTCCGGAAAGCTGCCAAAGTCAATGCTGAGTTGAGCCCACGGGGCCTGGGGTGCTTCTTCCGTGAGCACGGGTGCTGGGGCAGGGTCTCCGCCCGTGATCGTGCATGCGTGGCAGGACCGTATCATAGCTTCCACCTGGCTGTCCATCGCGGGAAACCACACTTTACTCCTCAAGCGGGCCTTGGTTTTAGCCATACCTTGGTGTCCCACGTGGGCTAGGCTCAGGGCTCGTTGCTGAAGACCTTCGGGCATGACGATGAGGTGTCCGCGTAGCACCACTCCCTCATCTCCGATGCTTAGTTCACTCCGTATTTGCCACAACTGCTATCTGGCATGACTCACCTCCGGCCGGAGGCACGATGCGCCATCAAGAAAATGGGCCTAGCGATTTCCCTCGAGTGCTTGTCTGACCTTCACCAAGGTCTCGTCCTTCGCCGTGGCGTCGCCAATTTCCTGGAGCGACATATTCTCGGGGCACGCCGCTTGTGTGATCATGTGTACGATCTCCTCCACCTCTTCCCCGTCGTCTGCGAGGGCCGGTGGCGGGATGACATCAGGATGTCGCGACAGGTAGTCGGCGGGATTGTGTGCTCCTGGCCTGAACACCACCTTGAACCGGTAGCCCTGCAGCTGGACAGCCCACCGTTCGATGCGCGGGGGAGCAAGCCGTGACGTTCCCGCAAAGAGGGGTAGAAGGGGCTTGTGGTCTGTGATCACTGTGAATTCCTGCCCGCAGAGGTAGAGGTGAAAATGCTGGCATGCCCATTTGATGGCCAACGCTTCTCTTTCAATTTGGGCGTACCTGGTCTCAGTGTCGGACAGGGCCTTGCTGGCATAGGCAACGGGCTTCCACTCTTCCGGTCCGTACTCTTGCAGCAGAACGGCTCCTAGCCCTACTGGGCTGGCGTCGACAATCAATTCGGTTCGCCTTCGTGGCTGGAAGTAGGCCATGGTGGTGTTGTAGAGCAGACTGGCCTTGATGGTCTGGAACGCTTTGTTGGTGGCTGCAGTCCAGTCCCATTTCTGATCAGCACGGGTGAGGGCTCGGAGGGGTTCCGCTATGTCAGCTAGGTTCGGGATGAACCGGCCACAGTACGTGGCCATGCCCAGAAAGCTGCGGACCTCGGTTTGATTCCGTGGGGTGCTGGCTGCTTTGATGGCTTCTGCCTTCTTGGGATCAACCTTCAGGCCTTCCCTCGTAAAGATGTATCCAAAGAAGTCCACTGATTCTTGATAGAAGGCACATTTGGCGCGGTGGAGGGTTAGGCCGCTATCGGCGAGTCTCTGCAGGGTCGCCCTCAAGTTGGCATGGTGCTCCTCGAGGGTCGTGGAGTATACTAGGATGTCATCGCTCAGGTTGATCACCCCCCGTAGGCCAGATAGCACCTCGCGAATGGCGTTCTGGAAGACCTCGGCTGCCGACGAGACCCCAAAACTGAGCCGGGTGTAGCGACGCAGCCCCACGTGCGTCGAAAATGTGGTGTTGTATCTGCTAGCCGGCTCTAACTCCAGCTGGTGATAGCCTGAGTTGAGGTCCAGTTTTGAGAACCACTTCGCCCCGTTGAGGTCAGCTATGATGTCATCCATAGTAGGGGTGATGTGCCGTTCGCGCTTGACAGCGGTGTTGGGGAGCCTCATGTCCACGCATAGACGTATGGCCCCCGGCTGCTTCGGTTTGGGGGCGACTACCAGTGGCGAGACCCAGGGTGTCGGGCCCGACACTTTCTCGATCACTCCCAACTCTTCAAGCTTGCGAAGCTCTTCCTCCACTTGAGGTCTGAGGTTGAAAGGCACTCGCCGGTGTCTGAGAGCGACAGGTTTCACGGTCGCGTCGATGTGTAGCTTAAACTTCTTTCCCTTGAGCTTGCCGAGGCCCTTGAACAGTTCTGGGAAGTCTTTTAGCATGAAGTCCGCGTGAGCTTGGTGCACTTGGTTGGCGAAGAACACCAGTCCCAGGTCCTCTGCTGTGTGGCAGCTCAGGAGGGTGCCCTTCTTGCCCTCGGTGATGTGGAACTTGGTCACAGTGGAATATTCTCCGTTGACCACGGTGGTTTGGATCACTCCACGAAGAGGCATGGGTTCCGTCCCTCCATAGGTGTAGATGCGTGCCGCGGACGGTGCCAGCGTTGGTTTCGGGGACATGCGCTCATACTGGTCCGAGTCCATGACGTTCACGGATGCCCCTGTATCGATCAGCGCGTTGACACTCGTCCCATCAACTGAGACGGAACACATGGGAGGCGGTCGTCTTTTCGTGGATGCCCGGCTCACATAGGAGATGACATATACTTCGTCGTCTTCATCGTCTTCGTACCTGGGCCGGCGGTCTTGTGCCTCTGTGTCGGGAGGGGGTCTCTCCTGGTCGAGGGACAGCTGCCGGACACGCTGTGTCACAGTTCTGGCACGCGGGCCTGCTGCCCTGAATTTTCCTCCCCGGCAGACAGCTGCGAAATGATTCAGACGTTCACACTTGAGGCACGTCTTGCCTTTGGCGCCACACGTGGCTGTGGCAGGGTGGTCTTCACCGCAATACCCGCATTGACTACTTCTTGGCGGGCCACCTCGCGGCCTTGCGGGCGGGAATCGTCTGTGGACCGCGTCCACCCGTTCTTCCTTGATGGTCGGGGCCCTCGCCGCAGACGGGGCGATCACCGGGGTGCGCAGCGCTACCTCCATCTCCTCTGCACGGGCATCGGACAGTTCATGGGATCTCGCCAGGATGAGGATCTCGTCAAGAGTGATTCCTGGTTGTCTGAGGATCAGCTTCCTCAGTAGCTTTGACTTGCAGCCAACTATGATCTGATCCCTGATTTCGTCACAAGGATTGGTGAAGGGACACGTGCTCGCAAGCCGTCGGAGTCGAGTGTAGTACATGTCGACCGACTCGGAGTCCATCTGCCATGCACGTTTGAACTTGAATTTTTCAAAATCGTTGTTCAGCTGAGGATCAAAATGTGCGTTGAGGGCCGCGACAGCGGCATCATAGTTATCCTCAGCTCCGGTGTTAGGGAGCGACTCGAATAAATCATAGATCTCTTGACCCCCGTATAGAATGAGGAGCGACCTTTTCACCGTACCATCAGTTTCCCTTGTGCCCTTGAAATACAGATTGAGGCGTCCGACCCATGCTTTCCAGCGGATAGCCGCCGTCGCCGGGTCCGCAGATTCGCTGAACGGTGGTATGGGTGCTGCACCGGCGTGCTGATGCGCGTGGGGCGCAGGCGCGGGGGGTCCTACCGGGGCACCCGCTCCGGCTTGGGCTTGAGCCTGCGGTTGAGCAGCGGGCGCAACTGGTGGCGGCTGGATTGCTTGCTGGGGGGGCTTGCCAGCCCCGTCTTGGGCTGCTCCTGTCGCGTCCTGGTTCATGGTGTGGCGTCACTCCGGCCGTGTTGGTGCTTTCCGGGATGGTGGCGGCGTGTGGCGTAGGGCAGAGGCACAGGCCGCGCCGCGTGTCGAGGCGCCGTGGGGCGTGACGCAGGAAGAGGCAGCAGTGGCGAGGGTAAGGACCTCAGGGACCAGCAGTGGTGGCAGGCTCTATGATGCAAGTTCTTGTGTTTGCCAATGCTTATTTAGCTGCCTCAGGCTAGAGTCCTTTGCAGGTGCCTCTGCTTGTTTATCTATGGACGTGTGGCTCACCCCCCTCCTCAATCAAAGCAACGGACGAGGCAGGCAGCGGGCCCAGCACGGCTGTGCTTGCGTCCGGGGTGCAGCGAGGGCAGGTGTCACACTGGAGGGGGGGCCTGGCGCTGTGCTCGGCGCGCGCCGCAGCAAGGGCGCCTCAGGCGCGGCTTCTACGGGAGTGAGGGCGGGTTCAGGGCGGGCCGTCACGTGGTGTTCGCCGGGCCTCTCCGAGGGCCTGCTGCCGGCCGGCGCACCTCCTCCGCGGTGGCTGGCGGAAGGCGGCAGGGCAGGGGCCGCGCAGGCGGGGCAGACGATCACTCACCCGCAGGATCTTCACCAGGCGACACGTCGGCCTCCGCCAGTCCCGAGTCCCGCCGGCCGAAGGCGCTCCCTCACGGGAGACGTGTGGGCGGGTCTCAGGCGCACGGGGAGCCGGGATACAACAGCGGGCAGGCACCGCAGCGGGAGGCAGGCGGCAGAGCGACCCGGGGCACCAGGCACACGTGGGGATGAACACCGGCCTCGTCGCCAATGTAAAGTGGTAAGGTAAGGCCTACCACGTGTGCTCTCACTCAGATAAGGATGACACGGACACTGGTGTATGGTTAGCCGGAAAGACCACGAGCGGTCTTCCGCTTGTTTATTTATACCTAGGGGCGAGCCCGCCCCGAGGCTGCGTGTGCGTGCGTGCTTAGGAAAGATACATTGTAGGTGAGAGCCCGGGTGGCTCTCTACAAGGTGGCGAAGTTGTTACATACTGTATTTATCAGATGTTAGTGGCGAATGTTAAACACTGTTTTTCTACTGCAAGGCTTTCAGGTTGTCCTGTAGTGGTAAAGGTGCACATATTGCTTTTAAACAAGATTACGGGGCAATTGTTCAAATGCTCTTTTAACGAAATTTGTCATTAGCAGAAGGTATTTAACAGTCGTCTCCGAATCAGGGTGAAAGTCTTGCCTTCATGACCAAACTGGGGAAGAGGCTTACATCTGCTGCATCCCGGCAGCCAGTTGAATGGGTATCTGCCAGAGGGCAATATTCTCCTGCACGTGTGCATGCAGGGGTGATTAGCAGTTCTCTTCATTTCGGGGGATAGGTCTCGCCACCATGCCTAAACTCAGGCGGCCGCGTACAGAGGCAGCACATTGGCAGCTTATTGAACAGGAAATAGTCGTGACTGAATGGTTTATGCAATGGGCGAAAAATCCATTGGAGTCTCCCCGTGCACGTTAGATCCTGTTGAATATGGGTTCAGTTAGGTCAGTAGGCTGAAGAGATGCGGGGGCCTGGGAATCACTCTTCCAGTAGGCTGGGCGGCCACTCCCGCATGTGAGGCAGTAGTTTATGGCACGCATGCCCTCAGGCGCCATCCACCAGTCCGCTGTGAATCAAGGCCTAGGTATGGCCAGCGAGCCCAAACTTTGCAGTGATTACAGAGCAGCATTTTATAAATTCAGCATTTGAACCGGGCGAGCTGGGTGTTTTCCTGTGTGAATCATTCCGACAGGAGGATGGGCTTCCAGCAGTTGAGGATTGCAGGGGCAGGGATGGCGGAAGCAATGCCCCAAGACACGTAATAGGTGTTCAGACACGACCCCCATATCACAGTAGAAGAAGGGGTGAGGCTGTCTGGGCTCCTGAATCAGGCAGGAGCACTATTCAGGAGTAAGTAACCGGGGGCAGTAGGGCAGTCGTGCCTTAACAAGAAGAAGTTTAGGCTACAGCATGGGATACAGCTTCTCATGATGGGGTGAAGAAATAATTTTTGAAAGAAATTTAGCTGGCAGGGTTTAGAAGCGGCAAGGGCCAGATAGTCGGGTAACTATACTGGCCTGTGGCGGAAACGGGCATGATTGGTGAGCATAGTTTTGTTTTGTAGTGGGCATTACCGGTTATCAAATTGGGGACGCCCCACTAGGAGGAGACAGAGGTTCTCGCATTGGGTAGGCTGCCACACACGCATGCGCACAAGGGAGCAAGGATGCAGAATTGCAGCGCCCATTTATGGCGTTAAGGCTCAGGGCGTGGAGGGGCCCGGGGTGAGATTTCCATCCGCTAGCTGGACCCCGTACGCAACGTTTACAACTCCAGGGGCAGTGACAGCCGGTCGGTAGGCTGTCAGGGTGCGGGGGCCAGGGGAGTCACTCTATCTAGTAGACCTGTGGCCACCCTCGCACACGTATGTGCATCAGGGTGCAAATTTGCAGAATTGCAGCCCCTGTGATGGACTAAGGCTCAGGGTGTACGGGGGGCCGGGGGAAAATATCTGTCCGATAAGCTGTACCCCCTACGCAGGCCTACTCCTGTAGAGTATTTTTGTCATCTTACCGGGATTTGGGGTTGCCAATCATTGACCATGCCATAGGCTCTAGCGAGGACACGCAGAAAGTAATGTATATACATGTGTAGATTACGATAGGAATGATGATGTATTAGCAACATGTTAAGGTTAGCCAAGCAACCTCGTTTATCGATCAAGATACCCGGACTTTCTGCGTAATTGTACATAATGTAAATAATATCAATGTTTTTAATTATGTAATAAATACGGCCGGGGGTTACTCCCCCTAATCCAAAAGAGTGTGGTCTGAAATGCTTGACTTGGAGGAGGGAGGGAGTCCATTTTGTCTTGCCCCTTACCTTGTGGGGAATTTGACACACGCCGCCAAGGGTCTTTGCCTGCCCGCCTCCCGCCGCCTAACTCCTTCAATCCAACGTGGAGTAGGGCCGCCGAGCGGAGCGTGGGCGGGCGCCTCAAAAACTACAAATCCCAGCAGCCCCAGCGGGGCAAAACTACTGCGTTTGGCGCCAGGAGGCGCTCAAATAGGACGTCATCCCTGACGAGAGGGTGCTTCCTGTCGAAGTTTGCGGGTGCACTTGAGAGCATTTTGTCTTGCCCCTTACCTTGTGGGGAATTTGACACACGCCGCCAAGGGCCTTTGCCTGCCCGCCTCCCGCCGCCTAACTCCTTCAATCCAACGTGGAGTAGGGCCGCCGAGCGGAGCGTGGGCGGGCGCCTCAAAAACTACAAATCCCAGCAGCCCCAGCGGGGCAAAACTACTGCGTTTGGCGCCAGGAGGCGCTCAAATAGGACGTCATCACCGCCTCGCGGGACGCCCGGGGCTAAGCCCGGGCAAAGGGCGGGCCCTCTGTGGCCCTCGGTGACTGAGGTAGGCTGGGCTGGGCCAAATTATTAACATTTTAAAAACGAACATTCGAGGTTATATGTTTTGTTGCTACAATCTGTGTCGTATAAACTGACGGTCTCGACATTGCCTCTGGCAGGATTACTTCTCCGGTTACACCTTCATTGTTTTATTTATTTATTTCTATGGACTAAACCTTATTTTTATATTTACTTCTTTTATGTGATTTTACCTGCGCATTCTTTGTTTGTTAAGGATGACGGAAAAGAAACTTCGTTCTGGAAGATTATTGGGAGGAAGGTCTTGTGTAAAGACAAAATCCAACCCCCTGAGAAATAAATCCACTAATAACTTCCTATTGAAGGGGCAATGCCAGCTTTTGAACCTGTGGGAAAAACCCATTGATAAAGTTTTGCCTGTTGATGTAACTGTAGATGCTGATATTGTTCTATCTTTGGGGCCCGCAATGGTATTAGATAAAATAGATTCCGCTCTGGTTGTGAAGGATTCCACCCATGCAGGGTCTGTTGGTAATAATTGCCTTGTGCACTCTGAAATAAATAGTGACAGTAGGCATTTTGTTCCAAATTCAGAGGAAGAGCAATATAATAATAAGACATCAGCTCTTAATGTTTTTGTGCCTGATATCTAGTTTGGAGGTTTGTGTCCCGAGGTGGGTGCTAAGGGTGACTCATCTACGTTAAGTATTGACCAAGAGCTTTGTGGTCGCTACTTGGATGGGGGTAGCCTGAAATTATCAAAGGCTATCAAGTCTCCAGCAGCTGCTACTCCCTCTGGGCTATTGTTGTACAGTAGTACTTCCTCCATAAATTCTCAAGACATGTCTGCACTACTTAATGTCTCTAGGAGCCATATGCCTAACTTGTCAGGTATTTGTCCTCTTGCTCCCTCTGGGTATCATAATGATGAAAAACCTATTTCTGAATCCTTGATCGCTCTGGAACATTTATTGGCTTCTATACTATCACTATTGGGCAAATTTGTTGGAAGCTCTGATTGCATCATGGATTCAGTTACAAAAATATTGCATGCTATGTTGTTGAAAACCCCGGAAAAGGTTCCTGCTCCTGCTCCTATGGCGGGTACACATGGGGCAATGGAGGGTGGTAATGCTTCTGTGGAAAATGTGGGTATAAATTTTCCTGTGGTAGTCCAAGAAATTGTCCCCCCTGGAATACCTACTTCTTCCGCATTTAATTGTGTAAAGGTTTCTGACATCGAAATAGAGGAAGAAAGTATGATTGTTTCAAATTTAAAAACTGGTAATGAGTTATTTCCAATTTTTGCGCCAGAAAAAGAAGGGTCCCATGACGAAGATAAAGTAAAAGAAAATGATAAAAGTGATAGACAGCAAAAGATCATAGGAAAAAAAGGAAACCAGTGCTTAAATACAAGAAGAAAAGACAGAGGCAAATAATTTTTCAAGATCCTATTGATTTAGCTGGTAACGCCGATATTGTTAGTGAGGCTATAAATGGTTTTCTGAGTCCGGATGTTGATATTCTCGCCTCTGCCTTTGGAGAAAAGGTTCCTTCTAATGGATCTCCCGCTTCTGTGGGAGTCTATCCCCCTGATGGTGGAGGAAGGTTGATTCTTCCTCCAACAGCTGAGGTGATAGGTCCTGTTCCGGTTGTAGCTGGGTCCCTTAACCCTCGAGCTTCTCCTTTTCTGTTACCTGAGATTTTGTTGTACGTTCTCAACATTTTCTGACAAAGGAATCAAAAATCTATGCTGATACTCTGATTGTGGACTTTTTGCCATTGTTTGACTCTGACCTGTATTTGAATAGGTCATGGTTGCTCAATTGTTTCAAAGATTTTGAAAGCTTAAAACGTATTCAATCAAGTGATATTGATTTGGTTACCTTGTTAGGTGGAGACAATGTGTCTAGTATAAGGGTGAAATTTTATTATAAAATTATTGTAAACCTTATACTACAACAGGTTGAGAACTTCCAATGTAGAGGAATTGATGTTTTACCTATCTTCTCTTTAGGAAATACAACTTTACCCCAAAAAGGGTTTGCTCAACAGGGCAATATACAAGATGGGACCCTTTCCTCTTCCAATGACCTAAAGATCTGGGTTTCAAAAGGTAAACGTTTGGTTTCCCAGGTTTTGCCACCTCCGTTAAATCAGAATGCGCTCCTTGTAGAGGACAACCAACGGTGGAATTGGCTTCCTGGTGCCTTGTCAAATAAAATCACAGACAACCCCAAATTGTTTCAACATCTTTAACAAAAAATTGAAAATTATATCTTGGAATGCAGCAGGGATACATAATAGCCCAGAGAAACTAGAGTTTTTGTTTTCTCTGGAGGCTAACGTGATTTGCATCCAAGAAACATGGTGCGTTAATAATCTATGTGCAGGGAAAGACTACTTTGTACTTGAGGCTGCAGCCTCCCTGTCTAAGAAAGGGCATGCAAAAGGGGGAATTGCTTGTTTTTTGTCACATAGATTGCAGTGGAAATTCTCCCATTATGTTGATTCAAGTAATCTTTTTCAAGCAATTACATTAGGTAATCTTGATAGTACTGGCAATAAGCATTCGGTTGTAATTATTAATGCTTACATTCCCCCCGAAGAAAGTTTTAATATTTTATTGAAGCAAGTGTTTCTTTATATTAAAAAGATTAAAGAGGTATACCCACCACCTGAAGTTATATTAATGGGGGATTTGAATTGTAAAGTTTCAAATTCAAGTATGGATTTATTTAGAAATAGACCTAAAGAAGAGGCCTACCTCATTCCACAATTACTCTTCCCAGATAAAATAAAAACTAATAAAAGAGGGAAGATATTGTTGGAAGAACTGTTTGTGGTAGAGGGGCTTATCTTAAATGGTAGGCTCCCCTCTGATTTCCCTGCTAAATTTACCCACAGGTCCACTCATGGCGAGTCAATTCTAGATCATGTGATTTCTGATTATGGTATCTTCTCGCTAGTCCAGGATCTGATGGTATTACCAACAACATTGAGCCCTCTTCCTATCCCCATTTCTGAAGAGGTATGGACCTCTTTTATTTCACAGCTATATGCTGTGAATGGCACAATGGTACAGGATAGTGGGTTTGCCCAAGAAGCTGATCTTCCTATTGACTCCCCTACGGAGAAAACTATCACAATGGCTATTAAGGACATGCGCTCCTCGGGAGCTATGGGACCTGATGAGTTACCCATATCGGTTCTGAAGCAGGATCCGAATCTATGGAGTAAGATACTTTTCCCATTGTTCAGATCCTGCTTCATCTCTAGAATGGTGCCTGCTTCATGGAGGGGAAGCATATTGGTCCCATTATTTAAGAAGGGAGACAGGGACAAACCTATGGATTACCGCTTGATAGCCCTCCTTGATTCTATCGGAAAAGTTTTTGCAAAGTGTCTCTTAATATTAATTAATGATTGGGTTGAAAAAATAATATTTTACCATTGGAACAGACTGGTTTCCGTAAAGGGCACGGCACGCTAGATAATCTCACCGCCCTTCAGGTGATCTCGGACAAATACATACATGTTCGAGGGGGGGGGGTGTTTGCGGCGTTTATTGATTTCTCCACAGCGTTCGACAAAGTAGATCGTCCTACGCTGTGGAGAAAATTAGCTGCGCTGGGCATGCCGTCTCATTTATTGGATCTTGTACGGTCACTTCATACGAATACCTGGTGTCGTGTGCTTCAAGGTGGAGAGAGGGGTCTTTCACAGCCAATTCCATCGCTGAATGGACTTAAACAGGGTTGCCTTTTGGCCCCACTATTGTTTTCCCTGTATATTGCTGATCTACCAGCTTCTGTGTCTGCTTGTGAGGGCATTGCCCCGGTTGTGGGGCGCTCTGCTATCTCCTGTTTGATGTATGCAGACGATATCCTTATACTTGATCTAACACCGAAGGGTTTGGCTAATCGTCTGCAGGCGCTCCATTTATTCGCTGAGTCCCATTTTATGAGGATAAATGCGTCTAAAAGCAAAATTATGTGTATGGCAGGAAAGAAGAGATCTAGGTCAGAAAATTTTGGATGGTCCATTGGTGGTCAGAAATTAGAGGTAGTTAAATCTTACACTTTTTTAAGTAAAATAATTTCGGCCAATTTGAGTGAGAAGCCGCATATTGATTATAACTCTCGTAAAGCCCTTGCACATGGCAAAGGTTTGTGTTCCCTTTACCATGCTACAGGGAAAAGACACTTTGTGTGTTTACTGGAGGTGTTTAGGGCAAAAATTCCTGCAACACTTCTATATGGAATTGAACTTGTAGAACTGAAGCATTGGGGTTTTTGTCACACAGTTGAAGGAGAATTATTAAGATCCTTATCTACTCTTAACACAGCTTGCTCATTGGCCGCATGTAGGCTTGAATTTGGACTTAGGAGTAGCTGGGTTCAGGGATTGTGTGCTCTAGTTAGATGGGTGGCCAGCTTGGCCAGAGGTGAACCGGGATCGTTGAGAGCTCTCCTTAAAGGAGAATTATTGGGCAACTTTAAAGAGTTTTCTCAAATAGTTAGGAACTTTAGAAAAGCTGTGACACTCCTAGAGTTGGATGAAAGCACTCTCTTTTCAAATTCCCCGACCCAGCTAAAATCCATACTGAAACAGGCTTCGTGGGAACTCTGTTTTAAATTGGATAAGAATGCCCTTCAAGAAAAGAGAGGATGTGATCTCCTGCTCAATTCCTTTTCAATAAAGCTTGCTCAACCGTATGTGACATGGAATATTCCACATGGAATTCGAAGACTATGGTTTCTTTTAAGACATGATTTATTACCTTTAAATCTTCTTTTAGCTAAATGGTATAGGTCGTCTTCGACATGTAACCTTTGCAATATGGCCGTACAGGATCGAACTCATGTGTTGTTTTTATGCCCTGCATTGTGCTCTTTGCGATTGAAATGGTTAAAAACAATATGTCTTCAACTTGGTCTTGTTAATGTGAATATCTTTTTACAGGCTTTGTATTCTCCCCCTAATGAAATGTTTTGCTTCCAAATTATTAACTTTTTTAAAGGTTTTTTAGCTATTTATTAATGTAATACGAAGGTGTTTGCTGCTGATTATCTTGTCCGTTGCTAATTGTTGGAAACTGTCTTTGGCCTTTTTGTATTCAAAATATATTTTCATTTGTGTATTTGTTTTATGTATTTTATGTGGCCCTCTTTTGAGAGCCAAAAAACATAATAAAAAAAAATTGAATTGAGTCCTCAACCCAGGGTGGTCTTACGTATTAAAGAAAAGGAGACTTAGGCAGTACCAGGCCATATGGGCAAGGCTAGCGCGGGCCGCCATTATGGCGGTCACGCCAGTCCCTGGGCCAGGAGGAGGTAGTGGGGTCGATGCGCCCTCTGACGCGGGGCCCCACCTCCCCGAACAACCAATGACTTTGCCCGTGGGAGCGTGAACCGGAAGTACTTTAGTGCTTCCGGTTCTGTGCAACCGGTCTGCCCTATGCCCCCTCTTTTAAAAGGGGGTGAGGGGAGCGGGAACGGTCTCCTGTTCTCTCACTCCCCCAGCATACGTGTCCGGGCTGTAAAAAGGCCCATAATTCCCCCCCCCCCCACCATCCCCTAAGGCAGGCAGTTCATATGAGTGTTGCAGTCATAGGTGTCTGGCTTTGTTTTCTTAAATTTCGTTGCAGGTATCTTGAGGGACAGGGTTAAGAAGAAATGGTGATTATTAATGGTTTTGGTATTTTTGTAATAAAGTGTCAGTATATGTTGTTTTTAAGTTACAGGTAATGGATAGCGTATAGTCATGTGTTGACGCTATGGTAATGGGTAATTAAAGTGTCAGTATATGTCTTTACAGGTAATGTGTAAGGTAAAATTATGTGTTGATGTTATGGTAAGGTAAAGTTATTGGTTGATGTTATGGTAATGTGTAATAAAAGTGTCAGTATATATCGATTTGAGTTACAGGTAATGTGTAATGTAAAGCTATGTAGTAGTATGGCTTAGGGCCTCCTTTTGCGTGAATGTTATGTTAGCATGGCTTATTAGAAGTTTAAACGCCATTTTACCTTTTGCTGCTTTTGCACACGACACTGCATAGCTGTTTTTGCAAGTTAGCCTTCACAAAGGTCTACACATGAGAAAAGGTTTGTTTTCGTCATCTCTAGACATACATCATCCCCCTAGTCTGCACAGTGAGTGCTGAGCCGCCAAGGTTATCATAACATGTGAGCCTGTTTATCGGCATGTCCGTGTAACACATTCTAGACACAACATTTTGGTAGCTGCGAGCCAAGCAAGATTCTGGCGCCTTTATCATAGCACACTTGCCATATTTTCACACACTTGGAAGATTCCAGGGATGCAGAGAACCTTGCTGATCCAGATGTAATTTACTCTTACTGAGCGGAAAGGTAATGGGGTCCCACAAAACAAGCCCAAGAGAACTTCTTTAGTTTATAATACATGGTTCCTATATAGGGAGGGTGTTAAAACCAGGCGCTATATAACCTGTTTGCACTATCATTGTAATATGATTTCTCCTTTTGTATTTTATAGAATTGTAACCATGCTGACCATATTATCCTTAATCATATGTCTGCTTATGTTGACTAAAATATTGCGCATGAGATCACGTTGTTAAAATAAATATTTTAACCTTACTGTGTCACTTATTTTACTCCTGTTGTGGACAGGTATGAGAGTATAACAAAAGTGTGTTCTCACTTCCCACCATTCCTGAGATGGTCCTAAGTTGCATGTTCTAGGTTGTCTAATCATTGGTTACTTTGCTATAGGACACAGAGCTAATGTGACACTGATGCTTGCTGGTTGGGGTTTTCTAGGTACTGAGGTGAGTTTCTGGTACACCACAATACACTAATGTCCTAGGTCTCTATGAACAGTTCTGTGTATGAGCAGAAATCCTTGCAATATGGTGCCGCCAATGAGTGTGGTCTTATTGTGAGACACTTGAGTAGTGCTTATATCAGTCTACGACGCCCTCACTATTGTTTCCGGTTGACGGTAGTGACGGATAAAACCTACCTATAGTTACATAGGTTTCTTCAAGCTTGATATTTTAAAACGTTTTCTATTTAAATTACTACCCAATTGTGCCTTTTTTGTAATTGCATTGTACTTCTTTAATACTGTATTGAAATGGCTTTGGTTGATATCCCAGCACACAGTTGTGTGGCTGTGCGGAATTACTTGCAGGAATACCTTGTTTCTTTAGAGGGGCAGGCAGTGGTTTTTGTAGTCTCAGCTGACGCGGTGTACCCGTTTGAGTTGTTTTATTCATGGGTTACATTTCCCGCGGTGAATGCTGGTACTGGTGTATTTCACTCTTACACCCCTGCTGATGCTTCTGCTGCGTATGCTCCATATCGGACAGTGGAAATTCCAATTTCTGCTTGGCAGCACAGTGTTTGGTTTAATGGCGCCCTCCCACATGTTATAACACCGGTCAGACAAGGGCCGTTGTCTATCCCAGGCGCTACTTGGCCTATTTTAGCTGCTTACACTCCACATCCTCACGCGGGTGCGTTAACAGCTCCGCAACTAAGACCCCTGTATGCCTCTGCACTATCAGTTATCAGGGGTCTGGTTCATTACATTACCCGTAAACTCCTGGGTGGGGCCCCAGCTGGTGCAGCGCATCCAGTTGGCGGGGGCGGGCTGAAGCTTAGTCCCGTCAAGGTTAATGCGGTCATGGGCAAGCGTCCCTAGGATAAGGATGAAATGCCTTTTTGGCTTGCCGAGAAATTCGACCAACTGGAAGCAGTATGCCCGAATACTAGTCCTGTGGGGAAACACAGAATACTCACGATTAGTTTGCAGAAAGACTTAGTGCCATATGTAAATAAATGTACAACTTGGGGTGTGATTCTTGCCGCATTCCAGACTAGGTGCTTTGGCACCCCGTCAATGACTGTCCTGCCGTCTGTGATCAAGCGTGTTCAGGATGAACACGGAACAGAGGCGGCTGTGGAGTTGGGAATGCGACTCGTGGGAGTGTTTGACATGGTATGCGATCTCGTCCTTGCTAATGTCAAGGGGAATGCGGTAAGTTTCCAGGTCTCTAATGCTTTACACGATGCCCCCGACGCAGAGAAACCCCGTCAATTACCGTAAATTATTACGGGGGCTTATTAGACCGTTGGCCGTAATAGTTTGGGTGTTAAGCCTTTCACTAAGAAAGAAATACAGCAGCTAACTCAACAAGTGTCATCTGATAAAGATGACCGCCCAAAAGTTCTGAAACAAAATTGAAGTAAGAACAAAAAACAGGTGAATCAGCAACATAAACAGTGGTCCCGTCCTGCATCAATTACACCTGCCCTTGCTGAGCGTACATATGAGTTGCGCGACCTCAGTACTATTAAGTCACCTGATAGGTTTCAGGTTCCTGGACATCGTTCTCCTTGCTCTTTGCAGGAAACATCGGTAACAGCCACCGGTGGAGGAGGCGGCGGCAGAGGTCAAGGTGCCCAACAAACACGTGAGCAGCCTCGCAAGGGTGACGGAAAAGGCAAGCAGAACGAGACACAGCGTCAAAGGCCCCAGTTTCAGAACAAGAAAGTTGCTGCAGTAACAGCGAGATAGTGAGAACGCAGCTTCGGAATCTGACATGGGCGCTGACGCTGCTGGACAGCGCGGTGGAGATTACCTTCATTCGAGAGGCATTGCGTCCACTACTGAAGGTGACAGCGACTGACACCTTCGTTGTAGTTCAGACAGCTGATACTGTAGTGGCTCCCCCTGACAGGCTTTATGAAATTGTCCTAATAATTGAAAGTGACATAGAACGTACCATAAAAGGGTTTTTTGGGGGAAAATCTAACTACTACCTATGATATTTTGATGGCGGAGGTAGATTGGCCCCCACCCTTTGTCTTAGCTGCTCTGCAAGGGGAGGAGGTAATCCTCACTGCTTTTGCGCACACAGTGTGAAAAAGGAGGATACCAAGGCCCCAGTCCCTTACTGGCCGTATTATAGAGTTGAATATACGTGAGGTATTTGTCCTTGACAGTGGGTGACCCCCATCCCACTGATAACTAAGAGTAATCCAGGGTAGGTCAGGAGAAATAAAGAGTATTGTAGTTAAGTTGCGGAAATAATTCAGATTCTGGTTTGCAGTGATATTTATGCGGATAAAAATTCTCCTGTGTAGGAGATTATTCAGAAAAAGCAGCCAACACGTGTTTCGCCCCCTTACATGGCCATTGGGCCTTGGGGCTTCATCAGGGCTGTATGTTTACATATACAATAACAAAGAAAGTGCAGCGATTGTGGTGTGAAGTTGCAAACGAGACATTAGAAATATATATATATATATATATATATATATATATGGGCTTGTGTGGATTCTATACCTAGATTCCAGATTTGCATATATATATATATATTACCTACTGGCGGTCGCCAGTAGGTAGTTATAGTTAGTATCGATTTCCATAGGGAAATCGCAACATTCTATTTGAAATAACTTTGGCGTCGGTTGAGGAATCAGCCTGAATTTTTCAGCAACTTTGCCTCGTGGGGCTCCGCTCCTTCCCTGAAAGTTTGGGGGGCATTCGTCAAGTGGGGGCCGAGATAAAAGGGGGGTCCCAAAATGTGTTTTCCCCATGTTAATTTCCATAGGGCGGTCTGTCGCACTTTTAGCTCGAACGGCTGAATGGATTTTCACCAAACTTGGCAAAATTGTAGGGACTGGTAGCCCGATGTGCCTTTGCTATGTCTCAAGATATGTGCTCCAGAGGATTTTGAGTAATTTAGGTTCAAGAAAATGTATATATCTAGAGCCGCGCCCCGGTACGCGTACCGGGGAGCGCTCCGGGCGCGCCACGCGACTTGCGCACGGCAAGCTGATTGGCTCTCGGGTGTCTGTAAACATTCGAAACAGTCCGCAGCGGCCGCCATCTTGTGTCTCGGTAGGATCGAGAGATAAGAGGTGGTAAAAACAAAAGGGAAAATAATGAAAAGGGAGCAGGGTAGACCCCCCTGGCCCCCTAGGTTTGATGTGGGGGCCATAAAAGGGATTTTCGCGGGGGGGGGGCACCCGGTACGCACACCGGGGAGCGTACCAGGGAGCGTACTTTGGTGAAATTAAAAAAAATAAAATTCTTTTTTGGGGGGGCGCGCCCCGGTACGCGTACCCTAAGGACAAAAAATTGACAGAGATCCTTCAAAAGTATAGGTTTAATTTTATAAATGTGAGGTAGTTCTGAAAATAACTTTTTTTTTATTGTTTTTGTTGTTTTATATATTTTTTTATTATTTTACTGAACATCTTTTTTTTTGTATTTTTGAACAATTTTATATTTTTTTTGTGTTTTTTAAGGGAACAAACAAAATCCAGGGAAGTGGAAATGGCTCAACAGGAGCAAAAAAAAGAAAATAATTAGTGCTTCCTTTTCTTGTTGCATTGGTGGTTGTCCACAGCATAATTTATTAAGGTGACACTAAGTTCACCATAACATAATGTTTTGCCACAGAAAATGCAAACATGTTTTATGGTGCCAAATTTTGGTTGTATATTTGGCACCATTTGGCGTGCTTCAGGACCAGAATGTGAGTTTTCAGTAGAGGAGGTGCTGGCCACAGGGGGTAGGTTGTTCTGAAGTTCCTGTAGTTCAGCGTGGGCTAAGTTATTTGGATGAAACCTCTCCATGTGGCGGATCATGGTAAAATTACCAAATGAATATTTCTTTAGGGGGTTGCCCCTGGAGAGGACTGAGCCACAAATTAGACAGGTGACTTTGGGGGCGTTCACCTTTTTTTGGCCTTCAGGGATGGAAAAGAATTGCCAAACATAGTTCACTTTAACGTGCCTTTGCCTTGGTTGTTCAGGCAGGAAGTGCCTTGATTGTTGCTCCTCCTCCTCTTCTTCCTCTTCTTCTTCTTCTCCTCCAAGGAACTGTCGTGGTGGACCTTCTTTTCTTGGTGGTGGTGGTGGTGGGGGTGCACCAGCTGCAGCTACAAGTGATGCCATTGCAGTGATCAAAAATAGCTCTTGCTCTCTCAATAAAGAAAGTTAGAATGAGGAAAAAAGGAGGGGGCTTTCATCATTTGGAGAAAAAAAATGATGAGAACCAATGAAAAGTGTTATTTTCAGGTCACATGACCTGACACATGACCCGGTGCGCTTACGTTACGCGCTCCGGCGCGCTTACGCTACGCGCACCGGGCCGCGCCGCGGAGCGCTTCCGGGTGCGTTTACGAAGCGCGTCATAAGACACATTACGCGGCAACGGGATACGTCACGCTTACGCGACGCGTCACGATGTGGTTTTTCCGATCGCGGCAATAGCGCTAATGGGACGCTCCCCGGTACGCGCCCCAGGGCGCGCCGTAACATTGCGCTTACTCGTGCGTTCACCGGTACGCGCCCCGGGAGCGCCCCAGGGCAAAAAAAAAAAAAATTTTAAAAAAAATTACATAATTATACAATATAAAATTCGTTATAAAAATATTACTTTTCATACCTATAGAGATTTGCTATTAAAAAACCATTGAAATTCACTGAAAAAACCATAGGTTTCACACCAGTTATAGTTAGGAATTAGCATTTAAAAAACCTATTAAATTCACTGAAAAAACCATAGGTTTTACACCAGTTATAGTTAGCTGGAAATTTTACTCGCATAAAACCATTGAAATTCCCACGTTATAGTTAGTTGGACTCACTATAACTTGCGCGTGCAATGCACTGCTGATGACGTCACATATTACATCACTCATGACATGGTCAGTGACATCACTGATGACACCATCCTTGTGACAGAGTGACAGACCTCCTTTCACTGTAATGTAACCCTTGAAACACATATTCAAAAATAGAAAGTAACATTTTCAAAAAAATGGAGATACCCATACCAGTTACAACAACCAATTCAATAATTCCACCATCTATATACACATCCACTCATTCACCAACAGTTCTATATAGTCACTCATACATATACTCACTCATCATATGTAGTGATACACCTATACAGCCTGTTACACATTGACAGGCATCCAAAAGTTACTCACACACATACTCACACATGCAAATAAACTATTGAACATCTATTCATTTGCATATATAGCTATACACACACTACCACTTTACTTCTAAGGAAACGTACACATACTTACTGTCTTAAACAATCACTTATAGAAACACACACTAATTTAAACAGGAACTCTTAGAATCCCTCACTCTCACATATACTCACTTATATACATCAATATTCACATATACTAGATTAAAACATATGTAGTTACTGATAAAAATACTAGTGAGACAGTCATTCACTCACTAATACACACATATACACACTCATCCACCCATACAGTCCTGCACATATGCTGTCTTCAAAACACATACAAAGAGAGAGTCAGTAATTCATGCATCTATGTGCTAAGTAATACCCCCACCAAACCATACAAACACTCATACTAATACTAAGAAAAACATCTAATAACCCATATACATACACATGTACCTACTCACCAACCCATGCAGCCACTTATACAGAAAGTGAAACAATAATACATATATTTAAATATTTAAACATTACTCACTAATATTTATTTTTCAGAAAGACACACATTCACTGGATGGTGTCATCAGTGATGTCATGAGTGATGTCACTGACCATGTCATGATTGATGTAATATGTGACGTCATCAGCAGTGCATTGCACGCGCAAGTTATAGTGAGTTCAACTAACTATAACGTGGTAATTTCAATGGTTTTATGCGAGTAAAATTTCCAGCTAACTATAACCGGTGTAAAACCTATGGTTTTTTCAGTGAATTTAATAGGTTTTTTAAATGCTAATTCCTAACTATAACTGGTGTGAAACCTATGGTTTTTTCAGTGAATATATATATATATATATATATATATATATATATTCACTGAAAAAACCATGGGTTATAGACCATATATAGTTAGGAATTAGCATTTACAAAACCTTATTTTAATCACACAAAACCATTGAAATTCCATATATAGTTAGTTGCACTAACTATATATCGCGCACCCGCAATACACTGCTGATCATGTCACATATTACATCATTCATGACATGGTCAGTGACATCACTGATGACATCTCAAATGACATCACTGATGACATCACTGATGACATCATCCAGTGACTGTGTGTTTCTGTAAAGTTTAAATATGTTTTACATATTGAAAAATGAGTAGATGTAGAAGTGTCTAAATAAAAGATTTAGTAGGTGCGTGACTGACTGTATGAGTGAGTGATTAAATGTGTCTCACTGAGTGCATGGGTTAGTGACTAAACTGTCTTAATTTGTGCATCATTATGTCTGTTGTTCTGTAAACTGCTGCATGTGTTGATCAGTAGCTATATGAGTAACTATATGGGTTATTGATTGGTTGCCCAAGTATTTGTATGGGAGACTGAGTGTGTGTGTGGCTGGCTGGGAGATGTGTGACTCTGTGCAGATCAATGTGTTCTTGTATCAATGATTGTATAAGAGAGTAAGAATGTGTTAGTATATATTTGAAAATGTAAGGTACTCTATGTTTAACTGTATAGATTAGAAAATGGAAGTGTGATTGATTCTTTACAGGACTGACTAGGTGTGTGAGTAACTCCATGGTTGAGTGGCAGAGTGTGAGTGTCTGTATAGGTGTATGAGTGCATATGATAGTGTTGTAAAGATGAGTGAATGTATGTATGAATGATTGTATGGGTGAATGAGTGAATGTGTGTGTAGACATAGGAATCAATGAGTGCGTATGTAGTAACTAGTATTGGTGTGTCAATGGTTTAAAAAATTATATTCTGTATTTAACACTGGGTGTAACAGAGGTTATATTAAAGTGTGAGGAGATGCATTGTATTGTCACATGAATGATATCATCATTGATGTGACCATTGATGTCAAATGAGATGTCATCAGTGGTGTCATCAGTGATGTCATTTGAGATGTTATCAGTGATGTCATTTGAGATGTCATCAGTGATGTCATCAGTGATGTCATTTGAGATGTCATCAGTGATGTCATCAGTGATGTCATTTGAGATGTCATCAGTGATGTCATCAGTGATGTCACTGACCATGTCATGAATGATGTAATATGTGACATGATCAGCAGTGGATTGCGGGTGCGCGATATATAGTTAGTACTACTAACTATATATGGAATTTCAATGGTTTTGTGTGAGTAAAAAAAGGTTTTTTAAATGCTAATTCCTAACTATGGGGCCGATTAGGATGGCGGACGGACTTGCATCCGTCCGCCACCCCTGAGTAGGAGGGACCGTCCGCATGGGCAGCGGCGGTCCCTCCATGGCAATTAGGATGTGACCGCCAGGGTGGCGGTCACATCCTCTATTTTTAACATTGCGGCGGGTGCAGCTTCAAGCTGCACCCGCCGCAATGTTAAAAATGCATGTGTTTCATTTACATGCACAAAGCGGCAGGCACCGCACGGTGCCTGCTGCTTTGTGTACGCAAATGCAGGGGGGTACCATAGGTACCCCCCATGTGCACCCCCCATCCCCCATTCACCCAGGGGGCCCGCAACGGGCCCCCAAAGTGAATGTCCGTATGCTTTTCCATGGCGGAAAAGCCGCCGTGGAAAAGCATATTTACACCAACATCATAATATGGCGGACGGTGTCTCATAGACACCGCCTGCCATGTTATAGCTTTTCCGCCGCGGTCGGAAGCCGACCGCGGCGGAAAAGCGGCGGACGGAATTCCAGACCCACCAGCCATCCTAATTTGGCGGTGGGTCTTTGGAGTCTCCGCCGCGGTTTTTCCGCATCCTCCAGGCCGGCGGACACTTCCGCCGGCCCGGAGGATGCGGAAAAACCGCCATCCTAATCGGCCCCTTAATATGGTCTATAACCTATGGTTTTTTCAGTGAATTTTCAAGGTTTTGTAAATGCTAATTCCTAACTATGGGGCTCATTAGGATGGCGGACGGAAGAGCCACTGCGGCCCTGGAGTAGGCGGAAAAAGCCTTTTCCGTGTCCGCCTGCCGCGGATACTCCGTCCGCCATATCTGGATAGGAAAACGTGTCAAATTTCCGTCCGCGACGGAAAAGCACGCACCGCCGCCGAACTACACACGAGACCGTGGCGGACGGAACACATCCGGAGGCCCCGCCGTACGTACTGACGTCGAAGACCGTCCCCCAAATCAAGATGGCGGAAAATACACATAAAACCGCAGCGGAAAAACAACCTGTCTGAACACGGCGGAATCCCCACTGCGAAGATAGGTGACATAGCAGAGATACCCACCGCAAGCTGACCACCACCATGGACCCAGCGCTACACGCTTTCCCGATGCTCTTCGCGATCCACCACGTCCTAGTCATGGCCCACCATGGACGACGACGCAGGTAAGGCACAAACCATTGGCTGTCTGCAGGGGAATACCAGTAAGGGACGTGACGTAGGGAGGGGGAGTGTCATGTCACCGAAACCACTGATGAGAAGCAAATACGAATACACATTAGTAGTACGCAAGCAGGAATGACAACGACAGACCACGAGACTTGATAGACTACCTTTATTGTACAAAATAGGGGTATAATCACAGTGTATGCGTGAGCATGGGCAAAGTGGGCACCAGAGCAGCTACATCATTGGCAGTCAACGAGAGGGCAGAATGCAGTATCAGAGCATCAACAGGGCATTGTGCAGTACAGAGCAGGTACATCATAGGCAGTAAACGAGAGGGCAGAATGCAGTATCAGAGCATCAACAGGGCATTGTGCAGTACAGAGCAGGTACATCATAGGCAGTAAACGAGAGGGCAGAATGCAGTATCAGAGCATCAACAGGGCATTGTGCAGTACAGAGCAGGTACATCATAGGCAGTAAACGAGAGGGCAGAATGCAGTATCAGAGCATCAACAGGGCATTGTGGAGTACAGAGCAGGTACATCATAGGCAGTAAACGAGAGGGCAGCATGCAGTATCAGAGCATCAACAGGGCATTGTGCAGTACAGAGCAGGTACATCAGAGCAGGTAACGAGAGGGCAGCATGCAGTATCAGAGCATCAACAGGGCATTGTGCAGTACAGAGCAGGTACATCAGAGCAGGTAACGAGAGGGCAGCATGCAGTATCAGAGCATCAACAGGGCATTGTGCAGTACAGAGCAGGTACATCAGAGGCAGCACGTGAGAGGGGCTAAGTGCATCAACAGTCCATTGCACAGAACAGGTCCATCAGAGGCAGCACGTGAGAGGGGCTAAGTGCATCAACAGTCCATTGCACAGAACAGGCCCATCAGAGGCAGCACGTGAGAGGGGCAGTATGCAGTATCAGAGCAACAACAGGGCATTGTGCAGTACAGAGCAGGTACATCAGAGGCAGCACGTGAGAGGGGCTAAGTGCATCAACAGTCCATTGCACAGAACAGGCCCATCAGAGGCAGCACGTGAGAGGGGCTAAGTGCATCAACAGTCCATTGCACAGAACAGATCCATCAGAGGCAGCACGTGAGAGGGGCAGTATGCAGTATCAGAGCAACAACAGGGCATTGTGCAGTACAGAGCAGGTACATCATAGGCAGTAAACGAGAGGGCAGAATGCAGTATCAGAGCATCAACAGGGCATTGTGCAGTACAGAGCAGGTACATCAGAGGCAGCACGTGAGAGGGGCTAAGTGCATCAACAGTCCATTGCACAGAACAGGTCCATCAGAGGCAGCACGTGAGAGGGGCTAAGTGCATCAACAGTCCATTGCACAGAACAGGCCCATCAGAGGCAGCACGTGAGAGGGGCTAAGTGCATCAACAGTCCATTGCACAGAACAGATCCATCAGAGGCAGCACGTGAGAGGGGCAGTATGCAGTATCAGAGCAACAACAGGGCATTGTGCAGTACAGAGCAGGTACATCATAGGCAGTAAACGAGAGGGCAGAATGCAGTATCAGAGCATCAACAGGGCATTGTGGAGTACAGAGCAGGTACATCATAGGCAGTAAACGAGAGGGCAGAATGCAGTATCAGAGCATCAACAGGGCATTGTGCAGTACAGAGCAGGTACATCAGAGGCAGCACGTGAGAGGGGCTAAGTGCATCAACAGTCCATTGCACAGAACAGGCCCATCAGAGGCAGCACGTGAGAGGGGCTAAGTGCATCAACAGTCCATTGCACAGAACAGATCCATCAGAGGCAGCACGTGAGAGGGGCAGTATGCAGTATCAGAGCAACAACAGGGCATTGTGCAGTACAGAGCAGGTACATCATAGGCAGTAAACGAGAGGGCAGAATGCAGTATCAGAGCATCAACAGGGCATTGTGCAGTACAGAGCAGGTACATCAGAGGCAGCACGTGAGAGGGGCTAAGTGCATCAACAGTCCATTGCACAGAACAGGTCCATCAGAGGCAGCACGTGAGAGGGGCTAAGTGCATCAACAGTCCATTGCACAGAACAGGCCCATCAGAGGCAGCACGTGAGAGGGGCTAAGTGCATCAACAGTCCATTGCACAGAACAGATCCATCAGAGGCAGCACGTGAGAGGGGCAGTATGCAGTATCAGAGCAACAACAGGGCATTGTGCAGTACAGAGCAGGTACATCATAGGCAGTAAACGAGAGGGCAGAATGCAGTATCAGAGCATCAACAGGGCATTGTGGAGTACAGAGCAGGTACATCATAGGCAGTAAACGAGAGGGCAGGATGCAGTATCAGAGCATCAACAGGGCATTGTGCAGTACAGAGCAGGTACATCAGAGGCTGCACAACTACGTGTCCCTACCAACCCGTCACAGGGACCACAAGAGTGCCACGCAGTTCTCAATGGACACACCATGTGAAGTAACATTTGAGTGAAGTGTACAGCACCTCACATCACAGAATCAGGGGGACTGCGTGAACTACCTGCCTCGGACACACTGGCAGCACCAGCAACAGGAGTGTGAGACACAGCCACAGCCCGAGTGACACACACATGGGCCACGGACCCAGACACACTGGCAGCACCAGCAACAGGAGTGTGAGACACAGCCACAGCCCGAGTGACACACACATGGGCCACGGACCCAGACACACTGGCAGCACCAGCAACAGGAGTGTGAGACACAGCCACAGCCCGAGTGACACACACATGGGCCACGGACCCAGACACACTGGCAGCACCAGCAACAGGAGTGTGAGACACAGCCACAGCCCGAGTGACACACACATGGGCCACGGACCCAGACACACTGGCAGCACCAGCAACAGGAGTGTGAGACACAGCCACAGATGTAGTCACTGACACGTGAGCCACTGACCCAGACAGACTGCCAGCACCAGAAACAGGAGTGTGCAACACAGCCACAGATCTCCTAACTGACACGTGAGCCATAGACCCAGATACCCTGCCAGGATCTGCAACAGGAGAGGGCACAACTGACACTGTGCCACCATCTGATACATGAGAGTCAACTGCACCAGCGCCACTGGGACAACTGAAATGATGAGCCACAGGGCTGTATGGGCCAGGAGGCAGGGTGGGCCTGGGAGCTGGGGATAGCTGACCTAGAGCCAAATCGGGGTTGGCAGGTGTCAATGGTGTGTGTCTGCGTTTCTTAGGGAGGTGTGAGTGCACCCTGGACAGGACTGGACTGCCAAGTGGTGGGGACTCCAAAGAATCACCACCCAGCATAGGTGGAGCAACTGCTGCCGGGGATCTGGTTTCTGGGGACGTGCTGGAGCCTGCTTGTCGTTTGCTCTGTGCCTGCCGCCTGGACTCGGAATGATGTGTAATGGGGGATGCAACAACAGGGGACACCCACCTCTGCTTTTGACTGGCCTGGATGGGAGTGGAGGTATGGGGGGACTCCGCCGCGGAGACATCAGTTTGGCGTTTAGTAGAAAACATCAGCCTCAGTGCAGCCAGGGGTGAAGTATGCCTGTCCTTGATAGCGCCATTGTCCATGCTAGATGCCTTGTCCGTAGGATGTGCCTTATCCTTAGGTGGAGTGTTGTCTCTGGATGTAGCCTGTGCCCTGCTCGCCGCCCTGTTCCTGCCAGCAGGCTTGTCGTCTGTGGTGCACCTGTCTCCAGCAGACACCTGCTCTCTGTGTGTGTCCCTGCCCTTGGGAGTGGTCCTATCCACTGCTGTGGGCCTGCTCTTGGGAGTCTCCCTGCTCTTAGTAGGTGCCTTAGTCTTCTCACTGTCCTTGGGAGTGTCCCTTACCTCTGCTGTGGGCCTGCTCTTGGGAGTCTCCCTGCTCTTAGTAGGTGCCTTAGTCTTCTCACTGTCCTTGGGAGTGTCCCTTACCTCTGCTGTGGGCCTGCTCTTGGGAGTCTCCCTGCTCTTAGTAGGTGCCTTAGTCTTCTCACTGTCCTTGGGAGTGTCCCTTACCTCTGCTGTGGGCCTGCTCTTGGGAGTCTCCCTGCTCTTAGTAGGTGCCTTAGTCTTCTCACTGTCCTTGGGAGTGTCCCTTACCTCTGCTGTGGGCCTGCTCTTGGGAGTCTCCCTGCTCTTAGTAGGTGCCTTAGTCTTCTCACTGTCCTTGGGAGTGTCCCTTACCTCTGCTGTGGGCCTGCTCTTGGGAGTCTCCCTGCTCTTAGTAGGTGCCTTAGTCTTCTGACTGGCCTTGTCCAAGGAACAGTCCATGGACATGTGAGTATCCCTTGCCTTGGGAGTACCTTTCGTGTTGAATGGCTGTGTAGCTCCGGAAGGCATGTCCCCCAACAACACTTGTGGATCCTGTGTGTGTACTCCAGTGCATCTGACGTCGTCTACGTGAACAGATTTAGCTGATCTAGGGGATGGGGTCTGTGCCCTGCGTGCCCTGACGTGCTGTCTGACGCTGCTTCTAGTGCAATAACCTGTATTTGAGTCCTGCTCAGAATAATCACTACCCCCTGAGACATCCAGCGGTGTAGATGGGGAAACAGAAGTAGCACCCTGTTCGTTCGACTGTACTATTGCAGACGACACACTGCTTGCCAATGACTGCACTGTCCTGTGTAGACCTGCAAGATCGCCATGCATCCCTTCCATGAATGCCACCACCTGCCCCAA
The DNA here is from genome assembly GCF_964261635.1 of Lissotriton helveticus. Taxonomy (NCBI): domain Eukaryota; kingdom Metazoa; phylum Chordata; class Amphibia; order Caudata; family Salamandridae; genus Lissotriton; species Lissotriton helveticus. The sequence continues at coordinate 292,083,382 of NC_136060.1, forward strand.
CTTCCTATCATGGTCCTGGAAAGCATTTGTCATATTGGTCTGCCCCACACACAGCTGTCGCAGCAGATCAACGGCCTCAGCACACAGTGCATTTTGGCTCACCGTGGCAGGGGCAGCGGTGCCTGCACCAAACGCCACTCTGCTCCCCCTACTCCTCCGGCCACGAACAGTACATGGTGCAGTTGGCGGAAGTGTGGGCCCTGTGTGCTGTCTTCCGACAGAAGGTGATGAGTGCCCACTCCCAGTCTGTGACAACAGTGCAGGCTCACCAAGAGTGTCCGACGAGGAGGACGATGGTGTCTCCACATGCGAGTCCTCAGGGACGGTCCTGTCCCCCTCTCCGGCGCTGGCCTCCTCCGTGTCAGTCTGCGTGTGTGCGAAGTCTGAGCCGGACTCATTTCCTCGGCTACTCTCCACCGTCTGTGGCTGAGTGTCCTCTGTCAAAGCTGAAATGCACAGAAAAGATGTGTGAGTCATGGGCACACTCACGTACAGAAGGAACAGGATAGCCAAATCACATAGCAGACAAAGGTTTAGGAGCCCTCATCCTGCACATGGCCCACCCCTACCAGTCATCCTCACATTTTCTGCCATGGGGCCATGGACCACTAGGGGATGTGCTTTAACACTCAACTACTAAGCAAGTGGCGTGTCAACATGGCGGACCTGGATGTCAAATGAGTACCACCCAATGGGACCAAAATGGCATCACAGGCATACATACGCAACACGGAACTCAATAGTGTGTCTGTGCACCAATACATGCATAGCACTCACAAGTTTCCTACACAGACAGTATGCTCACCGCTAGTTTGCTGTTGATCGGCACTCAGACGTTCGGCCAGTTCAGGATGCGTCACTGCAATGATACGGTGCATGAGAGGGGTCATGGAGCGTCGGGCCAGACGGGGCGTCCTTGGAATCAGGCCCAGTGTTACTTCCGCTACATTCTTGCTCAGCCTGGAAATGTCGTCCCAGCGTTTGTGGCAGTGTGTATGTCGTCTGTTGCACACCCCCAATGCCCGTACTTCCCGTGCTATGCTCCTCCACAGGTCCTTGCGAAGGTGCAGCTTGACCTACCATGATGGGAGACAAAAGGGTTTAAGTCAGTGGACAGGTGGCCTGTCACACACATAGGGGCAAGACGTTACTGTCAGCAGCCATGCACAATCAGGAACATATGTCTAGCCCACACTACACAGCTAAGATAGAAATAGGCCTGATCATTTGGCCCCCTCATGCACACCAACATGTCCCACACTGCACTTACCACCCGTCCCGGTGCGCCGTAGAGGCGTCCATAGTTGCGGAGTACACCGTCCACGAGGACATCAAGCTCCGCGGCGGTGAAGGGTCGAGACCGGATCTCTTTGCCTCTCGACATGGCAAGATCACGGAGTATGGCACTAGAGCAGCAGTCGGTGGTCAGCTCAGCAGCAGCAGCAGGTCGAGGTGATGGTCACAGGCAGCAGTCGGTGGTCAGCTCAGCAGCAGCAGCAGGTCGAGGTGATGGTCACAGGCAGCAGTCGGTGGTCAGCTCAGCAGCAGGTCGAGGTGATGGTCACAGGCAGCAGTCGGTGGTCAGCTCAGCAGCAGCAGCAGGTCGAGGTGATGGTCACAGGCAGCACTGGTCCCCAGGGTAGGAAGTTTCATTTTGGCCAACACACATATATAGGGCCCTCAGCACGTGTCAGTGGCATACGTCGCCAGCAATTGGTCAGCCCTGGAAGCGTGATCGTGAAATGGGCCAATGACTGGCCCTGTTGTTGCGGTGCACAGCTTCCGCTACTTGCGATTGGCCGTATGCGGCCAGCGTCCCTCATCCCATTGGCTGCATGTGCAGGGACCGTCACGTGCACACATCGGCAACCGCACGTGCAAGCCTCAGGCACGGATGCTTCAGTTGCAACAATGTACTATCACTGGCGCCTCCATGGCGGTGCACGTACACAGCGGGGGAGGTGCAGGCCTATACACCCTGTAGATGTACTCAATGGACATGCCAGTTCATGACCCCCCTTACAGTCACCTTGCATCATCCACCGTACACCGGCCGGAGCGGCCGGGCCATGAACAACCGCCGTGCCCGGCCATGAGCAACCGCCGTGCCCGGCCATGAGCAACCGCCGTGCCCGGCCATGAGCAACCGCCGTGCCGGCCATGGAAACCACGGCCGTTGCACGGACCGCCAGGGAACGCCGGTAGTGGAAGGGCCGTGCAATGGCGGTGGTTGCCATGGCCGGCACGGCGGTCCTGGGCAGGGCCTGGCACGGCGGTAGTGGAAGGGCCGTGCAATGGCGGTGGTTGCCATGGCCGGCAAGGCGGTCCTGGGCAGGGCAGGGCCGGCCGGCCGGCCGGCCGGCCGGTGAAGGCTGGATGATGCAATGGCACTGTAAGGGGGGGCATGACCTGCCATGTGCATTGACATCAGCTAATGGATGTGTTGGCCTGCACGTCCCCCGCCGATCACGTGCCCCGCCATGTTGGCGCCAGTGATACAACATTGTTGCAAATCGACCATCTGTCCCGGAACCTTGCACATGCACTTGCCGGTGTGTGGGCGTGACGGTCTGTGCACGTGCAGACAATGTGAATGTCGAAGGCGGCCCGCGTATGCCCAGACGTAAACAGCGGATGCAGTGCACCGCCATGGCGTGGTCAATGTTTGCATCTTAGCCGATGATGCACCTTGTACCATTGTCTGCAGCTGCCTGCTCACGGTTGTGTGCGTGATTGCGTGGCTACACATGTCATGCTCCATCCCATGTGTGTCCATACCATGGCCATCGGTGAGCCACAAGTGTCCATCACGTGTGCATGTCCACATCGGGTAGTACCCTACACAAGTTTGTCGTACCTCACATGTACACAGTAGATCCCGTATGTATGGGCACCTGTGAATCAGTTGTCAGTGAGTGGTATGTGTCAGATGATGACTATGGTGGGGGTTCTGTTGTGTACTGTACATGTGTGTTGCCTATTGTGTCCCCATGCATGTGATGTCCGTATGCCCACCATTCCTGGTGTTGCCATTGGTGCATCATGAAATGGGGGTGTGGGGGGGTGTTTAATTTAGTATGTGTGCATGTACTTGCATGTGTGCATGTGATGTTGGGCCTACACATGTGGGTCATGTCACATGTCTGGTTGGCAGTGATGTTGAGGTGAGACACTGTGCATTGCACATGTTGCTAAACATCATGTTGCTAGTGGATGCACATTGTTGCTACGTCAATCCATGTTGTCCTGACAATCAGAGGAGTCACACATATGACAAGCATACACTGGATACTACATGTTGGTAGAGGGCGTTGACATGTGATTGAGTTGCACACACATGCGTTGTATGTGAATTGACTTCCATTCCATCTACTCCCACACAGGAGGGCTCCAAATGTCCTTCGCCCATACACTGTGCTGGAGGATATGGTGGACGAGGAGGTGATCCGGAAATTCAGGCTGGATCGCCGTCGATTGTTGGAACTTGTGACCCTATTGTCTCCTCACCTGCAGCCGCGAAGAACCTATCCAGGTTCCATGACACCCACGCAAAAGGTGATGGCGGCACTCCATTTCTTTGCAACAGGCACATTCCAGTACACAGTTGGAGATGCCGGGGGAATGTCACAGGCCATGTTCAGCACGGTACTCCGGGATGTACTGACAGCCATGATGCTGTACAAGCATGACTATATACATTTCCCTCAGGCGGCGGAGTTGGCAGCGGTCAAAGCTGACTTCTATGCCCTGGGTCGTATACCAAACGTTGTGGGTTCCATTGATGGCACGCATATCGCTATCATTGCACCACGGGCACGTGAGCAGGTGTATAGGAATCGGAAACACTTCCATTCCCTGAACGTGCAGGTGGTGTGCCAGGCCGACAACATCATCTCACATGTGTGTGCAAGATTCCCTGGCTCTGCACATGACGCCCACATCATGCGGAGCAGCATGGTCCCCCAACTGATGGCTAATCTGCGTCCGGCACAAGCGTGGCTTGTTGGTGAGTATTCTCTGTCCCTCACCACCCCTTGTTGTAAATAATTTTGTCCACCCTAAGCGTGGAAGGGTATACTCAGACATGAGTCCCTTGCTCATTGCACCATCAGGATTCAAGCAAGCCGGGCCGAAGACGGCTGTAATGCCAGAAACCGGTCCCCGGAAGCTTGTTTCCTTCCCAGTGTAAGAATTGGCTTTTGTAGTTTGGTTTGCCCTGTTCCCATCATGCACTGGGACAGGAACAGACTAATTTGCATACAGCCAGGTTCTGAAACTGGGATGGTGCAATGAGCTAAAAAACCGTGTTGGATCTAGCCCTGATCTCTTGACTGGGTGAGAGTATTCTGCTTAATTCAGAGACTCTGTCCCTCACCACCCCTTGTTGTAAATAAGAGTATGCTGTGGTGACAGGAGTGATATCTGTGTGGCATGGTGTGCCCCACAATGCAGGTTGTGATGTTTCTCTCTCTCTCTCTTCCACCAACACAGGCGACTCGGCTTACCCAAACAGGCCTTGGCTGCTCAGTCCCATACGCAATCCCACTACAGCTGGAGAAATGAGATACAATGATGCCCATGGTAGGACACGTCGAGTGGTAGAACGGACATTTGGCCTGCTCAAGTCTAGGTTTCGGTGCCTGGATAAGACTGGAGGGGCCCTGCCTTACTCACCAGGCAAAGTATGCAAGATCGTGATAGCGTGCTGCATGCTCCACAACCTGGCTGTGCGCTATAACATTGAACTGCTCTTGGACCCTGATGAACTGCAAGTTCCTCGCCCTCCCGACCCACCCATGTCAACTGATGAGGATAGTGGTGAGGAGGAAGGTGTGGACCAGAGGCGCCAGATCATTGATCGCTACTTCCCTTGATTGTGAGTGTGCTCCTCTTGTGCTGCTTGGGTATGCCCTGTGAATGTGTGCTGGTGTTGTGGCATAGTGGTGTGCTTCATCTCTGTGTTCTGCTATGTGATGCATGCATGTGTGTGTGTGTGTGTGCTCAATTGTGGCCAATGCACGTCTCCATGATGTGTGTCGTCTCATCCATTACTGTTGTGATGCGTGTGGGTTGTTAAATGTTGCACTGCAGTGTGTTCTGATGAGTGTGATCATGTTTCCTGACGTGTCTTTGCGGTTTCTATTTTCCCTAGGTCACTCCCGCAGCGCCATGATTCTGTACCAGTTGGATACCTGTACCTAGTAACATCTGTTTCTGATGCATTCATGTGAATAAACATGGAGGCAACACATGATTGAGTGAGTAAGTGGCTTTTATTTACAATTTGTGCATGGGTGTAGGTGCATATTTACAAATGAGTGAAGGGGTGGGGGAGTGAGAGTAGAAGGTTATGGCAGATGAAATGTCCGTGCTGACACCACATAGGGTGGTGTCTGCCTAGTACAGCAGGCCTGTGGCAGGTGGGACCGGATAGTTGGCAGGGTGAATGGCATGCTCAGGTACTGGTACAGTAATTTTCGGTTCCTCTTGGAGCGTGTGCCAGCTGCTTCCACACTGCTCTCGCCCACTTCCAGCCTCGGACGGCCCCTCCGTCTTTGTGCCGCTACGGAGTCAGCTGGTTGCGCTGGGGCATCGGGTACCACATCCGCCGCAGGTGGCGGTGGCGGTGGCGGTGGCGTTGTTTGTGGGCTGGTGTTAGCGGATGTACATGGCATCCGCATGTTGGTTGTCCTGGTAAAGATGTCCACTAGTTGGCCAAGCCGCCTCTCAATGGCCCCCAACATTGCAGTGTTGTCTACAAAGTCCTGGTGGGCCCGGTCTGCCTGTGCCTGACCACGTTGATAGCTCACCTCCACCCTGCCCAGTGCTTCCAATGACTGTTGCACAGGATTGGGTGTGTTGGTATCCTCGTGTCGTCTTTGGCGTATGCTCCTGCCTGCCGGTTCTGGCCTTGCATCTCTGCCTTGCCTCACACTCTCCCTGCGTGGCTGGGATGGCGCTGGCACGGCGTTGGCCGTTGGGTTGGGCAGGGTGGCAGGGGCAGGAGTGGTGGTAGTAGTGGTGGTGGTGGAGGTGGTGCTGGTGGTGGCTGTGCAGGTCACAGTGGCCGGTGTTGTAACAATGGCAGAGGCCGTAGTCGTTGGTGTAGGTGTGACCTGGGAGCCAGATGGCCCTGGCTGCCTGCTTGTGCCGGGATCATCCTCTGCCCCGGAGGTGGCTGTCCAATCGTCCCCTGAGACTTCTGTGAGTGGCGAGTCTGGAGGGCGGGTGTTGCTTCCAGCTGTCAGATTAGGATGACCTGCAAAACCAAAATGTGAGGATGAGTAATGTGGACTTGTCAGGTTGTTTTCATTTTGTTGCCGATTCTGTCTGCACTGGTACTCACCCCACCCACCACCACCACCGCCATCCCTATGGACATGGGGGCCTGTTGGGAGTTGTAGTTACATCCCCTCACACCCACCACCACCGCCATCCCTATGGACATGGGGGCCTGTTGGGAGTTGTAGTTCTATCCCCTCACACCCACCACCACCCACCACCACCACCACCACCGCCATCCCTATGGACATGGGGGCCTGTTGGGAGTTGTAGTTCCATCCCCTCACACCCACCACCACCCACCACCACCACCACCACCACCGCCATCCCTATGGACATGGGGGCCTGTTGGGAGTTGTAGTTACATCCCCTCACACCCACCACCACCGCCATCCCTATGGACATGGGGGCCTGTTGGGAGTTGTAGTTCCATCCCCTCACACCCACCACCACCCACCACCACCACCACCACCGCCATCCCTATGGACATGGGGGCCTGTTGGGAGTTGTAGTTACATCCCCTCACACCCACCACCACCGCCATCCCTATGGACATGGGGGCCTGTTGGGAGTTGTAGTTCCATCCCCTCACACCCACCACCACCCACCACCACCACCACCACCGCCATCCCTATGGACATGGGGGCCTGTTGGGAGTTGTAGTTCCATCCCCTCACACCCACCACCACCCACCACCACCACCACCACCGCCATCCCTATGGACATGGGGGCCTGTTGGGAGTTGTAGTTACATCCCCTCACACCCACCACCACCGCCATCCCTATGGACATGGGGGCCTGTTGGGAGTTGTAGTTACATCCCCTCACACCCACCACCACCACCACCACCGCCATCCCTATGGACATGGGGGCCTGTTGGAGTCATTTCGACGTTGGTGAGTATGTGGACTGCATGCATGGGTTGGGGTCTGGGAGATGTGTCTTCACAGTTGTGTGAGGCACACCATGTACTTGTGCTCGTGGTGCTTGGTTTGTACTTACCAGCCTCTTCTCCCTCAGGAAGTCCATCAAGGCTCTCAGGGTGGATGATGGTCATCACCTTGTCCTCCCACTCGGTGTAGGGTAAGGGCTCCGGGGGGGTTCCACCGCCTGTGTGATTTGCCCGGAGATAGTTCTTGGCTCGTATGGATTTAACTCGGGTCTTTAGATCATGCCACCGCCTCTGTATGTCCTGCTTCGTCCTCGGGACGCTCCCGGAGGCATTCACCCTGGCGACTATCCGGTCCCACATGCTGTTTCTCCTGGCTATGCTGGTCTGCTGCACTAGGGCCCCGAATAAGTGGGGTTCCACACGGATAATCTCATCTACCATAACCTTTAACTCGGTGTCAGTGAATTTTTTTTTTTTTTGGTGCCATGGTGTGTGGTGCTCGGGGTGTGGGTTTGCGTGGATGGGGAGGTGCAGGTGTGTGGTGTGTAGGAATGGTGTGGTGGGTCTTTGTGTGGTGGGTGTGTTTGGGTGTGGGTTGTGTGAATGATATATGTCTTTGGTGTCAGTTCAGTGGTGTATCCTGCTAGCAGCTATGCAGTGATGCAGAGGAGTTGTGGAGTGGGTGGGAGTTCTTTTATGGTGTGTGTCTAGGCCGTGTCTGAATGGTTATTGGCAGTCAGGTGCTAGGTGGGAGTGTTGCCAGGTGTGGATTGTGTGGTGCTTGGCGGTGGATCATTGTGTGTTGTGATTGGTTTTGATGTCGGTGGGTGGCCGTTTTTTTTCGTGTGTTTGGTGATAACTTCCGTGGCAATGTATGGCATTGGTTTGACAGTAGGGATGTTGTTTGTGTTGTCGTTCCGCTGTGGAGCACGGATTCTCTGTGCATTGGTACCGCTGCGGACGTGGATGGCGGTGACTACCGGGGTACTTGCGGAGTTATCCTAATTGCGGACACGGACATTGCGCAGGTATCGCGGGGGTAGTGGATGTATTCGCGGTCATGTGCGTACGCGGCGGTCGGTGTTCTTTCTGTTCCGTCCGCCTGCCGCGGACTCAGGTGTACTCCGACCGCCGCGGACGGGGATTGGTGTGCTCCGTACGCCGCGGTCGGCGTTTTTTGCATGTTTTATCCTAATTGCTGTTGCGGATTTTACGCGGACAGGTCCGGAGTATCTTGCCACCTTCCGCGGCGGACGGTACACGTTTCCGTCCGCCATCCTAATCGGCCCCTATATATGGTCTATAACCTATGGTTTTTTCAGTGAATTTCAATGGTTTTTTATTAGCAAATATCAAAAGCTTTAAAATGTCAAGTACGTGGTAGGTAAAAACATTTTCGTGTTTATGCACGCTGATGTGCTTTCAACGCTGCCCCCCCCCCTCTTTTCTTTTAGGAGTATTCTCTCTTTGCAGATAGTGAAGGGTAGGTAACGCAGGCCTTTGCCCCCGTTGTAATCCATCGTGCCTGCTTCCCTCTCCATTTGATTGATTGTTATCCAAGCATTTACTGTTTTGGAATTGGTTCTCTTTGGTTCATTCTCTATTTACAAACAAGCACAGAGTCGCAATACTCTGTTTAGTCTTTGCAGATAGTGAAAAATCGTTAGAAAAAACAAAAGGAATCAAGCAAAATCAGTAGGCCAATAATGGGATCTCTTTTTGACCTCGCTAAAATAGAAACATTAGGAACAACCCCTCATGAGAAATATGAAACTAGTGAGAGAAACCGAGCTCGACGCCATGATGGCTGCAAGACAGCTCGGCTCCCCCGCCCACCCCGCCCCAAATAACGACAAACCCTATGCAAATATTAAAAATATATACAACACACCAGCAAAGTAACAGGGTGAAACGTTTTATTAAATAACTATTTACATGGCAGCCTGCTGCAACATCGATCCAAATGCATGCCGCCGTTCCCGGGATTTCTCCCCGACTACTCTGCGGCCTACGAGATGGAGAGGCCGGGGCGTTGACTATGCGGGGCCTCCGGCCGCAACCACAGCACCAACGATCGCTGCTGACGGAGGGGAGCCTTGCCGGTGAGACCACTGATCTGAAGAACCGCTGCCTGCGGTGCCTCCATGAGCCGCTTGATGGAGGCCCCCGAGGGGCGGTGTGGTGGCGCGTACTCGGAGGGGGCGCTTGGCTCCTGCCCCCTCCCCAAGTCTTGTTGCCCTGGTGTGGCCTGAGATCGCCCCCGACATAGGCGGCCGGCTCCCGGGGTCCGGCGGAACTTTTAGCCTTTTGGTGACTCTTCCATTCTGGACCTTGTCCCACAATCCGTTTGACCTGAAGACACGTCCTGCGGTGCCCTGGTCCGACCATCACATATACCTGCGCCAGGAGATGGCGTGGGGTGCACTGGAAGGGAGAGGCGGCGCGAACGAGCCTCCCCCACCTCCCCAGGTGGAGGTTTCTCAGCTGCACCCGAGCGCTTCACTCGACGTAGGCGGCCGGCTCCCGGGGTCCGGCGGAACTTTTAGCCTTTTGGTGACTCTTCCATTCTGGACCTTGTCCCACAATACGTTTGACCTGAAGACACGTCCTGCGGTGCCCTGGTCCGACCATCACATATACCTGCGCCAGGAGACGGCGTGGGGTGCACTGGAAGGGAGAGGCGGCGCGAACGAGCCTCCCCCACCTCCCCAGGTGGAGGTTTCTCAGCTGCACCCCAGCGCTTCACTCGGCAGCTGAGTTACGCCCACTCTTGCGGCACAGTGCCTCGCTCGGCCAGCTGAGTTGCGCCTGCTCTTGCTATTGCAGCGTCTCACCCGCCATCTGGCTGAATTGCACCCACTCTTGTGGTACAGCGACAGGCGGCTGCCACGGAGCTCACGAAATGGCGGTCGGCGCCACAGACTTGGGCCTGGCCTGCAAGGATGGCTCTGGGCAACCCTGGAACTCGGACGCTTGACTGCTAGGGCATGGGCCCCATTCCCAAAAGCGTCCCCTCAGCCTTGAAGATTCTACAAGAGTCACCGGGGCCCCCGACTCCCGCAGATTTCCGGAGGGGAGCGACTGCCATGATTGCTCGCGGAATGGCCACGACGTAGCCACGGGGTGCTCTCATGCTGACTCCAGCTTCAGTCTGAAACATCCAGAAACACTGTAGTATCCCGTTGTCGCGTAATGCGTCATATGACGCGCCGCGTTAGCGCACCCGATGCGCGAAGCGAGGCGCGAAGCGCAGCTTCCCAGAAGCGATCCGGGGCGCGGCGCGGAGCGCGTAACGTAAGCATAACAGGTCATGTGACTTGTTAATACAAATTTTCATTGGTTCATTTCACTTTTGGTTTCCTAATGATGTAAGGCTAGGTCATGTGACCTAAAAATGACACTTTTCATTGGTTTAGAACTATTTTTTGTCCCAAATGATGAAAACCCCTCCTTGTTTCCTCACTCTGACTTTCATCTTTGTGAGAGGAAGACCTACAGTGCCTCGCTCGGCCACCTGAGTTACGCCCGCTCTTGCGGCACAGTGCCTCGCTCGGCCAGCTGAGTTACGCCCACTCTTGTGGCACAGTGCCTCGCTCGGCCAGCTGAGTTACGCCCACTCTTGCGGCACAGTGCCTCGCTCGGCCAGCTGAGTTACGCCCGCTCTTGCGGCACAGTGCCTCGCTCGGCCACCTGAGTTACGCCCACTCTTGCGGCACAGTGCCTCACTCGGCCAGCTGAGTTACGCCCACTCTTGCGGCACAGTGCCTCGCTCAGCCAGCTGAGTTACGCCCGCTCTTGCGGCACAGTGCCTCGCTCGGCCACCTGAGTTACGCCCGCTCTTGCGGCACAGTGCCTCGCTCGGCCAGCTGAGTTACGCCCACTCTTGCGGCACAGTGCCTCGCTCGGCCGGTTGAGTTTCGCCTTCTCTTGCGGCTACAGCGTCTCACCCGCCATCCGGCTGAATTGCACCCACTCTTGCGGTACAGCGACAGGCGGCTGCCACGGAGCTCACGAAATGGTGGTCGCCTCCACAGACTTGGGCCTGGCCTGCAAGGATGGCTCTGGGCAACCCTGGAACTCGGACGCTTGACTGCTAGGGCATGGGCCCCATTCCGAAAGCGTCCCCTCAGCCTTGAAGATTCTACAAGAGTCACCGGGGCCCCCGACTCCCGCAGGCTTCCGGTGGGGAGCGACTGCCATGATTGCTCGCGGAATAGCCACGCGTAGCCACAGAATGGTGGTGCTCTCATGCTGACGCCAGCTTCAGTCTGAAACATCCAGAAACACTGTAGACTACCAATTCAATCAGTTCCGGTGGAGCCCCAACGTGACCCGGTAGGGAAGAACTTGCCCTCCCCTCTTTGACTGATGGTTCTTGTTGCCTGTCCCTTCTGTTGTCATTTAACCGAACTTTTTGGACTACTCAAAGGGGTTCTGGTCCAACCGCTGCTTGGTGGAGACATTTTGACTATATTCTGGACCTGCCCGGCCTCGCCCAAAATGACCAGACATCCCTCACTTCCAATTACAGCATACACTCCTTTATCAATATCTTCTTTGATGTTCCTCTTGAATATGTAATTTTGTAGAACCTCATACAGACAAACATTCTCGAGGTGACTGCTTCTATTTGGATAATATGTATCCCACATGTTGGCAACTCCTTGATGTGTACTGGTTGCTCAGCCTTGATATCACGAGATATGTATGCAGTTTTGGAGCACATGGCGGGCGGGAACGGGTACTGATTGAACATTTGGACATCCATATTGATATTAAGTTCTGATGTATTATTGATTACTGTACTATTAAAAATTCGAATTAACGTTACTCATGGTACTTGCCTGGAAATGTATATCTAGATAATTTCATTGTAACTGGTCCTGTCGTACTTTGATTATAAAATTAACGTCCACCGATTCCGCAACTGTTAGACACCTTAATTCCTGCAACCTAATGGCCCGCCCGTTACGTTTTTCTACAGTGTAAATGTCCCCTCATCATATACGATTCCAGTTTGCTCCGTGGCCGGCCCACGTGGTTGTAGGCCCGTATTTGTATACTGACATTTTTGCAATAAACAGTTTTCGAAGGAAGTATGGAATCAGCGTCATAACAATCGTCTAGGTTGGTTGGGTTTTTGAATAATGGCTATTATTCCCAAACAATAGAAAACAGATAATGCAGACCTTTTGCCTGAATTTTGGATTGATTGAAATTTGTATCCGTCACACCTGCCCTTTTTCCAGAATTGTTAGAAAATGGTCAACCGTAGCTTAAGGTATCTGCCGAATGTAAGGTGTGGTATTTTGTCCCATAAAATACGACTAATTGAGAAACAAATACACAAAGAGGGAACTCGAATTTAGAGACAAACAAAATGAAACATTTTTTTGCATCATAAGAAGGGGAGGATATGTTACACAGAAAAATAATGCGAAAGGGATAGCCAAGATCTGTTGTATCACACGTTCCTGCAGCTAGTCTGATACATGATAAGTAGAAGCTTTTTCGTGTTTGCGCGCGCTGACATGCTCTGAATGCTGTATCCCCCCCCTTTCTTTTCTCCTCTGTAGGTTACATCGGAGTTCCGACTGAAGAATGGAGTGGACTGGACCGCACCGTGCTCCATGTACGGAAAGACATAGACAAGCGCTGTGAGATATTGCATGGAGTGCAGACCATCACTGGCAGCGTGAAAGATTGTATGGTATGAATGTGCGCATGGGCCCTGATTTGTATGGTTTGAATGAGTATGTGTGGCGCACGACTGGGTCAATAAAAGAATGCTTTTTGTATGACTGAGGCGGTGATCGAACGGTTAATGGAATGAGAAAAATAAGCCCGAACATGGTATCCGCATGTGAAGGACGAAAAACAATATAGCACTTTCCTTACTTAGGAACGACTCTCTCTGGAGCTAGTGAATGGGAGAGTAGCCTACACTAAAAACTTGAAGGGTTATTTCAGTACGACGAACCCGACCCCAACCGATATCCCAAATGTAAACCCAAAATAATGCGCACCAGTAAGTCAATTTATGTGGTGACTAAATAAGAGAAGTTAGCTCGGCTCCGCCGCCCACCCCGCCCAAAATAACGACAAACCCTATGCAAATATTATAAATATATACAACACACCAGCAAAGTAACACGGTAAAACTTTTTATTAAATAACTATTTACATGGCAGCCTGCTGCAACATCGAACCAAATGCATGACGCTGTTCCTGTCGAGGTAGCATAGGTGGCGGCCTAGGGGTGGAGGACCGTTGTGCAAATAGCCCGGGGGCGACACCACGCGCAAAGGCCCGTCCCCGCGGTCAGCTGCAGCAGGGCGAGCCTTAGCGTTTCACTCCCCGATCAGCTGCACCATGACTGCCATTGGCGTTCCACTCGGTTGGATGGCCGGGGACCCGCTCCGGTGGCCGGGGTGAAGAGCGGCTGTTGCTGCAGAACGCTCAAAATGGCAGCCGACTCCCCGGATTTGGGCCTGGTCCACTAGAACGACTCTGGTCTACCCTGGAACTCGAATGGACTGTGGCAGAGCATCCAAAATCCACAAAAAACACCACTGCCAACTCTTCAATAACTTCCATCACCCAGCACCGCATTTCCAAAGGAACAGCATAGCAAGCTTTCGTGGCCTTTAGAGTTTTCGGAAGCAGTTTCCCAAGACCATCACTGCAGCCATTGCAATCCAACAGAGGAACTTTTCCCAAGATCGGCATATTAACAGGGCTGCTGGTGTAATCGGGGCTCTTGCAGCCATTCAACTTAATTGAAGATTTCACAATGACAAACCGCCTACTGAACTTCGTGCCATGACATTTACTTATAACATTCTGCTGGGTCTTGGCTGAACTGAAGTCTACAAATGCAAAGCATTTCATTCTGCTTGCCTGCTCGGACATGAGCCCCACTCTTGAAGACATCCTCTCAGTTTTAAAGGTTCTACGAGAGTCGTTGGCCCTCGACTCCCGCGGGCTTCCGATGGGGGCAACCGCCACTGTTGCTCGACTATCACCCATGGATATACCGCTGCCACGGGTGTCCGCCGCCTTATCCACATCTGGTGCCGTGAGGGAGGCTGATTCAGTGCATCGGCGGAGGGATACGCCTGCTGTCCCGCTCTCCGGAAGTGGCCACAACATTGTCACAGGATGGTAGTGCTCTCATGCTGACGCCAGTTTTTGTCCGAATTACTAAGAGACACTGTAGACTGCCAACTTGATCAGCTCCGGTGGGACCTCAGCATGACCCGGTAGGGAAGATTTTGCCTCCCTCGCCTTTGAGTCATGGTTCATGCTGCCTGTTCTTTCTGTTGGTGCTAACGAACTTTTTGAACTGCCGAAAGGGATTCTGGTCCTGCCGCTACTTATTGGAGACATTGAACTATACTCTGGACCTGCCTGGCCTTGACCAAAATGGCGCCAGTATGGGAGCGACTTGCAACTCCTTATGATGTTCTAGTTACTTAGCCTTGACGTTATGGGGGATGTATGCGGTCTTTGTCCACATGGCGTGCGGGGAAGGGTACTGACTGGGCATACGGACAACCCTATTGATGTCGATTTTTCATTATTGATTATTGTATTATTAAAGCTTCGAAGTAATGTTACCCATGATACTCGCCCATGGTGTGCGTATGGACGATTTTATTGTAACTGATCCTGTTATACTTTCAATTATAAAATCAACCTTCACTGATCCTGCAACCGTTTGTCACGTTTAGTTTTTTCAATTAAATGGCTCGCTTGTTACATACTCCTATACCCCTGGCTTTTGACCCTTTCCTACGCGCGGTCTGTACTACCGCCCTTGAGCGATCTATGTAATGAACAGACTACCATTGCCGAGACACAAGGGAATGCTTCTCAGAGAGATAAGTCAAGTACGTGGTAGATAAAAACATTTTCGTGTTTATGCACGCTGATGTGCTTTGAACGCTGCCCTCCCCCCCTCATCATTTAGATTACCACCGCCCATTGCACAAAAGCGTACCGGGCGCTCCCCACGCAAAAAAAACCTCCACATCAAACCTAGAGGGTGAGGGAGGATCTACTATGCCCCCTTATGGTAATTTCCCCCTTTGTTTTGGCCTCCTCTTGTCTCTCGATCCTACCGATAGACAAGATGACGGCCGCTCCGGACTGTTTAGAATGTTGACAGACACCGGAGAGCCAATCAGCTTCGCTTCGCGAAGTTCCGTTACGCGTCAAGTACGCGAACCGGAGCGCTACCCGGAGCGCTGTTACAGATATATATATTTTTTTGAACGTTAATTTATCAAAATCCACTGGAGCACATATATTGAGACCTAGCAAAGGCACATCGGGCTACCAGTCCCTACAATTTTGCCAAGTTTCGTGCAAATCCATACAGCCGTTCGGGCTAAAAGTGAGGCCAACCGCCCTATGAAAAAATGAATGGGAAAAACGCGTTTTGGGACCCCCCTTTTTTCTCGGCCCCCCTTGACGAAACCCCCCCAAATTTTCAGGGGCTGCTCAGAAACAAAATGTTCCATTTTCCTGAAAATTTCAGCCAATTCCGTCCACAAACGCCAAAGTTATTAGACATAGAATTTTCAAAAATCCCATAGAGAAAAAATCCTAACTATATATACCTACTGGCGACCGCCAGTAGGTAATATATATATATATATATTCACTGAAAAAACCATAGGTTATAGACCATATATAGTTAGGAATTAGCATTTACAAAACCTTGAAAATTCACTGAAAAAACCATAGGTTATAGACCATATATAGTCAGGAATTAGCATTTACAAAACCTTATTTTACTCACACAACACCATTGAAATTCGCATATATAGTTAGTTGCACTAACTATATATCGCGCACCCGCAATCCACTGCTGATCATGTCACATATTACATCATTCATGACATGGTCAGTGACATCACTGATGACATCACTGATGACATCTCAAATGACATCACTGATGACATCACTGATGACATCTCAAATGACATCACTGATGACATCACTGATGACATCTCAAATGACATCACTGATGACATCACTGATGACATCTCATTTGACATTACTGATCACATCACTGATGACATCATTCATGTGATAATACGATGAACCTCTTCAGACTCTAATATAACCTTAGATACACTAAGTGTAAACAGACACTCACAGACTGTCACTCATCCATGGAGTTACTCACACACCTAGTCAGTCATGCAAAGAATCAATCACACCTCCATTTCCTCAACTATACAGTTATACACACCTTACTTATTCAAACATATACTAACACATATTTACTCTCTTATACAATCCCTGATACAAGTTCACAATGATCCATACAGCCACTCACACAGTCACTGGCTCTTATGCACAGTTATTTATATATGTCAACTCTCACATGTACTGTGTTGTGTTTTACATATGTACTTACTTTGACATGTAGCACTGAGATATCCATTCACTCACCAATACACTCATGCACACAGTCAACCGCCCATACAGCTGTTTCCACATGCACTTTTGAACCCATACATCTAGTGAATCAACTGCTCACACATCTATGCACAGAGTCATACACCTCCCAGCCACCCACACACACACTCAGTCTCCCATACAAATACTTGGGCAACCAATCAATAACCCATATAGTTACTCATATAGCTACTGATCAACACATGCAGCAGTTTACAGAACAACAGACATAATGATGCACAAATTAAGACAGTTTAGTCACTAACCCATGCACTCAGTGAGACACATTTAATCACTCACTCATACAATCAGTCATGCACCTACTAAATCCTTCATCCAGACACTTATACATCCACTCATTCTTCAATATGTAAGACATATTTTAACTTTACAGAAACATACAGTCACTGGATGTTGTCATCAGTGATGGCATCAGTGATGTCATTTGAGATGTCATCAGTGATGTCATCAGTGATGTCACTGACCATGTCATGAATGATGTAATATGTGACATGATCAGCAGTGGATTGCGGATACGCGATATATAGTTAGTTGCACTAACTATATATCGCGTACCCGCAATCCACTGCTGATCATGTCAGTCACTAACCCATGCACTCAGTGAGACACATTTAACCACTCACTCATACAGTCAGTCATGCACCTACTAAATCCTTCATCCAGACACTTCTACATCCACTCATTCTTCAATATGTAAGACATATTTTAACTTTACAGAAATACACAGTCACTGGATGTTGTCATCAGTGATGTCATTTGAGATGTCATCAGTGATGTCATTTGAGATGTCATCAGTGATGTCATCAGTGATGTCACTGACCATGTCATGAATGATGTAATATGTGACATGATCAGCAGTGGATTGCGGGTGTGCGATATATAGTTAGTACTACTAACTATATATGGAATTTCAATGGTTTTGTGTGAGTAAAAAAAGGTTTTTTAAATGCTAATTCCTAACTATATATGGTCTATAACCTATGGTTTTTTCAGTGAATTTTCAAGGTTTTGTAAATGCTAATTCCTAACTATATATGGTCTATAACCTATGGTTTTTTCAGTGAATTTTCAAGGTTTTGTAAATGCTAATTCCTAACTATATATGGTCTATAACCTATGGTTTTTTCAGTGAATTTCAATGGTTTTTTAATAGCAAATATCATAAGCTGTCGAATGTCAAGTACGTGGTAAGAAAAAACATTTTCGTGTTTATGCACACTGATCTGCTTTGAATGCTGCCCCCCCCCCTCATTTCTATTAGGAGTACTCTCTCTTTGCAGATAGTGAAGGGTAGTTAACGCAGGCCTTTGCCCCCGTTGTAATCCGTCGTGCCTGCTTCTCTCTCCATTTGATTGATTGTTATCCAAGCATTTACTGTTTTAGAATTGGTTCTCTTTGGTTCATTCTCTATTTACAAACAAGCACAGAGTCGCAATACTCTGTTTAGTCTTTGCAGATAGCGAAAAATCGTGTAAAAAAACAAAAGGAATCGAGCAAAATCAGTAGGCCACTAATGGGATCTCTTTTTGACCTCGCTAAAATAGAAACATTAGGAACAACCCCTCATGACAAATACGAAACTAGTGAGATGAACTGAACTCCACACCATGATGGCTGCAAGACAGCTCGGCTCCGCCGCCCACCCCGCCCAAAATAACGATAAACTCTATGCAAATATATACAACACACCAGCAAAGTAACAGGGTAAAACATTTTATTAAACAACTATTTACATAACTATTTTAAACTTTTTGTTGCCCGATCCGGCTAGCTCAATCGATCGAGCATGAAACTCATGCACTCTGATGATTCAAAGTTTTGAAGAGTGCTTGTAACACTGTCTGAAGCCTATTTGCACTTGCTTCATCTTCACTATTCTAAAAGTAAGTGGGGGCTGTTTGAGTACGTTACTGCATTTGTAAACAATGTGATGCGGTGCCACCCTGAACCGCTTAACGGAGGCCCCCGAGGGACGGTGTGATGGCGCGGACTCGGAGGGGGCGCTTGGCTCCGGCCCCCTCCCCAAGTCGTGTTCTCCTGGTGTGGCCTGAGATCGCCCCCGACATAGGTGGCCGGCTCCCGGGATCAAGCGGAACTTTTTGCCTTTTGGTAACTCTTCCATTCTTGACCTTGTCCCACAATCCGTTTCACCTAAAGACACGCTGTAGTGGGGCGCCCCTTTACCATTTCAGTTGCCATTCCGCCCGCTTTTGCTACACTGTGCCTCTTCCGCTATTCAGCTGTTTACCGCCCGCTCTTTCGACTACAACGTCTCGCTCACCATGTAGTTGAGTTGCTCCCGCTCTTGCGGTGCAGCGATAGGCGGCTGCCACAGGACTCTCAAAATGGCGGCCGGCTCTTCAGATTTGGGCGTGGTCCACTAAAATGGCCCTGCGACACCTTGGAACTCGGACGTTTGTCTGCTAGAGCTTGGGCTCCATTCTCGAAAGCGTCCCCTCAGCCTTGAAGATTCTACAAAAGTCTTGGGGGCCCCCGACTCCCGCAGGCTTCTGGTGGGGAGCGGCTAGCATGATTGCTCGTGGAATGGCCACGACGGAGCTACGAAATGGTGGTGCTCTCATGCTAACGCCAGCTTCAGTCTGAAACATCCAGAAACTCTGTAGACTACCAATTCGATCAGTTCCGGTAGCGCCCCAACGTGACCCGGTAGAGAAGAACTTGCCCTCCCCTCTTTGACTGATGGTTCTTGTTGCCTGTCCCTTCTGTTGTCATTTAACAGAACTATTTAGCCTGCTGAAAGGGGTTGTGTTCCGACCGCTGGTTGGTGGAGACATTTTGACTATATTCTGGACCTGCATTGTCGCGTAATGCGTCATATGACGCGCCGCGTTAGCGCATCCGGAAGTGATCCGGGGCGCGGCGCGCAGCGCGTAACATAAGCATAACAGATCATGTAACTTGTTAATAAAACTTTTCATTGGTTCATTTTACTTTTCTTATTCTAATGATGAAAGGCTTGGTCATATGACCTAAAAATTACGCTTTTTATTACTTTCGAACATTATTTTTTCTTAAACATATGTTATAATGTTCCAGGCTAATGTACTTTCCCGGAAAATTTACAACTGTCCTGCAAGTAAAATATATTCCTTTTTCGAGAAAAAGGGCGTTTCTTCGTCCCATGACGGAGCCGTTGAGCAAAAGAGGGTCGGCCTGCTGTCTTAGTCGCCGATACGCCAGAATATCAGATTCTTATTGATCACTTTATGTTGCAGGAGTAGAAAACACAACAACCCTTGACCATTTATCTTTACTGCGTTCCTGCGTATTATACCTTTTACCCTTCATGTAATTCGAATGCTTTATTTCACTTGCCTTTTACTGATTCTAAAACAGTGACTATTATTAAAAACTTTACCAATGTAAATACTACTACCATGTTTTCTTTTAAAAACCTTTATTGTGAAAATGTCAGTATACAAATACGGGCCTATAACCACGTGGGCCGGCCACGGAGCAAACTGTAATCGTATATGATGAGTAGACATTTACACTGTAGAGGAACGTAACGGGCGGGCCATTAGGTTGCAAGAACTAAGGTGTCTAACAGTTGCGGAATCGGTGGACGTACATTTTATAATTAAAATACGACAGGGCCAGTTACAATAAAATTATCTAGATATACATTTGCGGGCAAGTACCATGGGTGACGTTAATTCGAACTTTCAATAGTACAGTAATCAATAACACATCAGAACTTAATATCAATAGGGATGTCGAAATATTCAATCAATTCTCGTCCCCGCCCGCCATGTGCTTCAAAACTGCATACGTATCTCGTGATTTCAATGTTCTGCAACCACTACACAACAATGAGTTACGACTCCCATTTATTCTGGCGCCATTTTGGGCGAGGACGGGCAGGTCCAGGATATAATCAAAATGTCTCTACCAACCATCGACTATGATGATGTTCATATGCTGTATTTATTAGAGTAACACTCATCTGTCCACATGAAATTAATTTGCCACATGTCATTTTAATCTTTCCAAAGTTCTTCTAAATATTTGGGACCGTTTCCCTTGCCTCTGATGCTGTCAGTGCCAGTTCTTTGATGAATGTACTGGCAGGTCGGGGGTTCTCCTCCAAATCTCTCTTTTATGCAGCACTATAATTAATCGGTGCCACCTCTCCATATGACGATGCATGGTATAGTTACCATAACTATATTTTTTTTCGGTTCCTCTGGAGAGTACATCGTGGCAGATGAAGCGTGTAACGTACCGGGAATTTACCTTTTTTGCATGTAGAGGAAAGGAAAAAAAGTTCGAGCGTCCGAGTTCTAAGGTGTCCCAGGGCCATTTTAGTGGACCAGGCCCAAATCCAAAGGACAGGCCGCCATTTTGAGAGTCCTGTTGCAGCCGCCTGTCGCTGTAGCATCAAGAGCGGCCGAAACTCAGCTGAATGGCATCTGAAACGGTAAAGGGGCGCCCCACTACAGCAGACGAGCCTCCACCTGGGAAGGCCCGTTCACGCCGCCTCCCCCCCCCTCTCGGGCACCCCACGCCGTTATTCGGAGCAGGATTGTAGGATGGCCACACCAATGCGGCAACTTGCTAGACACCACCTCGGTGCCAACCGAATCTCAGCACCTTGTGGTGTCTTCTATTCAGAAAACATTGTTGTGCTGCCTTCGACCTATTCGCCGCAAGTGCGCACGCAACTCAGCTGCATAGCTTGCTAGACACCACCTCGGTGCCATCCGGATCTTGGCGCGTTGCGCTGCCTTTGGCCCCATTCGCACATCGGTCCGCTACTGACGCCACCTCACAGGCCAACGGGGCGCCCCACGCCCACTTTCAGCATTGTAGGATGGCCACACCAGTGCGGCAACTTGCTAGACACCACCTCGGTGCCATCCGGATCTTGGCGCGTTGTGCTGCCTTCGGCCTATTCGCACATCAGTCCGCTACTGACGCGAACTCACAGGCCAACGAGGCGCCCCACGCCAACTTTCAGCATTATAGGATGGCCACACCAGTGCGGCAACTTGCTAGACACCACCTCGGTGCCACCCGGATCTTGGCGCGTACTGAAGCTGCAGCAGCTGCAAATAAGCTTCAGACAGTGTTACAACCGCTGCTCAGAACTCTCAACTATGACACCACCCCGGTGCCATCCGGATCTTGGCGCGTTGCGCTGCCTTTGGCCCCATTCACACATCGGTCCGCTACTGACGCCACCTCACAGGCCAACGGGGCGCCCCACGCCCACTTTCAGCATTGTACGATGGCCACACCAGTGCGGCAACTTGCTAGACACCCCCTCGGTGCCATCCGGATCTTGGCGCGTTGTGCTGCCTTCGGCCTATTCGCACATCGGTCCGCTACTGACGCTGCCTCACGTGCCAACGGATTTTCTACGCTTTTTATACCCTCTGCCGCATAACAGGTCATGTGACTTGTTTATAAAACTTTTCATTGGTTCATTTTACTTTTGGTTTCCTAATGATGGAAGGCTTGATCATATGACCTAAAAATAACACTTTTCATTGGATGAAAACTTTTTTTTTTCCCAAACGATGAAAGCCCCACCTTGTTTCTGGATGTTTCAGACTGAAGCTGGCGTCAGCATGAAAGCACCACCATCTCGTGGCTCCGTCGTGGTCATTCCGCGAGCAATCATGGCAGCCGCTCCCCACCGGAAGCCTGCAGGAGTCGGGGGCCCCCAAGACTTTTGTACAATCCTCAAGGCTGAGGGAACGCTTTCGAGAATGGGGTCCAAGACCTAGCAGACTAGCGTCCGATTTCCAAGGTGTCCCAGGGCCATTTCAGTTGACCAGGCCCAAAAAGGAGAGAGCCTGCCGCCATTTTGAGAGTCCTGTGGCAGCCGCCTATCGCTGCACCGCAAGAGTGGGCGCAACTCAGCTGAATGGCGGATTTTGACACAGTGGACCAAAAGCGGACGGAATGGCAACTGAAACGGTAAAGGGGCGCCCCACTACAGCAGACGAGCCTCCACCTGGGGAGGCCCGTTCACGCCGCCTAACCCCCCCCCCGGGGTGCCCCACGCCGTTATTCGGAGGGCGGCAACTTACTGGACATCACCTTGGTGCCATCGTTCTGCTGCCTTGGAACTATTCGCACAACAGACCGCTACTGATGACCCACCCCCCGCGACGCCCCACGCCGGATACCGAAATCAGTGCGGCACCCAGGCAACATCACCTGGGTGCCGTCCAGAAATCTGGACGTTGTGCTGCGTTGGGACAATTCGCACAACCGACCGCTACTTCCTTCTTTTTCCCTAAAAATGTTTAAATGTTTTTACTGTTTTTGTTTTGTTGTATATATTTATAAGTTATTAAAGTTTTATAATCCTACTACTTTGTTGGAGTGCTATATATTTTTAATGTGACACATAATTGTAAAAACTTTGATGTACAAAGAGGCATCCCTGGAATCTTCCGCTTCAGGCTCGGTCCCCTCCCCAATCACAATACAGAATGGTTTTCAGATAGTAGGAACGCGTGTGGTGTGACGGATCTCATCGGGTGTGGGCCTTGATCTACTATAACTCCTTTGAAGAGGGGTGATTCTTTACAGCTGGGGCCATAAACTACATCTGCAGGGCTAGCTGATAGCCTGGGACCGGCCTGGACAATCGGACACAGAGGAAGAGGAGTGTCAGAGGGTGCGGTAGTGAATAGGGCGAAAGGGAGGTGTCGGACAGGCACAGATTGTGATTCTCAGGGAAGAGCAGCGCAGATGGGGGGAGGTTTATTGCCCATACGTAAGACAGAGAGCGGGGGTGACCAGTGCCTGGGGGAGATGCTTGCGAGGGTGGGGAGCCATGCTAAGGATCGACAGCGTGCAGAGAGTGGGTCTGGTCAAGGCATCTAAAATGGCTGCCGTGCACGACAAAAGTGTGGCATTTGAAAAAAGGCAAGATGGCGCAGACAATGTTTATCAACACTTCCTGATTTCCTTTGAATCGAACGTTAACAGACGTTATCTCTACAACACTACCGGTCCCCCTGGGCTTAAACGCCGAGATGGTAGGGACTGCATCCCGTGGAGATAGGCCGAGACGTCACTCAGCAGAAAAAAAAGAAAAAAAAAAGTCTATAAACATACAATAAGTTAAAAGTCAATCATTCTTGTTTCCTTGTAGTACGCTCCCCAGGCCCGCGGGCCCTTTTAAAACCTCCACATCAAACCTAGGGGGTCAGGGAGGATCTACTATGCCCCCTTATGGTCATTTGCCCCTTCGCTTTGGCCTCCTCTTGTCTCTCGATCCTACCGAGAGACAAGATGGCGGCCGCTACGGACTGTTTGGAATGTTTACAGACGCCGGAGAACCAATCAGCTTCGCTTCACAAAGCTCCGTAACGCGAAAAGTACGCGAAGCGGAGCGCTGCCCGGTCCGCTGTCACAGATATATATCTTTTTTTGAATGTTAATTTCTCAAAATCCACTGGAGCACATATATTGAGACATAGCAAAGGCACATCGGGCTACCAGTACCTACAATTTTGCCAAGTTTCGTGCAAATCCATTTAGCCGTTCGATTATTATTATTTTTTTTTTTTGCCCCGCGGGGCCCTTTTAAAACCTCCACATCAAACCTAGGGGGTCAGGGAGGATCTACTATGCCCCCTTATGGACATTTGCCCCTTCGCTTTGGCCTCCTCTTGTCTCTCGATCCTACCGAGAGACAAGATGGCGGCCGCTACGGACTGTTTGGAATGTTTACAGACGCCGGAGAACCATCCGGTCCGCTGTTACAGATATATATCTTTTTTTGAACGTTAATTTCTCAAAATCCACTGGAGTACATATGTTGAGACCTAGCAAAGGCACATCGGGCTACCAGTCCCTACAATTTTGCCAAGTTTCGTGCAAATCCATTCAGCCGTTCGGGCTAAAAGTGAGGCCAACCGCCCTATGGAAATTAACATTGGAAAAACGCGTTTTGGGACCCCCCTTTTTTCTCGGCCCCCCCTTGACGAACCCCCCCCAAATTTCCAGGGGCTGCTCAGAAACAAAATGTTCCATTTTCCTGAAATTTCTGCCAATTCCGTCCACAAACGCCAAAGTTATTAGACATAGAATTTTCAAAAATCCTTACAATCACTTCGCTACAACCTCATAAATTAAAAATAAAAATGAATAATGTCTCAAACAATTTTTGATTTCTAAATATAAATTTATTCTTCTGAATTTTCATAATTTGAAAGAACTAGTAACATGTCCTCATCAGGAATTTCCTCTTCAATCATCTCATCAGGAATCTCCTCATGAAAAGTCTGCAATGATGATTCTTGTAACTCTATGGTCTCCAAACATTCGATAAATTCGCCGTCAAGAGATTGATCAAAAAAATCATTCAAGTCATCTCCTCCTTGTGAGAATATTTCATTATTGGTGCTGTCAATTTCAATAAATGTAGTGGATAATTCAAAAGAAATTGCCACGGTCTCTTCATTGTGATCCATTTTATTTTGAAATTTCTTGCTGTAAATTGCAGAAAAAAATAATCACTTTCATTTATCGTTTTTAGTAATACATAATATAAAACTAACTTTATCAAGTATTTAGTATAACAGAAGGACTGTAAATAAATAACAGAAAACATTTTTCAAATTATCTTAAAGTGTACAACATAGTTCCCCTTACAAATTAACAACTCACCTTTTTGAAAGTAGGAGAAGCGTTAGTACTGTGTAAATCAAACACCAGAAATTGAGCACCAAAAATTCCTCACAAATGTACCTCAGACAGTAGTATCACAAAATGGCTGTGGTTTCCTCTCATTTTAGATATATACATAACCAATTAACTTTCATCACACACAAATACAAAACCAAAGTAACATTTTAATTGGTTCTAAATTTCAACACTTTCAAATGTGTTTTCCCCATGCAATTTTCCATAGGACATTTAGATACGTCTACAGCCTGAATGGCTAAACGGAATTACACCAAACTTGGCAAAATGGTACATCAAACCTAGGGGGTCAGGGAGGATCTACTATGCCCCCTTATGGTCATTTGCCCCTTCGCTTTGGCCTCCTCTTGTCTCTCGATCCTACCGAGAGACAAGATGGCGGCCGCTACGGACTGTTTGGAATGTTTACAGACGCCGGAGAACAAATCAGCTTCGCTTCACAAAGCTCCGTAACGCGAAAAGTACGCGAAGCGGAGCGCTGCCCGGTCCGCTGTCACAGATATATATCTTTTTTTGAACGTTAATTTCTCAAAATCCACTGGAGCACATATATTGAGACATAGCAAAGGCACGTCGGGCTACCAGTACCTACAATTTTGCCAAGTTTCGTGCAAATCCATTCAGCCGTTCGATTATTATTATTTTTATTTTTTTTTTGCCCCGCGGGGCCCTTTTAAAACCTCCACATCAAACCTAGGGGGTCAGGGAGGATCTACTATGCCCCTTATGGTCATTTGCCCCTTTGCTTTGGCCTCCTCTTGTCTCTCAATCCTACCGAGAGACAAGATGGCGGCCGCTACGGACTGTTTGGAATGTTTACAGACGCCGGAGAACCAATCAGCTTCGCTTCACAAAGCTCCGTAACGCGAAAAGTACGCGAACCGGAGCGCTGCCCGGTCCGCTGTTACAGATATATATCTTTTTTTGAACGTTAATTTCTCAAAATCCACTGGAGCACATATATTGAGACCTAGCAAAGGCACATCGGGCTACCAGTCCCTACAATTTTGCCAAGTTTCGTGCAAATCCATTCAGC
The DNA here is from genome assembly GCF_964261635.1 of Lissotriton helveticus. Lineage (NCBI taxonomy): Eukaryota > Metazoa > Chordata > Amphibia > Caudata > Salamandridae > Lissotriton > Lissotriton helveticus. The sequence continues at coordinate 292,109,775 of NC_136060.1, forward strand.
CGTTCGGGCTAAAAGTGAGGCCAACCGCCCTATGGAAATTAACATTGGAAAAACGCGTTTTGGGACCCCCCTTTTTTCTCGGCCCCCCTTGACGAACCCCCCCCAAATTTCCGGGGGCTGCTCAGAAACAAAATGTTCAATTTTCCTGAAAATTTCTGGCAATTCCGTCCACAAACGCCAAAGTTATTAGACATAGAATTTTCAAAAATCCCATAGAGAAAAAATCCTAACTATATATACCTACTGGCGACCGCCACTGAACATTTGAGGGGGGTTCGTCAAGGGGGGGCCGAGAAAAAAGGGTGGTCCCAAAACGCGTTTTTTCCATGTTAATTTCCATAGGGCGGTTGGCCTCACTTTTAGCTCGAACGGCTGAATGGATTTCCACGAAACTTGGCAAAATTGTAGGGACTGGTAGCCCGATGTGCCTTTGCTAGGTCTCAATATATGTGCTCCAGTGGATTTTGAGAAATTAACGTTCAAAAAAATATATATATCTGTAAGCGCGCTCCGGGCAGCGCCCCGGTTCGCGTACCTGACGCGTAACGGAACTTCGCGAAGCGAAGCTGATTGGCTCTCCGGTGTCTGTCAACATTCTAAACAGTCCGGAGCGGCCGCCATCTTGTCTCTCGGTAGGATCGAGAGACAATAGGAGGCCAAAACAAAGGGTGAAATGACCATAAGGGGGCATAGAAGATCCTCCCTGACCCTCTAGGTTTGATGTGGAGGCTTTAAAAGAGCCCCGCGGGGCAAAAAAAAAAATTGTTTTTTTTTTTTTTTTTTGGGGGGAGCGCTCGGTAAGCGCACCGGGAAGCAGTCTGGGGAGCGTACTATAAGGAAAAAAGAATGATAGACTATGATATTTTGAAATATTGTATGTTTATTGATTGTTCTTTTTGTTGTGTTTTTTTTGTTTTTTTTATTTATTTATTTATTTTGGTTGTACTTCATGAATTAGATATAAAAATGAATATTGTCTCAAATTTTTTTAATTATTAAATACAAATTTATTGGTCAGAATTTTCATAGTTCAATAAAACTTCCAGCATTACATCATCTGGAATCTCCTCAAACATGCATGTTTCTATGTCTTGTAAGCATTCAATAAATTGTTCATCCAAAGACTGATCCATAAAATTTTCATCTAAAAATTCTTCATTTAAAATCTCCTCAGATGTAATGTCGAAGGAAACATTGATATTTTCTTGCTCCCCTTCCATTTTTTTGCTGTAAATTGCATAAAAAATAACTATATCAGAAGAGTTAGGGCACTGTTGGGTTTAAGTTCAGACAGGTAGTTTGGATTTTTTAACAGTGAATTTATCTTTGGGTAGTGTATGGTATCAGACTGGAAGTAGAAATATAAAAAAGTGTATGTGATGAAGCCTAAGTAAATTCATAATTATACAAGAGAAGCCTAAATCCATCCATAACTATAACAGAGAAGTCTATCTAAATCTATAACTATTACAGAGTGATAGTATAAAACTATCAGAAAAAGTTTTCCAAATTAACTTTAAGTGCACAATATACTTCAGTTTTCAAAATAACAACTTACCTTTCAAAAAGCAGTTTAAGTTCTCAGTGAAAATTTTCTTGAAATCTACTTCAGGAGGTGGTAGTCAAAATGGCTGTGTTTCTCTCTCTTTCTTTATATATATTCAGGTACATAACCAATCAAATGTCAGGTAAAAAAAGTAGAAAATGAAAGTAACATTTTAATTGGTTGTCAATTCCAACACTTCAGATGTGTTTTGTGAAGTAATTTACCTCAGGGTATTTAGAGAGGTCTACAGGCTAAATGGCTAAATGGAATTCCAATCAAATTTGTGAAAATGGTAGGGATTGGTATGTAGTATGAGCTAATCTATATTTGGTGAAAGTGTCTCCAGTGGTTTTTCTGTGAATTACTTTCCCACCTTTTTTTGAGCGAGCGCTTCCCGGTGCGCGCCCCGGTACGCGAACCGGCAGCGTTACAGGAGTCCTCCATTTTGTGTTTCGGTAGAATTGAGATACAAGATGGAGGGCAAATAATGTTCAGAATGGGTAGAAGGGGGCATGGTAGACGTATCCTGACCCCCTAGGTTTTCTGAGGGTGGCTGAGGAGGACCATATGTGCGAAAAAAAACCATTTTTTTTCAAATTTTCACGCAGTTAGCGTCCGGTGCGCGTACCGGGTAGCGCTCCGGGGAGCGTACTTTGGTGAAAATTAGTGAAAAAAGTTAGAGTGAAATAATAATTGTGAGTCATAAGATGTAGGGTAGCTCTGAAAAGAGCTTTTGGGTCCTGTGGCTGATGTAGGTACCTACAAGTAGGTACCAATGGACAGTCTTAAATTGAGGATGAAAATTCTGTTCCCCTCATCTGAGAAGTGAACTCCATCTGCTCTGTAGATATCTTGCATGTAGTAACGCAAGTTATTGTTGTAGATGGAGCCCATTCCATGGTCTCTCATGTAAGCTGAAACAGACTTATTTACATGCTTCCTCGATTTCTCAATTTGTGGACAAAATTGGTTGGACCACTTCCATTTCTGTCTTTGGCATATATTTGAATATACCAAGGTAGTTTGAGGAAATAGTGCCATCAATTGCTCAAAAGTGTCCTTTAAAAGCATTTGCAGACCTACCCCAGTCAAAGTGCCCAAGTCATTTCCTCCACAGTGCACAATTAACAGGTCAGGTTTTGGCAAATGCAAAAAGGTTTTCACCAATGGTATCAATTGGTGACATTTTAATCCTCTATGGCCAATCCATTTGATTTCCACATTTTGTAAATTGAGGTTGTGTACATTTCTGTTATCAGCAAACCTTTGAGCCCAGTGGATATAACTATGTCCAACAATCCAGACAGAAAACATGGTGAGAGAATGTTCTGCTGCAGTCAGATGAAGTGTGGCAATGAAATGGCAGTTGAAAAAATACGTGTGTATAATGAAAAAAACTGTGGAGTTTCTGTGGTAATTAATCCGTAGCAGTGATTGGTGGATTTTGATTGCTGAAAACAGAAAGTTAGGGTGCATGGATGAGTTCTTTGAAAGATGTAATTTGAATGGTCAAGAAAAAATCATTTTATGAAAGATTGCACTGGATACGCAGGTGTACTGAGAGTTCAGAGTTCAATTGAAACATTGTTGTGTGAACTTGCAAACATGAGAGGTCTTTCAGGAGGTGGTTGCTATGCAAAAAAGGCAGAAAGAGCAGAGGGGGGAAGGGTGTTGATTTGAAAAAAGTGAGGGAAGAGTTTTGATTGGGTGACATGAGAGATATGTGTGATGAATTACAGCATTTCTGTGGCATTGTTGCTTGCAGACTCTGGAGTGCATACCTTTTGCTCTGCTAAAGACAAATTGGTGTGTGTCTGAGACTGTTTTGAAACTCATAAAGTATTTGCTAAGGTGAGAAAAGATTCATTTAATTTAAATAGAGAATAGTATGCTTTAAGGAGAAAATTATGAAGAAAGTTGTGTATTTAAAATGTTGCTTTGTGTCAAGTGTTTTAGAAATAGATTTTGTTTCTTTGAGTTACATAGCCATGTTAAAAGTGACGCAAAAATAGTGCAAGGGTCTTACAAAAATGCTTTCATGTGTCTTAGGGCATTTTAACTCACTTCTCCATGAATGTAGGAATATAATTGCTTTACAATATGTGTTTAAAAACGTTTTTTGAAATCAATTAGGTTTCTTGATATGTACTGGTAGAGTTTCATAGGTTAATTGGGGCATATTTACAAGGCTTTTGAGTTCATTTGATGTAATTTTTCCCATTTTATTTTAAGACATTTCCTTGTGGTGCAAGGTCCTTGTAAATACGCCCCTATGTGTGCTTGGCAAATTTAGATTTTGATTCTTTGAGTCACATAGCCATGTTAAAAGTGACCCAAAAATGGTGCAAGGGCCTTAAAAAAACGCTTTCATGTGTCTTAGGGCATTTTAAGTCATTTCCCCTTGAATGTAGGTATATAATTGATTTAGATGATGTGTTTAAAAACGATTTTTGAAATCAATTAGGTTTCTTGATATGTAGTGCTAGAGTTTCATAGGTTGCTTGGGGCATATTTATAAGGCCTTTGAGTCTCTCTGATGTTATTTTTTACAAGGCTTTTGAGTTCATTTGATGTAATTTTTCCCATTTTATTTTAAGACATTTCCTTGTGGTGCAAGGTCCTTGTAAATACGCCCCCATGTGTGCTTGGCACATTTAGATTTTGATTCTTTGAGTCACATAGTCATGTTAAAAGTGACCCAAAAATGGTGCAAGGGCCTTAAAAAAACGCTTTCATGTGTCTTAGGGCATTTTAAGTCATTTCCCCTTGAATGTAGGTATATAATTGATTTAGAAGATGTGTTTAAAACCGATTTTTGAAATCAATTAGGTTTGTTGATATGTAGTGCTAGAGTTTCATAGGTTGCTTGGGGCATATTTATAAGGCCTTTGAGTCTCTCTGATGTTATTTTTCCCATTTTAATTTTAGACCTTTCCCTGTGGTGCAAGGTCCTTGTAAATTCCCCCCCATATCTGTGCTTGGCAAATTTAGATTTTGATTCTTTGAGTCACATAGCCATGTTAAAACTGACCCAAAAATGGTGCAAGGGCCTTAAAAAAACGCTTTCATGTGTCTTAGTGCATTTTAAGTCATTTCCCCTTGAATGTAGGTATATAATTGATTTAGATGATGTGTTAAAAACGATTTCTGAAATCAATTAGGTTTCTTGATATGTAGTGCTAGAGTTTCATAGGTTGCTTGGGGCATATTTATAAGGCCTTTGAGTCTCTCTGATGTTATTTTTCCCATTTTAATTTAAGACCTTTCCCTGTGGTGTAAGGTCCTTGTAAAAAAGGCCCCGATGTGTGCTTGGCTAATTTAAGTACTGATAGGATGTGCTTCTACGTAGGACCTGTGTTGTGTTTTCAAATTATGACCAGAAAATCTTTTTTTTTTTTAAACGCTTTTCACATTTATGAGAAGGTCATATTTTGTGTGCTTCTGTAAATAAATATTGAACTGAGAAATATTAAACTGAGGCTTCTGTAAGTGTCAAAGGAGGTGAGTAATGTACATTGCTCTGTTGGATACAGTCCTCATCCTCTGCGTACTCTTGGATATGCTAGACTAAATCTGCTCAATGAGATAACTAAGCTGAGGAAACACAGGTTATGTGATTCTGAAATGAGGAAAAGAAATTCCACATTTTTCAATTACATCACCTGTGTTTCCTAACTTTACGAATCACATTGTGCAGATAAGGTTTAGGCCTGTTCACAGACACAGAAGAGGTCTGGCCTTTGTTCAAGAGTGAAGTGGACATGACTCACTTCATTGGTAGGCATGGACATGTATTATCTCCTCTGTACTCTTCAACAAGCCTAAATTTCATCTGCAACCCTGAGTAGGCCTCACCTCAAACAAACCTCTGGATAGGGCACACCTTATCGTCATCCTGAATCAATCATTTAAAATGTTAGGGACAGATTTATGATAGGTGTGTGCCTCTTTTGCGCCACTGTGCGTCACTTTTGTGACGCAGCGGCGGTGCAAAAGATTTGCTATGTGGCAACATATTTACAACTTGATGCATCTAGGCAGATGTGTCATGCTGTACAGTCCTGTGCCACATGAAACCAATGCAGCAGTGATGCAAAAGATGCACCATGTTGCAAGACAGGCCTCACTTCATCTCCAACAACATACCGTCTGTTTAAACTGTAAACATTTAGGAATGTGTAGGGGGCATGGAGAAGCTGAATCTTCTGTAAATGTCAAAATTGTTGTATACAGTGCTGAACTTATGTGTACTCTTTGATATGCTAGACTCCATCTGCACAATGAGATGCCTAAGCAAAGGAAACACAGGTGATGTGATTGTGAAATGAGGAAAAGAAATTCCACATTTTTCAATTGCATCACCTGTGTTTCCTAACTTTACGAATCACATTGTGCAGATGAGGTTTAGGCCTGTTCACGGACACAGAAGAGGTCTGATCTTTGTTCAAGAGTGCAGTAGACATGACTCACTTCATTGGTAGGTCTGCACATGTATTATCTCCTCTGTATTCTTCAACAAGCCTAAATTTCATCTGCAACCCTGAGTAGGCCTCACCTCAAACAAACCTCTGGATAGGCCACACCTTATCGTCATCCTGAATCAATCATTTAAAATGTTAGGGACAGATTTATGATAGCTGTGTGCCTCTTTTGCGCCGCTGTGCGTCACTTTTGTGACGTAGCGGCGGCGCAAAAGATGTGTTGCGACATATTTACAACTTGATGCATCTAGGCAGATGTGTCATGCTGTAAAGTCCTGTGCCACATGAAACCTGTGTCAGGTTTCATATAGGCGTTTTGTTGCAGGGTGGGCATTCATTTGCATGAAAGCCCTGTAAAACTAACACAGTGAAATTTAGAAGATTTCACTGAGTCAGCTTTATAGCATTGCTGAATCAAATCCTTACCCCTGTTTGAAACAGGCATAAGGAGTGATGCACCATGCAATGTGTGGCTTGCTCCTGTGCATTGCAGTAGACATGTTGCGTTTACGACGTGATTCCTGCAATGTGCTGCTTTTGCGGCACAGATGCGTGACGCATCTGTGCTGTTTTTGCTCAATGGTGCTCCACATTGTAAATGCGGCACATCATGGGTGGCAGAGCAGCGGTGCACGTTAACTGGTACATCCCTGGGGATGCGCCAGTTAACATAAATCTGCCCCTTTACATTTAAGTATGAGCAGGGTACACAGAGTCGGTGAGGCTTATCCAAGGTTAAGAACAGATGAGTCCTGTTCACTGAAAACTTGGACATAGGCCTCACCTCCTCAGCATCGCTGGACATGGCTAAATAATAATTGCAAAATGTTACTTTTGTTAAACAATTTTAATATTATAGTCTCTGAGATTTGTCTCTTACTCTGCAACATCTCATTGTTGTTCTCTTTCTTTAAAGATAACGACAACATCAACCATGAGTGATAATGAGCAATCAGTTGATCTCGATCTTATCATTGAACTTGTCATTGAAACGTCAGTGGAAGTAGATCCCTTGGATGATTTAAATCCTGAGGATGATGAAGAACATGATGAGGATGCCGATTTGTCAGAATTGTATGACATAGGGTGGGAAGCTGACCTGCTTGAGCCTATGGAACTATAAACATTTATTTTTAAAAGTTACTGGAAATGAAAAGTAAAAATGTAAACCGTTTCATTTAAAATTAAACAAAAGTTCAAAAACAGGTTGTGTGTAGTGTCTTTAATAAAATAGTCAAATATGCTCATAAAATTAGTTCAGATTCACATATAAAACAGCACAGGTCAAATGTAGAAGCATTCCATTTCTTTGCTACTATTTGTAAATACTAAATTTGCCAATGCAATAAAAATTATTCTATGTAAAAATGACAAGCAGTGTGTTAAATGTTTGACGACTGTTATTGATTTACTGTTTGCTAATATTGGTTAATAACATTTTTAATTATATTTTACCACAGATTCAACTGCAGATCATTTCAAAAGGAGAGAATGCCATCTAAACAACGAAACCGAAAGGCTACAAAACGTCAAAGACAGCAGCTTAATAAATTCTTGCAGCAGTCCTCTACAATAAAAACTTGTCAAGTCACCAAGAAAGCTCCGGGTAAGACAACAAAATCATTCATAAGAAACATTTGTAGAAAAAAAAGTAGTACTACAGAAAATGTTTTAGTCCAGAAAAAGAGAAGCAATTTAAACGGAAAGGGAAGGCCAATCAAAAATGTTACTGCTAGAGCATGAGATAATTCTGTGCATGGTAGTAGAAGGAAAAATCAGTTTAGGGACATTCGCAGACGAATGTTCCGCAACAGGATAATTGGCAATTTGTTAAAAAATATTAAGAAAGGTCAGCAGAAAGTGTTTTTTTATAAGAGAAAAAAAAATTGAGAAAGTTATTGATCAGGCATTTGAAATTAAGCGAAAGTTATTTATTTTGATAATGAATAGAATTAGGAAGCTAAACAAGGCAATTTATGATTTCAAAAGAAATAGTAGATGGAAGAGAACAGTTAATCGTAGTAATTTTTGTGACGTTTTTTCAGGAGAATGGATGCATAGTTCAAGTTGTGAGGCATTTTTTAATGAGGAGAGTTATTTCCAGGATAATGATTTGGTGCATGCAGTTGACACCAGTGGTCGAGCTTATGAGGTAAAAGATGGTTGTCCAGTTGAAAAAGAAAAAATTGTGACAACAGAGGCAGAAGAGGTGTTAGGTAATGAGGTTTTAGGAAGACGTCCTAAGGGACCCGTGTACACCTGGAAGTGTAGTAGTATTTGCAGTGTGCGACAGGATTCCATCAATTTGCTTTGTGATTTTGTACGGACATTTAATAAGAAAAGTTTGAAGCAGAAAATGATGTTGTTGCAAGAATTAGATCCTTGCAGAGTGAGAGAAGTGACAGGTTTGCATGGTCATTCACTGGCTTGTCTTTCCAGGAGAGTATGCCAGAGTGTTTTTCATCATTTCAGGATGCTAGCAGTGCGTCATAATAAAGTGAGGAAATTAGTTAGAATGTTGTATTATGCTAAGAGTCCAGCAGTTATGCTTAAACAATTATGCACTGCTCTTTTGCATGGTTCTGAAATAGAAGAATATTTGTGAAGAAATTGAGTTTTGTTACTTTGGAAGTAAAGAGGAGAATGTTGAAATTGACCCAGAAGAAGAGGGTAATGTGGAAGATAGTGTACAGGTTTCCAGTACAGATAATTTTCAGAAGGAAATTGCCACGTTTCAGGTGAAATCAAGTGAGAGGCCTAATTTCACTTGTGTGTGTTGTCGACGTACTTATTATAAGAATCAGACTAAGTTAGTGGATTTATATGCGAAAAGTGAAAGGGAAAATAATACTGAATGGAAGGATTTCGCAACATACTTGATGGTAGAAAATTGTTTTGATTTGGGATTGGATCAACGTGTGTGTACTTATTGTTGTAACAAATTAAATCAAAACCGGATGCCTGCTAGAGCGGTTCATAATAATCTGGAATTGGTTGAGATTCCTTCTGAATTGAAGGATTTAAATACTTATGAATCTATTTTGATTCAAAGTATCCATCCCTTTCAGGCTATTGTAAGAATGGAGCCAAAGACAGGGAAATTGCCTCCATCAGATTTACAGAGAGGATTAAAGGGAAGAGTTGTTTATTTGCCTCTAGATTTGAAGAAAAACATTAATACAATTGGAGTAGAAAAAGTGGAAGAGGAACCTCTGGTTATCTTAGTTAATGGGGTTCCGACAAAGAGTAAGAAAATATGGCAAGATTTAGTGGATGTTAGGAAAGTCAAAAAGGCAACATTGTATTTGAAAAAAAGCAATAAGTACTATAAGAATGTATATGTTGCAGAAGAGGAAGTAAGTGAAGAAGAGGATAGTGATTTGTGTGGTGGTCAAATTGAGAAAGTAGAACCCTCTAAAAGTGAAGAAATATATGAACATTATAGTGTTCATCTTTTGCATTCCAAGGAAGTCATGGGGAATGCTATTGAGTTGTTTCAAATGAAACAAGCCAAAGGGAGTCCCATTAGTGTTTGGGAGGAAAGTTTGGAAGCTCGGTGTTTCCCACAGCTATTTCCAACAGGTCAAGGAGGAAGATATGATGAGCGACCTCATCAAATTCCTGCTTCTGAATACCAGACTTTACGATTGTATGCAGAAGATCCTAGGTTTCTACAATGCATTCCGTATTTGTTTCATCTCCTGTTTGAAAGCGATCTGTCTGGACTGTCATATGCAGTGAACCACATCTTGAAAAGTGGTATACAGATGCAAAACATCTCGGCAAGTGACTTTATGGATAAAGTCAATGTGCAAGACAGTATTTTGGATTCTCACCTGATTAATCTCATGGCGTGTCAGCGTGGTACTAATGAGTACTGGTACCGTCGTCATGGTGATTTAAAATGTATGCTGAGGAACTTAGGAACTCCCACATGGTTCCTCACTCTCAGCTGTGCCGAGTATGGCTGGGAAGACTTACTTGAATTTCTACGAGATGCAAATGGAAACATTGAAAATATCGAATTCAAGACACCCGGAGAACTCTGCTCTTTGGATCCAGTGAATGTATGCAGGTACTTCAATCATAGATTTGAAGCTATGATGTCTTTCATCATGAACAAGAAAAATCCACCTCAGAGGTGTTGGATTTCTTCTGGAGAAAGGAGTACCAAGCAAGAGGTGCTCCTCATATACATATGCTGCTGTGGATCAAGGATGCACCTAAATTTGGAACAGATCCAGAAGACTTAGTGATGAGTTTCATAGAACAGTATTCTACATGTGCTGTTCCAAACGCAAAGGAAGACCAAAGCCTAAGAGAACAAGTTTTACGCTTCCAAAGCCATCGTTGTGGAAAGTACTGTCGTCGTAAATTCAGAAACAAGGACAAGTTCTACACCAAATGTCGTTTCGCCTTTCCACGACCGGTGATTTCTAAAGGAAGAGTGAACAGTTTGATGTCTTCGCTGCGACATAATGTGATGAAGAAATCACCTAAAAACACATACAATTTGAAAAGGAACGAAGAGTCCAAGTACATCAACGACTACAACCCAGTGATTTTGTCCATGTGGAATGCTAACATGGATATACAGTTTGTGGCTGATAACTGTATGGCTGTGGCTCGGTATGTGACATCTTACATCACCAAAAAAGAAAAGACAGAATTGAAGGATATGTGGGAGGACATTTCCCATGAAAAGAGCCTCAGTAAGAAGTTGTACAGTTTCAGTCTGAAGATGTTGTCACATCGAGAAATCGGAGCTTACGAATGTTCTGACCGGTTGTCTTCAGCAAGTCTCTATGCCAAATCCAGGAGTATCGTTTGGGCGAGTCTTGGTCTTGCTGCAACGCGTAATCGAGTTCTGAAACCTGTGCGGGAAATTGAGTATTTGGCGGAAAAGGAGCCAAACAGTACCGATATTTTGAAGACCAACATGTTGGATACATATTATCCAAATAGAAGCAGTCACCTCGAGAATGTTTGTCTGTATGAGGTTCTACAAAATTACATATTCAAGAGGAACATCAAAGAAGATATTGATAAAGGAGTGTATGCTGTAATTGGAAGTGAGGGATGTCTGGTCAAGCAAAGAAAATGCCACTTGGTAAACCATCGAAAATTGAGTGGCGAATCTCCTGAAAAAAAAGAGTTTTTCTATTTAGCACTTTTGCAACTTTTCAAGCCTTGGCGTGCAGAAGAGGAACTGCTTGGAGATTTCCGCTGTTACGAAGACTCTTTCAATGCTGCCAAGGAGACCATAGAATGTCCTGTTTTTCCCAAATATCTAGAAATGTTGAATGCGGAAATCGAGCAGGAAGCAACGATTGCAGCCGAGATTGCTAGAGACAGTTCTCAGGACAGTCAGAGTTCTGTTTCATTGAGTCAGGATCCACTAGGAGGACCAGTTATCGAAAATGAAGCTGCCACTGCCATGATTGAAGTGGAAAGAGCCATGGCACATGCTCAGGAGGATGCGGTTAACTTAGAAGACTTGGAAAGACAACTCAACGTTGAGCAGAGGAAAATATATGACGAAGTTACAAACCAAATTGATCATGGATTAAGTCATGAGAAGAAAGAGTGCTCATGTATGTCGTTGAAGCCTGTCCGACTGTACGTGAGTGGAGAAGCGGGAACTGGAAAAAGTTTCCTCATTAAAGCAATTTCATGTTATTTGCAGAAAAGGACTGAGTCATCGCTGTCTTGTGTTGTCACCGCTCCAACTGGACTGGCAGCACATAACATTAAAGGTATTACTTTGCATCGTCTACTGATGCTGCCAGTGGAGGATGATAACAAATTACAATACCACAAGTTATCTGGAGATGCTTGTTGTGAAGTTTCAAGAGTCTTGAAGAAAATGAAACTTCTTATCATTGACGAAGTAAGCATGGTTTCCAATGTCATGCTTGCCTTTGTGCATTTGAGAATGCAAGAAGTTCTCAAGTATGATGTGTTATTTGGTGGCAAACACATCATTGTTTTCGGTGATCTTCTGCAGCTGACACCAGTGAAAGGACCACCTGTGTTCAAAATGCTCACGCATGAAGATACCAGGAAGTGCCTAGGGAGCATTGGCAACGTTAATATATGGTTAAACTTCAATTATGCTGAACTGCATGAAAATATGCGTCAGGCGAAGGATGAAGTTTACAAGACTATTCTACAAGATGTTAGAATTGGAAAAGTGACCGAGCATGGGAAAGAAGCTTTACATGCACGATTACTGACAAATTTATATCCAGAACAAGAAGTTGTGCCTGAGAATATTTTTCAGAAAATTACTGAGAAGAAATCTGGAATATGTTTGATGCCAACTCTTGCAGAATGTGCCATCTTCAACAACAAAATGTTGCATTTAGAAAACCAAGAGATTGTGAAACTGGAAGCTATTGACAGAGTAGAGCATATGGGATCAACAATTATTTTGTCTGAGAATTTGAAATCAAAATTGGATTCATTAGAGAAGACTATATCTAAAACTGCAGGTTTTGAAAAGACTCTGAATGTGTGCTTAAATTGCCGTATAATTTTAAGAAGGAATTTACATGTTGAAAGAGGTCTGGTAAATGGATCAATGGGTAATGTTGTTGATTTTGTGAAATACAGAAATAGAGATGGAATTGAATTTTTAAAAATTAAATTTGATGGCATTGAGGAAGTACAGCTAATTGGTCGTTGCTCTGCTAGGTTTTTGCTTGTGAAAGACTTATATGTTCGCCGTAAGCAGTTTCCTGTTTGCTTGGCATATGCGGTGACATCCATAAATCGCAAGGTTTAAGTGTAGACAGTGCATTGGTGAATATTGGCAGTTCTGTGTTCAAGGAGGGTATGGCATATGTGGCATTGTCACGAGTTAGAACTTTATCGGGATTGTACTTGATTGAGTGTGATGTCACAAACATTTGTGCGGATCTAGATTGTGTTAAGGAATACAATAGGTTAAGAAGAGAGTATGCGCCACATTTGCCTCAATATCCTTTGTTTGAGAAACGTGTGGTAGGCCGGAAACTAAGAAATGTGACCAATAGTAGGGAGGTTGTAGCAAAAAGACGAAAAGTCGATGAACCAGAAATTATAAGCAGAAAGAAAAAGGATTTTGTTGAAGATGTTGTTGGTTTTCAATTTGAAAACAGTTCTGGTGTCAACTGCTATGCTAATGTAGTGGTTAATGTTTTGTTTTCTCTAGAAAATGTAAAAGAAGAGATTGTGGTCAATTCGGATCAAAGATTTTACAGTTTGTTGAATTCTGTGTTAGAGAAATGTAGCACTGATAGAACAAAAATAGAAAGTGTGTCTGAAATTCGAAATCTGTTAGACAGATGTTCAGGTCAAACACAATTCTCTCAAAATATTCAGCAAGATTGTCAGGAGTTTTTAATGTATATGCTTGATGTATTGCATGATGAAGGTGTAGATGTAGATCACCTGTTTGGGCTTTCTTATCAATGGCAGCATGACTGCGAGAACTGTAGGGTATCAAGTACTACTAGTGTAGACTCAGAAAAATGTATATATTTACCTTTGCCAGACAGTAAATCAGTGTCCTTTAATAAGCTAGTAAAAGCAGCTGATCACAACATGGAGTGTAGCCAATGTAAGTCTGAAATGTTGTCAACATTATTTATACGAACATATGGCCAGTATGTCATTTTAATGTTCCAACGATGTAGCCCTGATGGAACAAAATTGACAACTTTAATTAAAAATTTTGTGGCTTCGCAGTTGTCAATATCAGGAAGGACTTTTGTAACTGCAGCAATTATATATCATGACGGTCCTTCAACAACATCAGGACATTACACAGCTTATTTAAAGTCTAGAAACGGCTGGTCATTCTGCAATGATTCTGTTTTAACTTTTAAAAAAAATTGCCGTTTGACCTTAAAAATTCTTACCTGGTGTTTTTAAAACCAAAATTTTAGGAAAGGAATCTCGGGATTTGCTCTGAGGAATTTCAAGAGGTTCTAATGGCTCCTACACTATTTGGCCTTGAGGATAAGTGTAGTACAGAGTCAAAAGTTATTTTTGAGTTTTAAATAGTTCCTGGAAAAAAAGAAGGTTTTCTTACAGAAAGTGGTGGGCACGGATTAGGAAGAGGTGTGGCGCCGCGGCCAGGGCGACTAACGCTGGAATCTGGGGACCACGGTTCGATCCCCGGCTCCGGCGGCAGGTCAGCCCAGCACCATGTGACTCTGGGCAATAGCTCACTTAATCTTCCCGACGGCCCCCAGCGCCTAGAGACCCTTACGGGTGATTGTGCGCTTTACAAATGTGGACTTTACTTTATTAGTTAAAGGACAACAGAGTATTTCCCAAAGCAAACGGTGTTCTTACCATAACACTTAACGTCATGGAAAAATAACTGCACTTTGAATGAGTTCAGAAAAACTGTTTCTTTTTATAAGCTAATTCAAGCAGCCAATCAAAACATGGAGTAGAGGTAATGTAAGTCTGCAATGCTGTCTAGATTATTTGACCAAACTTTTCGTTATAATGTCATTTTAAAATTCCAACTATATAAACCTGATGAAAGTAAGTCTTCAACTTTAATTACAAATGTTGTGGCTACACAGTCGTTGATTTTAGGAAGAACATTTGTAACTGCAGCTATTATATGACATGATGGTCCTTTGACAAGATCCGCTTATTACACAGCTTATTGAAAATGTAAAAAAAGCTGCTGTTTCGTAAATGTTTCCTATTTGACTACGATACAATGTTGCCTTTTTACTTAAAAATACTCTTACTTTCTGTTTTCAGAAAAGAGAATTTAGGGTAGGTAACTGGCCTATAATGATTCTAGGGGTTGATATAATTGTATCTACTGTTTTAAATTGCTTTGTGATTAAAAGTGATGTAGAGAATTAAATAATTGTAGTAGTCATAGAGGTAGTGTAAGTCTGCTTCATAGTAAGCAGTATCAGTGTCATAGGAAATGTGGAACATGAGTGAGCAAGAAGGGTGAGATATTACTAGTACAGGATTGTGAAAGTGATCTTGAACGTTTTCTTTCTGAAAGTTGCGGAAATACAAAATGACAGGATTTGCTTAGAAGAATTCCAAGAGTTATAAATGGCTCTTACACGATTTGGCCTTGTGGAAAAGTGCGGTAGAGAGCGAAAAGTCATTTATTGTATATAACATATTTGTCAAAACGATGGAGCTTTTCTTTCAGAAAGTGGCGGGCTGAAAATAATAACAGCACAACAGAGTGTAAGCTGTTCATAGGATATCCTTCGACGTCATGGAAAGTAAGTTACTTTTCAGGAGTTCTGATTTCTGATTGGTTATGTTATATGGGTTTTTTAAACACAATCATTTTGATTGTGTTTTTTTTCCCCGCTGTTATATGATGAATACCTTCAAGTCACTGTTTTTAGTGAAATTTGATAAATTCTGAGAACAGCAAAAATAAGCCATTTAACTTGTATAATTAATTCTGTACTTTTTGTATTTATGATATACATTTAGAACTGTGTAGTAGGCATGGAGAAGCTGAGGCTTCTGTAAGTGTCAAAGTTGTTGCATAGAGTGCTCACATTCTACGTAGTCTTTCATATGATAGACTACATCTGCACAATGAGATACCTAAGCAAAGGAAACACAGGTGATGTGATTGTGGAATGAGCAAAAAAAATTGCACGTTTTTCAATTAAATTACCTGTGTTTCCTAACATTACACATCACATTGTGTAGATGAGGTTTAGGCCTGTTCCAGGAGACAGAGGAGATGTGACATTTGTTCAAGAGTGCAGTGGACATGACTCACTTCGTTGGTAGGCCTGCACATGTATTATCTCCTCTGTACTCTTCAACAAGCCTACATTTCATCTGCAACCCTGAGTAGGACTTACCTGAAACAAATCTGTGGATAGGCCACACCTTATCAGCATCTAGAAACAATCATTTAAAATGTTAAGGGCAGATTTATGATGGCCATGCGCCTCTTTTGCGCCGCTGTTCCGTCACTTTTATGACGCAGCAGCAGTGTAAAAGATGCACCATGTTGCAAGATAGGCCTCAGTTCATCTCCATCAAGATACTGTTAGTTTAAAATGTATATTTTTAGGACTGTGTAGGGGCATGGAGAAGCAGAGGCTTCTGTAAGTGTCAAAGTTGTTGAAAAACTGTTTGTCCTTCAATCTTTTCCCTTGTCTTTTCTAATTTTTAAATACATGTTTTAATATTTTTCAAATGTTTGTTCTCTCTTTCACAGATTGAAAGTATAAAAATAACAAGTGACTAAGTTAACGACAATTATAAGGTAAATGTTTTGTACTCTTTTCGTTACATTTCTATCACATTTAACTTCTTTTTTTTTTTTTGAATTTTATTGTATAAAATTATTAAAAATCATTACAAAATGCAACTAGATCAACTTGGTACATAAAACACATTTTAAAAATTAGCAAGTAAAACTATTTGTGAGAGGCAAGTAAGTGTCAATTATTTCAAGTTGGTGGTATAATTCTAAGGTCAGCTTGCTGCAGGAGAGATTGGGCTTTCATCATATATTTGACCCCCCTGCAGGCCAGCATAGGACATGATCCATCTAGCCATTGGATTACGGCTTGCCTACATGTCCGAATATTCAGTTTGTTAAAAATGTTCTTTAAAAGCCGTCTCCTCAAGGCCTTAAGTGCCGGGCACACACACAGTAAGTGCGGTAGTGTTTCATTTCGATATCCACATAGGCGACAGTGGGGGTCGGAGTAGCAGTTTTTCCAGGCTGGTAGCAGGTCCTTTGAGAACTGAAGGCCCAGTCGATGTTTTGTATATCTTTGTTTTAATGAATTATTAAAATGGCTTTCTAGGTAGGATTGCGGTTTTATCCCGGTGTATGAGTTTATCACAGTCCACCCGTGTCGTCTTTTTGCGGTAGTTATCTTGTCTTCCAGATAGGATTCCCATTTGACCGCATTATTTACAATTTTGTCAAAAGTGGCTCTATCTGGACTCATGTCCCAGGATTCTTCAATTCCTATGCAGATTAGCGATTGAGACAGGTAACCTCCCCAACTGTTTGGAACTTGCTGTTTCTGTTGAACTTCGATTTCTTTCCAGCACAGGTTGTCCAATGTGTTGGCTTCCGACATGCGTATTTTATTGCAGAGTTTCACAAAAGTTCCCATACTCAGAGTCTCAGAGAAGACGAAAAACCCATGGTTTAACGAAGCATTAAATGAAGATAGACGCAAACTGAGAATGGCAGAACGAAAATGGAGGCAACACCCATCATCTCCTGAACTGAAAGCTCTCAGAAAAATAAGGAAACAATATAATAAAAAGATCATCGAATCGAAAAAGGATTTTATAAGAGCAGAACTGGATAATGCCAAAAACAGACCACGAAAACTATTTGAAATCCTAAAGGAGCAATCAAACAAACTAGCCAAAACAGTTCAAGAAAATTCAAAAACACCTCTAAGCTGTGATGAATTTTCCACATTTTTCACCGAAAAGGCCAAAGCACTCGAAATAGAGCTTAGAAACTCTGCGCTGAACCTTCCCAACGAACCTGGATTTACTATCAATGCCGAATCTACAACGGACTGCACTATGGCAAAAAACAAGGCGAGCTGGGAAAAATTCGAACTGTACGACCAACACATGATTGCCAAGACGCTCTCAGGAATTAAACCTAACAACCACTACCAAGACCCTCTGCCTGCAAAATGCGTAAAAGAAATCAATCACATCCTGATTCCAATATGGACCGAAATAATAAATGCATCACTGTCACAAGGGATCCTTCCCGACGGCCTAAAAACAGGTCAAGTTGTTCCCATAATCAAAAAACCAACAGCGGATGCCTCAGATCCAAATAACTTTCGCCCAGTGACCAACATCCCTTTACTGGCAAAGTTGACTGAGAAATGTGTGCAGAAACAACTGAGCCAACACATCACCAAATTCTCCTTGTTAGATGAATGCCAATCAGGATTCAGAGCAGGGCACAGCACGGAAACAGCGATTCTCCACATTACTGACGACGCATTACAGGCCCTTGACCAAAATCAAGCATGCTTACTGATTCTCCTAGACCTGTCATCGGCATTTGACACGGTAAATCATGAAGCATTGCTGACCAGACTACGGGACAGGATGGGAATATCGGGAATTGTGCTTAAATGGTTCGATTCCTTTTTACAGAACAGAACGCAGCGCTTCCTGGTTAACCAATCAATCTCACCTCCTTGCCCTATCTCAATTGGAGTCCCTCAAGGATCGACCCTATCCCCAGATCTGTTTAACCTGTACGTCGAACCACTCACAGAAATTCTCAAAAAATCTCAAATATCCTATCACATGTATGCGGACGACACGCAAATATACTTGAAGGTGGGATCCATAAAAGAATTGGAATTATTGAATGAGACACTAAAAATGGCACTTCAATGGTTAACTGCAAACCACCTGAAGCTGAATGCAGATAAAACAGAGTTCCTATTAATTTCTCCACCAAGGAGCAATACAGAAATAAAGGAATGGATGAAAATCATGACCGCGCTAAATTGCACCCCAACCCTCGTCAACTCAGCAAAATCTCTAGGAATCACCTTAGATGAGAATCTAGACATGAAAGCCCACATTAACACAATGGCGAAAAGTGCCCGATTTCACTTGAACTACTTAAGAAAATTGAAACCATACATCACAGAATCGGACCTCAAATTGGCAATTCAATCCCTAGTTATCTCGAGGATTGAATATGGTTGCACTACCTTGGCTGGATTACCAAAAATGTCCACAGCACCATTGAAAGCTTGCCTTAACGCTGCAGCGAGACTCATCACCGGAACCAGGAAATATGACCATATATCTCCGCACTTGAAAGCACTAAACTGGTTACCATACGAAGCAAGAATCAAAATGAAGATAGCATGTATCACACACAAAGCTTTACACGACAACACCCCAAGATATCTAGCAAAGAAAATTCAGCTGTCCGGTGGCAACCGACCAGCTAGGAGTGCGGAGGAGCTGCTATTACGGCCAGCCCTCTTCCGTAAGAAGAAAACCTATGACAGAGCGTTTTCAGGAGCGGCCCCCAGAATATGGAACTCACTCCCCCCAAACATCAGGAAGATCCAGAATCTGGTAACATTCAAACGAGAAGTGAAGAGCCTGCTGATGAAGAGATACATTACTTAATGAAGATCAGTGTTCTTGGCTCTGCTATACTACTGCATTAGTACAGAACATGTACACCTTTATAAGGGGAGGCTTCTGCAATAGTATAATGGAATACGTATCCTATGATATAAGAATAACCTAAAGGCTAATAGCAATGGTGTTTTTGACTGAACATGAGAACAACATCCTTCATGAACCTATACCGAACTACCTCGTAGTTGTTATATATACATGTCGTTGTTATTAATTTAAACATAGCATATTTACTTACGCTAACATAACATGTGTTATGAATATTTATATCATCTACCTCAATGCGGTTGCTTGTTAGCTGCTCATATATATGTTAACCCTTTTCCTTTTCATATTTCATGTTAAGCGCTCTGATACCCACGGGTCTTGTTCGCGCTATACAAAACTATATAATAAATAAATAAATAAATAAATAAATAAATACTGCGAAATTTTTGATTTAAAAGGCCAAATTCTAGGCGAACCTGCGCCGGAGCTGCTGATTTTGGAAGGTTTAGTACTGCCTTATATACTTTTGTTTGTAGGCTGTTTAGCAGCCCTGCTTCTTTGCCACACCAGGTGGCCAGTGCGTATGATAAGGATGGTAGGGTTTGAGCTTTGATCACTTTCAGCAGGTGTGAATAATTTGGACAACTTAGTTTATTTTGTAATTGCCGGTATGCGTAGATCAGAGACTGTGTTTTTGCTTTTAGCTCAGTTTTATGTTCTTTGTTCGTCGGCCCTCGCCCCAATTTCAAACCTAAGTATTTGTATGAAGTTTCCTCCTTTATTGGGGAGCTATTTGCATACCATTTGAATATTCGCTTTTTTGGATCCACAATGCGGACAACCTTGGTTTTATCTTTATTCAGTTCCAAGCATTCGTGCTCCAAATAGGTTGTCAAGTTATTGATCGATCTTTGTAACCCTATTGGGGTTTGGCTCAGAACAACAATATCGTCTGCGTACTGCAGGAAGGGAATTGGGATTTTTGACATGAGGGGTGGATGGCATTCCCCAATCTCAAAGTGGTTGACAATGTCTGCCATGTACAGGTTGAATAAACTTGGGGCCAGTACACAGCCTTGTTTTAGGCCCTGTTGTGTTCTTATTTCGGCCGTTACGCTGCTACCGTCTCCCAGTTTTACTCGAGCCCAGGTGTTGCTATGCAGGACTATGATTGCCTCTAATAGCTTCTTCGGGATACCCCATGATCTTAGTTTTTCCCATAGCCGGGATCTGTTCACTTTGTCAAAGGCTGCTCGGAGGTCTATAAAGCAAGCATACAGTCTCGTCCCCCTTTTTACAGCTTTTTCCTTCAAGAGCGCCAGGGTTGTCAAGTTTGTCAATGTACTCATCCTTGGCCGGAAACCAGTTTGGAACATTGGTATTATGTTCGTATCTTCCATCCAGTCCTGAAGGAGAGATAATAGGCATGATCCATATAGTTTTGCCTCAACATCCGTTAGCGAAATCAGCCTGTAGTTCCCTGGCTCGTTGTGGTCACCTTGTTTAAAAATGGGGTGAATTATGCTCCCTTTCCAGGATCTTGGTGGCTTGTTCTGGTTGTAGATTGCGTTAAAGAGTGGAGTTAAATATTCTGCCCAAAATTCAGGCGAATATTTAAAAATAGCATTTGGGAGCCCGTTTGGACCCGCTGCACCCTCTTTTCTCAGGCGTTTTATCTTGTCTTTAAGCTGGTCTGTTGTTACTAGGGAGTCAGTTGCGGCATTCACTATTTTTTCTAATTTACTAAAGTGTAGGTTTTCGGGGTTGATCTCGTTTCCACTACCCAACACTTGCTTCTGCTTGTCTCCTGGCGTATTACCTCCTATTCCCAGCAAATTTTCTGCATGTTCGCCGTTTCTAGTACATACTTTGCATTCCGGTTTACAGTGCCTTTTTTCACCTCCCGTCCTGTCGCTGAACATGTTTTCAACGTGCTGGGTCCATATACTTTCTCCAATACCTGCCTCCTGTTTTAAGGTATTCCCCCTTGTCAATTTATTGATAATACCCCAAAATGTACTGGCATTTTTGTGTTTACTAGCTATTAGTAAGTTAGTCCACATTTCCTCTTGGTACAATGTTTTTGCGCTCCTTAGCATGATCTTATATTTTTTTCGCATAACTTTCAATTCCGATTTATTTGATTTTTTTCCACTTTTTATCAATAATGCCTGCTTGCGGACTTCACGTGCAATTTTTCTTTTTTCTTCCCTCAGGGTAGTAGTGTACCAAGGCTTTTTGCTAGTATTGAATCTAGTTGGGTTTTGATTTGTACGTGGGGGAATACTTGTTACTGCTTCGCATAGGTGTTCCCATGTTTTTACCAGATTTCCTTTTTCTTCCGGTGTTAAACTTAGCAGTTCCTTTTTGATTTTCTCCATTGTTGGTTTTATATCCTTTCCTCTCCATTTTAATTTACGTAAATTAAATTTTTCAGTGTACTGGATGATGGTATTTTGTTTTTCCGTCTTTGTAACCAACATTATCATTTTGGTAATTAGAGGGAAATGGTCGCTTTCCACACGTTGCTCCACTGAAAAAGCACTCACCGTTGGTAACAGGCTGTTGCTCAATATTGTGAAGTCTATTGTTGACTTTCGGTTACCGCTTAGAAAGGTTATAGGTATACCACTATTCCCACTGACTTTCTTATTTATAATAGAAAGGCCCAGTTCTTCAAGAACTTGCATTATCTTGTCATCTTTTGTTAGGTTGCTATTAAAATCACCTGATATAATCATAGAATACTTCTCATGAGTGATTTGCAAGGCCCTGATCAAGGTGAGTAAAGTAATCAGTTTTTCATTTTTTTCCTTCTTGTCCGGATGAACATAAACGTTGAGCAATAGTAGATTACGAGGGCCTATACCGGCCCCCAAATTCTCCGTGAGTTTTATTACTTGTATCCAGTTAACCATAGAGTCTACTACTTCAGTATGCCATCTGTGTTGTTGAGCTACATACGTTGATAAACCTCCTCTAGGATGACCAAAGTTAGAGGGTTTTTCGGCGAGGACGTGAAATTCGATGTATCCCGGGATGGAGATTTGGCGCAGGTTCCAGGTTTCTTGTAACAGTATTAGATCGTGTTGATCCAAAAAGTTTACAGTTTCGTGGTCATGACACAAGCTGTTGAAGCCATGTACGTTCCAGGAACAGAGGCTGAACGTGTGTGGATTTGCAGCAATGGATTCCTCTTGTTTGTCAGCTGTTGACCGTGGGTGTAGCATGATGTCTTTTTCTAAGTGGCTCGTCTTGTTAGGAGCATTTTTTGCTCAAAGCCGAAGCCACCCAGGACCAATCTGTTGCATGTTCACAGGAACCTATTGGAGCCGCTGCATTTTCGTGTATATTTTGAGGTGTATTTTTTTTCGGAGATACCGCACACGCACCTTTTAGGCATGATTTTTGGCTGTTCCCCTCAGCCTTTGTCTTTTTATTTAAGGTTAAAGTTTTTAAAAGTGGAAATGGATATTTTTTCCGATCGTCTCGCCTCAGTATGATGCCCCAGGCTTCAAATGACAAACTCATTTCAAGTATTCTATTGACTATTTCTTTAGTTGACCAGGAGGTTAAGGACTCTTCTACCTCTGGCATATTTTTGATGCTCCTAAATTCTACTGACAAGAGGTCCTGAGATTCTATGCCGTTCAATTCTGGAATTTCTCTTAATAGCCTCATTATGTTACCTCTATTCAGAAAATCTTGTGGACCTGATGGCTGGTATTCCGGTATAAATGACAGTTTATTATTTGTTTCTGCTTTTAATTGTGAGCTCATTTTAGCTTGAATGTCTTCTTCCGGGTTTGAATTTACTATTATTTCCCCTTTTGTAATTATTCTTCTCCCTTGACTTAATGTTTTTATTGTTAGATCTTCAAATGGACCATCTGTTCTTCTCAGATGGGCGGTTGGTTCATTAGTCCTGTCCGTGTTTTTGGCAATGATCGGGTTTTGTGGTATATGTATGCGCATTGTTTGTTTGTTTATTTGGTAAGTGCTGCAGGTTCGTCCATCTTCGTTTAAGTTTATTTTTATTGGTGATCTTTTGTTTTCCTTTTCATATACTCTTTTTATAGGTTGACTATGCCTATATTTATCTGTTGTATTTTGTTTGGTATCCACAAAGATTGGACCATTTTGATGCCTTAATTCCTGATTTATTGATTTGACATGGAGTGATTGCGTTTCATCTGCCTGGTGGATCATTACTGTGTGATTTACACTGCCTTCTTCAGTTAAGACCCTTTCATCAGACTCCTCTTTCGTCTTATCTTTATCCTGGGTTCTTGGGGAATTTTCTTTTTTCTGTATTTGACTTTTCGGTTGTATGGCCCATTGTGTATGGTTTGGTTTTGAGGAGGATTGGAGGGGTGAAGATTCTATACTCAGGCTGGTCCCGTTCACAGCATTTGACTGATTTGGTTGGACCAGGGGCGTGTTGTTGTGTTTTGATGCAATTACTTCAGGTGCTGGTTTCTGTTTCCTATTAGCGGTGTGATGAAAAATGGGATAGGTGTGCAAATCTGTTGAAGATTGGAATTTAAGTTGAGTCCTCCCTTTCCTTGCTCGCTTCCTTTGTCTTTTTGTTAGCTTGTCTTTAGACTGGGTCATTACGTGTTGTGCTTCCTCTTTTTGACCTGGATCATTGTCAGGTTTTTCTTTACACTGCTTGCTTATTTCTTCCTCTACATAGCTGTTTTGAGTGGAATCTCTTACTATGAGATGGCTTCCAATTCCCACGTCTGGTTTTATTGCCTCGATGTTGCTCGGAGTTTTGGAGTTATGTTTTATATCCATCGATGACTGGACAGCCCTTAGTATGTCATTTAATATTAATGGTAAATTTGACAAATTATCCACTAGTTTGCCACAAACACAGCTTGGTTGGATAATCTCTGTACACAGTCCTTTGTCAGCCTTCCCTTGAAGTAGGGTTGCCATGTGGTCTAGCCTGATGTTTATGCCAGAGATATGGCTCGCTATGAGATTTATTAAATCGATTTGGACGTCCATTTTGTCCGACTGGAAGTTCAGAGCTTTGATTGCCTGCTCTAAGGTGTTTAGAAGTGATTTACTCCATGGGGTCTTGTCTTCTTCTTTGGGCGATGCTTCCTGGACATCTAAATCTACGTCTGTCCTGCTCATTGAAGATATCGTGATTGGAGATTCCTGGTTTATAATGTTGTTGCTCCTTCCTGTATTTTTATTTCGGTCATTGTCCCATTCGAGGGGGTTGGCTTTTGGGTGTAAAGGTGTAGATTCCAGTCTTCCGTTGCACCCAGGTCAATTTTTCACATGATCTTGAGATCTAAAGGTGTCATGTGTACCTAGTCTGGGTTTTAGGTGGACTTGTAACTGTAGTTGGTTGATGTTTTCCGTTCCTGTTTGTATGTCCAAGCTTATGTCGTCAGGTAGGGAGAAAGAAATTGGCCATGAGTCTTCCTGTGCGGCGGTTTGGCCCGCCACCGATTTATTCCTTGGTATTACTTCTTCCACTTTACCCTGGTCCATGGACTTTATTTCCTTATCACTTTCATAGGATTGGGAAGCGCTCTTATTTATTTGGGCTATTACCACGATGCGATTCCCGCAGCCAATATTGCATTTTTGTTTGTCTGGAGACTGAGAGATTTGTTTCTTGTCAGATGATTTGTTAATAGGACAACTCTCACTGTGAGTGTCCTTAGAATCCTTGTTTTTCTCCTTTGTACTACTTGATTGACGTTGCACATCCTCTTTTATATATGATGCCGATGTGGTCGGGCTTGATTGGAGGACTTGTTCCTGCGTTTGCCCATGAATTGTCGTCATGAGGTCCTTAGGAGAAAAGAATTTTTGAATCCCTATTTTACGTTGTTTTGAGCTAGGGGTTGATAGCTCAGGTGCCGACACTAGTCTCTTTCTTTGTTGTGCCATCCTCTTCCTTTTTTTAATTGGCTTATTTGAGCCCTGGATCTGGTCTTCTTCGTCTTTTCTTGATCTTGCACTTATATTGAGACGCGGTTTTCCAGATCTCATTCTTGAGGTCTATTAGGTAGAAAACCTAGCAGACTGATGCCTTGATACCTTGATGACTTGGTGTCTTGGTGTCCGTTGAGCCCGCTCCACCACTGTGCCTGCAATCCAACTCCGCCTGCACTCCCCCACCTCCCAAGCCTATCTACCCCTCTAATAGGAATAGCTGCCGTCAGGGAGGATAGCGAGGTGCTGATACGTTTTTTGCGGAGACTAGCGAGGTGTATTGTGCAAGTTATGGTAAGTGCTGCTTTAAAAGACACTTTTTGAAGGGTAGATTTACCAGGTATTTAATAGGTATTTAATAGGGTCGAGTATTGCCCTAGGTCTGGAGTTAGATTTCTATTGTTGTGTCAGAACTCAGTAATGATACCGGGTTGGTACCGATTAATGCCTGATTTTCACTTTCATTAAAGTGGCCCACTTCCAGCCACTCACAGCCTTATTCCCCCCACCGCTCCTTGCTGCTTGCTGCTTGCGGTGAGGAAACGTGATCCTGGCGTTCCCCTGCCTACGTTTACCACCGCCGTGAAGAGTGACACAAATGGCACAAAGAATCCACTGGGCTTACCGCTGTTGCTGAAGAAGGAATGCCGTCGACAGGCTACTGCGGCGGGCTTCAATCGACTTCTCCACAGCTTTCCACAGCTTTCCTCAGCCTTCAGGTAAGCTCAGCAAATCACGGACTGGATCGGGCTCTCTTGCTCCGAGCTCCGATTTTGCAGCTCTTACTCAGTGAAGCCGCGGTTTAACGGCTTGGAGATCAGAGGGGCTCGGCGGCTTTCAGCTTTCAGCTTCTGCTTTCTGCTTTCTGCAACAGCCGCAGTGCTCCGAGATGTTGTGCGCACCGCGGCTTAGAGACGGCTCGTGAGAAGCACTCAGCTTCAGCCGCGGCCCGCAGCTCGCGGTTCTCGCTGTTCTCGCGGTTCACGGCTCTCGGCTCGGGTCCCAGCTCTCGGCAAGGCAAGGCAAAGGCAAGGGCAAAGGCAAAGGCAAGGGGACGCCGCCGCTGCCTCTCACCGCCCGCTCACCGCTCACCGCCACTCGCCTGCTTCCTCTGCGGGAACGCTCACTCTCTCTCTCTCGCGTTGCACACCGGGACCTTCTATTAGTTTCACTACTTCATTTCTTTAACCCTCACTTTCCTGCCTTTGCTACTTCCCTCATTCCTTTCTCTATTACTTACTTACTCTACTCCTTCCACTCTTTTTCTCAGTCCCTCTCTTCTCATACTTCCTCACTCTTGTTCACTCACTCCGTCTCTATTACTCTCACTGTCTCTGACTGATCACTCTTTCACTACTTGTTCATTATGCTTTCTCTCTGTAGTTCAAGCACACTAAGGGGCATATTATCAACACAGGCAATAAAATTATCGCTGCTTTTATCGGCAGAAAACTGCCGCAAAAGTGGCTTTAGCGGCAGTTTTCTTCGGCAAAAGCTGCTTTAGCGGCAGTTTTCTGCCGATAAAAGCAGCGATAATTTTATCACCTATGTTGATAATATGCCTCTATGTTATTTACATTTCTTTGCTGTTTCAATCATTCCTTTTCTGTTACTTCTTTTTTCTGCTTTCTGTTTTTTCTCTCTGTTATTCCAATGTTTTAATCTTAATTTGATCATTCAGTCACATTCTCTAAGAAACTCTTGGTTATTATTCTTCTACTCTCCTTTTTTTCTTCCACTTCCTTATCTATTTTGTTTTTCACAATTATACCCTCTTCCATCTTTTCTTCGGTAAATAGATCTATTAAACAGTATCTCTGTGTTTCTCCCTATAGCTGTCTTTCTTTTAACATTACTCTCTGTTTCCTTCCCTTATACTTACTCTTCTTTTTTTTAAATTTTTTTTTGGTTCGCTCCCGGTTCGCGTACCGGCGAGCGAACCGGGAAGCGAACCAAAAGAAATAGAGGTTGCCAGAGTGCTAAACATTCTAGCAATTTTTTTATAAAGGGGAGGTAGTTCTGAAAAGAACTTTTTTTAAAATTATTTTTGTTGTTTTATATTTTTTTATTATTTTTCTGAACAATTTTTTACTTTTTTGTATTTTTTGAACAGTTTTATATTTTTTTGTTTTTTTGGGGGGGGAAACGAAAACGATTCATTGTAAAGGGCTCAACAGGAGCAACAAAAAAAAAAGAATTTATTGTCTGGGGCATTTTGGACAATCATGATTGTCGATAGCTCTGTTGATTAGAGTGATGCTACTTTCTCGGTAGCAAATCAACTGATTGCAACGCACGCACACTTGTTTGACTTCCCCGAACCTCATCTGTATATTTGGGACCGTCTCCCTCGCCTCTGGTCCCGTCACTTCCTGTACAACTGATCTTCTGGCCTCAGAAGGGGGATTATCTTGCTGGTCACGTAACTGCGCAGCACTGTAGTTGATAGGGTGCCACCTCTACATATGGCGATGCATTGTATAATTGCCATAACTATATTTTTTATCTGTCCCTCTGGACAAATCTTTCTTACAGATAAGGCAAGTTACGTACCGGGCATTGACTTTTTTTGGGCCCCGGGGATATTTAAAAAATTGCCAAATATAATTTTCTTTCACATGAGACCTCCTGGGCTCCTCAGGCAAAAAATGCCTCTCTTCCTGCTGTTCCTCTTCTTCCTCTTCTTCCTCCTCTTGCTGAATGATAACTACAGCAGGTGGTCCTCTCTTCCTTGGAGGTGGTGGAGGTGGTGGGGAAGCACCAGCTGAAGTTACTAATGATGCCATTGCTCAGTGATGACAAAACGTCTTCCTCTCACAAAGATGAAAGTCAGAGTGAGGAAAGAAGGAGGGGTTTTCATCATTTGGGAAAAACAATAGTTCTAAACCAATGAAAAATTTTACTTTTAGGTCACATGACATAGTCTTACATCGTTAGGAAACCAAAAGTGAAATGAACCAATGAAAAGTGTTATTAACAAGTCACATGACCTGTTGTGTTTACGTTACGCGCTTTGCGCCGAGTCCCGGATCGCTTCCGGGAAGCTGCGCTTCGCGCACCGGTTCACTTCCGGGTACGCTAACGCGGCGCGTCATATGACGTATCACGCGACAACGCGATAAGTCACGCTGACGCGACGCGTCACGATGTTGTTTTCTAACGCGGCAGTTGCGCAAACGGAACGTTTACCGGTTCGCGGACCGGGTCGCGGCACCAAATTGAGCTAACGGGAAGCTACCCGGTGCGCGGACCGGTAGCGAAACAAAAAAAACCAAAAAAATATATATATACATAAAAAAATTGTATTAAAAACATATAAAATATATTTTTTGATTTAAAGAAGAATACATTTTAAAGCTTTTGATATTTGCTATTAAAAAAACATTAAAATTCACTGAAAAAACCATAGGTTATAGACCATATATAGTTAGGAATTAGCATTTACAAAACCTTGAAAATTCACTGAAAAAACCATAGGTTATAGACCATATATAGTTAGGAATTAGCATTTACAAAACCTTATTTTACTCACACAAAACCATTGAAATTCCATATATAGTTAGTTGCACTAACTATATATCGCGCACCCGCAATCCACTGCTGATGATGTCACATATTACATCATTCATGACATGGTCAGTGACATCACTGATGACATCACTGATGACATCTCAAATGACATCACTGATGACATCACTGATGACAACATCCAGTGACTGTATGTTTCTGTAAAGTTAAAATATGTCTTACATATTGAAGAATGAGTGGATGTATAAGTGTCTGGATGAAGGATTTAGTAGGTGCATGACTGACTGTATGAGTGAGTGATTAAATGTGTCTCACTGAGTGCATGGGTTAGTGACTAAACTGTTTTAATTTGTGCATCATTGTGTCTGTTGTTCTGTAATCTGATGCATGTGTTGATCATTAGCTATATGACTAACTATATGGGTTATTGATTGGTTGCCCAAATATTTGTATAGGAGACTGAGTGTGTGTGTGGGTGGCTGGGAGGTGTATGACTCTGTGCATACATGTGTGAGCAGTTGATTCACTAGATGTATGGGTTCAAAAGTGCACGTGGAAACAGCTGTATGGGCGGTTGACTGTGTGCATGAGTGTATTGGTGAGTGAATGGATATCTCAGTGCTACATGTCAAAGTAAGTACATATGTAAAACACAGTACATGTGAGAGTTGACATATATAAATAACTGTGCATAAGAGCCAGTGAATGTGTGAGTGGCTGTATGGATCATTGTGAACTTGTATCAGGGTTTGTATAAGAGAGTAAATATGTGTTAGTATATGTTTCAATAAGTAAGGTGTGTATAACTATATAGTTGAGGAAATGGAGGTGTGATTGATTCTTTGCAAGACTGACTAGGTGTGTGAGTAACTCCATGGATGAGTGACAGTCTGTGAGTGTCTGTTTACACTGAGTGTATCTAAGGTTATATTAGAGTCTGAAGAGGTTCATCGTATCATCACATGAATGATGTCATCAGTGATGTGATCAGTAATGTCAAATGAGATGTCATCAGTGATGTCATCAGTGATGTCATTTGAGATGTCATCAGTGATGTCATCAGTGATGTCACTGACCATGTCATGAATGATGTAATATGTGACATCATCAGCAGTGGATTGCGGGTGCACGATATATAGTTAGTGCAACTAACTATATATGGAATTTCAATGGTTTTGTGTGAGTAAAATAAGGTTTTGTAAATGCTAATTCCTAACTATATATGGTCTATAACCTATGGTTTTTTCAGTGAATTTTCAAGGTTTTGTAAATGCTAATTCCTAACTATATATGGTCTAAAACCTATGGTTTTTTCAGTGATATATATATATATATATATATGTATATATTACCTACTGGCGGTCGCCAGTAGGTATATATAGTTAGGATTTTTTCTCTATGGGATTTTTGAAAATTCTATGTCTAATAACTTTGGCGTTTGTGGACGGAATTGGCTGAAATTTTCAGGAAAATGGAACATTTTGTTTCTGAGCAGCCCCTGAAAATTTGGGGGGTAGTCAAGGGGGGGCCGAGAAAAAAGGGGGGTCCCAAAACGCGTTTTTCCCATGTTAATTTCCATAGGGCGGTTGGCCTCACTTTTAGCCCGAACGGCTGAATGGATTTGCACGAAACTTGGCAAAATTGTAGGGACTGGTAGCCCGATGTGCCTTTGCTAGGTCTCAATATATGTGCTCCAGTGGATTTTGAGAAATTAACGTTCAAAAAAATATATATATCTGTAAGCGCGCTC
The DNA here is from genome assembly GCF_964261635.1 of Lissotriton helveticus. Lineage (NCBI taxonomy): Eukaryota > Metazoa > Chordata > Amphibia > Caudata > Salamandridae > Lissotriton > Lissotriton helveticus. The sequence continues at coordinate 292,140,211 of NC_136060.1, forward strand.
CGGGCAGCGCCCCGGTTCGCGTACCTGACGCGTAACGGAACTTCGCGAAGCGAAGCTGATTGGCTCTCCGGTGTCTGTCAACATTCTAAACAGTCCGGAGCGGCCGCCATCTTGTCTCTCGGTAGGATCGAGAGACAAGAGGAGGCTAAAACAAAGGGGGAAATGACCATAAGGGGGCATAGTAGATCCTTCCTGACCCCCTAGGTTTGATGTGGAGGCTTTAAAAGGGCCCCGCGGGGCAAAAAAAAAATACTTTTTTTTGTTTTTTTTGCGTGGGTAGCGCCCGGTACGCGCACCGGGAAGCGGTCCGGGGAAGCGTACTATAAGGAAAAAAGAATGATAGACTATGATATTTTGAAATATTGTATGTTTATTGATTGTTCTTTTTGTTGTTTTTTTTTATTTTTTTATTTAAGTAGCAGTATTAATGATTATTAAATATAAATGTATTTTTGGAATTGTGCACAGTATACTATAAGTCTGACTTTACATTATAATCAATTTGGTACTAGTTTATGAATTACATATAAAAATGATTAAAGACTCAAACAATTTTTTAATAATAAATATACTTTTATTTTTCTGATTCTTTTTCAAAATTTAATAGAACGTCTAACATTTGACTGTCCGATATATCCTCTTGTTGAGTGAACATAACTTGCACTAACTATATATCGCGCACCCGCAATCCACTGCTGATGATGTCACATATTACATCATTCATGACATGGTCAGTGACATCACTGATGACATCACTGATGACATCTCAAATGACATCACTGATGACATCACTGATGACAACATCCAGTGACTGTATGTTTCTGTAAAGTTAAAATATGTCTTACATATTGAAGAATGAGTGGATTTATAAGTGTCTGGATGAAGGATTTAGTAGGTGCATGACTGACTGTATGAGTGAGTGATTAAATGTGTCTCACTGAGTGCATGGGTTAGTGACTAAACTGTTTTAATTTGTGCATCATTGTGTCTGTTGTTCTGTAATCTGATGCATGTGTTGATCATTAGCTATATGACTAACTATATGGGTTATTGATTGGTTGCCCAAATATTTGTATAGGAGACTGAGTGTGTGTGTGGGTGGCTGGGAGGTGTATGACTCTGTGCATACATGTGTGAGCAGTTGATTCACTAGATGTATGGGTTCAAAAGTGCACGTGGAAACAGCTGTATGGGCGGTTGACTGTGTGCATGAGTGTATTGGTGAGTGAATGGATATCTCAGTGCTACATGTCAAAGTAAGTACATATGTAAAACACAGTACATGTGAGAGTTGACATATATAAATAACTGTGCATAAGAGCCAGTGAATGTGTGAGTGGCTGTATGGATCATTGTGAACTTGTATCAGGGTTTGTATAAGAGAGTAAATATGTGTTAGTATATGTTTCAATAAGTAAGGTGTGTATAACTGTATAGTTGAGGAAATGGAGGTGTGATTGATTCTTTGCATGACTGACTAGGTGTGTGAGTAACTCCATGGATGAGTGACAGTGTGTGAGTGTCTGTATACACTGAGTGTATCTAAGGTTATATTAGAGTCTGAAGAGGTTTATCGTATTAGCACAAGAATGATGTAAAATGAGATGTCATCAGTGATGTCATCAGTGATGTCATTTGAGATGTCATCAGTGATGTCATCAGTGATGTCACTGACCATGTCATGAATGATGTAATATGTGACATCATCAGCAGTGGATTGTGGGTGCGCGATATATAGTTAGTGCAACTAACTATATATGGAATTTCAATGGTTTTGTGTGAGTAAAATAAGGTTTTTTAAATGCTAATTCCTAACTATATATGGTCTATAACCTATGGTTTTTTCAGTGAATTTTCAAGGTTTTGTAAATGCTAATTCCTAACTATATATGGTCTATAACCTATGGTTTTTTCAGTGAATTTCATTGGTTTTTTAAAAGCTAATATCTGTAGCTGTAAAATGTATTCTTCTTTAAATCCAAAAATATATTTTATATGTTTATTAATAAAAAAAATTTAAAATATTTTTTTTTCTTCCCTCCCTCTTCGCGAATCGGGAAGCTTCCCGTTAGCTGACCTTGATGCCGCGAAATAGTCCGCAAACCGGTAAACGTTCCTTTAACGCAACTGCCGCGTTAGAAAACATCGTGACGCCTCGCGTCCGCATGACGTTTCACGTTGTCGCGTGATACGTCATATGACGTGCTAAGTTAGCGAACTGGTACGCATTTCACTTTTGGTTTCCTAATGATGTAACACTAGGTCATGTAATGTAAAATTAACACTTTTCATTGGTTGAGAACTATTGTTTTTCCCAAATGATGAAAACCCCTCCTTCTTTCCTCACTCTGACTTTCATCTTTGTGAGAGAAAGACCCTTTGTTACCAGTGAGCAATGGCTTCTTTAGTAGCTTCAGCTGGTGCTTCCCCACCACCTCCACCACATCCAAGGAAGAGAGGACCACCTGCTGAAGTTATAATTCAGCAAGAAGAGGAAGAAGAGGAAGAGGAGGAAGAGCAGGAAGAGAGGCAGTTTTTGCCTGAGGAGCCCAGGAGGTCTCACCGGAAAGAAAACTTCATTTGGCAATTTTTTTAATTTCCCAAAGGCCAGAAAAAAGTAAATGCAAGATACGTAACTTGCCTTATATGTCAAGATAGACTGTCCAGAGGGACCGAGAAGAAATACAGTTACGGAAACTACACAATGCATCGCCATATGACTAGGTGGCATCCTAACAACTACAGTGCTGCACAGTTTCGTAACAAACTAGATAATCCCCCTATTATGGCAAGAAGATCTGTTGTACCGGAAGTGACGGGACCAGAGGGCAGGGAGATGGTGCCAAATATACAACTGAGATTTGGGGAAGTAAAACAAGTCTGCGTACTTTGCAATGGATTCATTTGCTACAGAGAAAGTAGCATCACTCTGATCAACAGAGCTATTGACAATCATCTTCCAATTTGTCCGAAACGCCGCAAACAATAAATTCTTTTTTTTTTGTTGCTCCTGTTGAGCCCTTTACAATGAATCATTTTCGTTTCCCCCCCCCCAAAAAAACCCCAAAAAATATAAAACCGTTCAGAAAAATTCAAAAAAAGTAAAAAAATGTTCAGAAAAAAAATAAAAAAATATAAAACAACAAAAACACTAAAAAAAAAGTTCTTTTCAGAACTACCTCCCCGTTATTAAAAAATTGGTAGAATATTTGGAACTCTGCCAACCTCTATTTCTCTTAGTTCGCTTCCCAGTTCGCTCGCCGGTACGCGAACCGGGAGCGAACCCCCAAATTTTTTTTTTTTAAAAAGAACAGTAAGTATAAGGGAAGGAAACAGACAGTTATGTTAAAAGAAAGACAGCTATAGGGGAGTAAACTAGAGATACTATTACCCGTAATCCACTGCTGATGATGTCACATATTACATCATTCATGACATGGTCAGTGACATCATCAGCAGGAGATTGCGGGTAACAGTATCCCTAGTTTACTCCCTATAGCTGTCTTTCTTTTAACATAACTGTCTGTTTCCTTCCCTTATACTTACTGTTCTTTTTAAAAAAAAATTTTTAGATCAGTCAGAAACAGTGAAAGTAATAGAGACAGAGTGAGTGACCAAGAGTGAAGAAGTATGAGAAGAGAGGGACTAAGAAAAATAGTGAAGGAGTAGAGTAATTAAGTAATAGACAAAGGAATGAGGGAAGTAGCAAAGGCAGGAAAGTGATTCTTAAAGAAATAAAGCAGTGGAACTAATAGAAGTTAAATGTGATAGAAATATAACAAAAAGAGTACAAAACATTTACCTTATAATTGTCGTTAAGTTAGTCATTTGTTCTTTTTATACTAAAAAATCTGTGAAAGAGAGAACAAACATTTGAAAAATATTAAAACATGTTTTTAATAAATTAGAAAAAACAAGGGAAAAGATTGAAGGACAAATAGTTTTTCAAGAACTTTGACACTTACAGAAGCCTCTGCTTCTCCATGCCCCTACACAGTCCTAAAAATATACATTTTAAACTAATGGTATCTTGATGCAGATGAAGTGAGTCCTATCTTGCAACATTGTGCATCTTTTGCATGACTGCTGCATCGGTTTCATGTGGCATTGTTTTTTTACAGCATGACACATCTGCCTAGATTCATCATTTTATAATTTTGTCGCCTCATACCAAATCTTTTCAACCGCGACTGCGTCACAAAAGTGACGCACAGTGGCGCAAAAGAGGCATACACCTATCATAAATCTGTCCCTAACATGTTAAATAATTGATTCAGGATGACAATAAGGTGTGGCCTATCCAGAGGTTTGTTTAAGGTGAGGCCTACTCAGGGTTGCAGATCAAATTTACACTTATTGAAGAATACAGAGGAGATAATACATGTGAACGCCTACTAATGAAGTAAGTCATGTCCACTTCACTCTTGAACAAAGGCTAGACCTCTTCTGTGTCCGTGGACAGACCTAAACTTCATCTGCACAATGTCATTCGTAAACTTAGGAAACACAGGTGATGTAATTGAAAAATGTGGAGTTTATTTTCCTCATTTCACAATCACATCACCTGTGTTGCCTTTGCTTAGGTATCTCATAGTGCAGATGGAGTCTAGCATATCAAACAGTACACAGAAGTTGAGCAGTGTATACAACAATTTTCACACTTAGAAAACCTTCAGCTTCTGCATGTCCCCTACACAGTGCTAATTATATACATTTCAAAGTGATGGTATCTTGCTGGAGATGTACTGAAACCTATCTTGCAACATGGTGCATGTTTTACACAAAAGTGACCCACAGCGGAGCAAATGAGGCGCACAGTCATCATAAATCTCAGCCTAACATTTTAAATCATTGTTTCAAGATGCCGATAAGGTGTAACCTATTCACAGATTTGTTTCAGGTAAGTCCTACTCAGAGTTGCAGATGAAATTTAGGTTTGTTGAAGAATACAGAGAAGAAAATACATGTGCAGGCCTACCAACCAAGTGTGTCATGTCGACTGCACTCTTGGACAAATGTTAGACCTCCTCTGTCTCCAGGAACAGGCCTAAACCTCATCTACACAATGTGATGTGTAATGTTAAGAAACACAGGTAATATAATTGAAAAACGTGCAATTTTTTTTCCTCATTCCACAATCATATCACCTGTGTTTCCTTTGCTTAGGTATCTCATTGTGGAAATGTAGTCTATCATATGAAAGACTACGTAGAATATGAGCACTGTATGCAACAACTTTGACACTTACAGAAGCCTCACCTTCTCCATGCCTCCTACACAGTTCTACATGTACATCATAAATGCAAACAGAACAGAATTAATTATACATGTTAAATGGTTTATTTTTGCTGTTCTCAGAATGTATCAAATTTCACTAAAAACAGTGACTTGAAGGTATTCATCATATAACAGCGGGGAAAAAAAAACACAATCAAAATGATTGTGTTTAAAAAACCCATACAACATAACAAATCAGAATTCAGAACTCCTTAAAGTTAACTTACTTTCCATGACGGCGAAGGATGTCCTATGAACAGCTTACACTCTGTTGTGCTGTTATTACTTTCAACCCGCCACTTTCTGAAAGAAAACCTCCATTGTTTTCAAAAACATGTTACATACAATAAATGACTTCTCGCTCTCTACCACACGTTTCCACAAGGCCAAATCGTGTCTGAGCCATTTATAAATCTTAGAATTCTTGTAAGCCAATCCCGTCATGTTGTATTTCCGCACCTTTCACAATTAAAATGTTGAAGATCATTTTCACAATCCTGGACTAGTAATATCTTCCCCTTCTTGCTCAATCATGTTCTACATTTCCTATGACACTGATACTGCTTACTATGAAGCAGACTTACACTACCTTTATGACTACTACAATTATTTAATTCTCTACATCACTTTTAATCACAAAGCAATGTAAAACAGTAGACAGCATTGCAGACTTACATTCCCTCTACTCCATGTTTTGATTGGCTGCTTCAATTAGCTTATAAAAAGAAACAGTTTTTCTGAACTCATTCAAAGTGCACGTATTTCTCCATGACGTCCAGTGTTATGGTAAGAAGTTATGTCTCTGTACTACACTTATCCTCAAGGCCAAATCGTGTAGGAGCCATTAGAACTTCTTGAAATTCCTCAGAGCACATCCCGAGATTCTTTCCCTAAAATTTTGGTTTTAAAAACACCAGGTAAGAGTTTTTAAGGTCATACGGCAATTTTTTTTTGAAAATTAAAACAGAATCATTGCAGAATGACCAGCCATTTCTAGACTTTAACTAAGCTGTGTAATGTCCTGATGTTATTGAAGGACCGTCATGATATATAGATGCTACAGTTACAAAAGTCCTTCCTGATATTGACAACTGTGTAGCCACAAAATTTTTAATTAAAGTTGTCAATTTTGTTCCATCAGGCCTACATTGTTGGAACATTAAAATGACATACTGGCCATATGTTCGTATAAATAATGTGGACATCATTTCAGATTTACATTGGCTACACTCCATGTTGTGATCAGCTCCTTTTACTAGCTTATTAAAAGAGACTGATTTACTGTCTGGCAAAGTTAAATATATAAATCTTTCTGAGTCTACACTAGTAGTACTTGATACCCTACAGTTCTCGCAGTCATGCTGCCATTGATAAGAAAGCCCAAACAGGTGATCTACATCTACACCTTCATCATGCAATACATCAAGCATATACATTAAAAACTCCTGACAATCTTGCTGACTATTTTGAGAGAATTGTGTTTGGCCTGAACATCTGTCTAACAGATTTCGAATTTCAGACACACTTTCTATGTTTGTTCTATCAGTGCTACATTTCTCTAACACAGAATTTAACAAACTGCAAAATCTTTGATCAGAATTGACCACAATCTCTTCTTTTACATTTTCTAGAGAAAACAAAACATTAACCACTACATTAGCATAGCAGTTGACACCAGAACTGTTTTCAAATTGAAAACCAACAACATCTTCAACAGAATCCTTTTTGTTTCTGCTTATAATTTCAGGTTCATCGACTTTTCGTCTTTTTGCTACAACCTCCCCAATATTGGTCACATTTCTTCGTTTCCGGCCTACCACACGTTTCTCAAACAAAGGATACTGAGGCAAATGTGGCGCATACTCTCTTCTTAACCTATTGTATTCCTTAACACAATCTAGATCCGCACAAATGTTTGTGACATCACACTCAATCAAGTACAATCCCGATAAAGTTCTAACTCGTGACAATGCCACATATGCCATACCCTCCTTGAACACAGAACTGCCAATATTCACCAATGCACTGTCTACACTTAAACCTTGCGATTTATGGATTGTCACCGCATATGCCAAGCAAACAGGAAACTGCTTACGACGAACATATAAGTCTTTTACAAGCAAAAATCTAGCAGAACAACGACCAATTAGCTGTACTTCCTCAATGCCATCAAATTTAATTTTTAAAAATTCAATTCCATCTCTATTTCTGTATTTCACAAAATCAACAACATTACCCATTGATCCATTTACCAGACCTCTTTCAACATGTAAATTCCTTCTTAAAATTATACGGCAGTTCAAGCACACATTCAGAGTCTTTTCAAAACCTGCAGTTTTAGATATACTCTTCTCTAATGAATCCAATTTTGTTTTCAGATTCTCAGACAAAATAATTGTTGATCCCATATGCTCTACTCTGTCAATAGCTTCCAGTTTCACAATCTCTTGCTTTTCTAAATGCAACATTTTGTTGTTGAATTTGGCACATTCTGCAAGAGTTGGCATCAAACATATTCCAGATTTCTTCTCAGTAATTTTCTGAAAAATATTCTCAGGCACAACATCTTGGTCTGGATATAAATTTGTCAGTAATCGTGCATGTAAAGCTTCTTTCCCATGCTCGGTCACTTTTCCAATTCTAACATCTTGTAGAATAGTCTTGTAAACTTCATCCTTCGCCTGACGCATATTTTCATGCAGTTCAGCATAATTGAAGTTTAACCATATATTGACGTTGCCAATGCTCCCTAGGCACTTCCTGGTATCTTCATGCGTGAGCATTTTGAACACAGGTTGCCCTTTCACTGGTGTCAGCTGCAGAAGATCTCCGAAAACAATGATGTGTTTGCCACCAAATAACACATCATACTCTGTTTTGAGAACTTCTTGCATTCTCAAATGCACAAAGGCAAGCATGACATTGGAAACCATGCTTACTTCGTCAATGATAAGAAGTTTCATTTTCCTCAAGACTCTTGAAACTTCAAAACAAGCATCTCCCGATAGCTTGTGATATTGTAATTTGTTGTCATGCTCCACTGGCAGCATCAGTAAACGATGTAAAGTAATCCCTTTAATGTTATGTGCTGCCAGTCCAGTTGGAGCGGTGACAACACAAGACAGCGATGACTCTGTCCTTTCCTGCAAATAACATGAAATTGCTTTAATAAGGAAACTTTTTCCAGTTCCCGCTTCTCCACTCACGTACAGTCGAACAGGCTTCAACGACGTACATGAGCACTCTTTCTTGTCATGACTTAATCCATGATCAATTTGCATGGTAACTTCATCATATATTTTCCTCTGCTCAACGTTGAGTTGTCTTTCCAACTCTTCTAAGTTAACCGCATCCTCCTGAGCATGTGCCATTGCTCTTTCCACTTCATTCATAGCAGTGGCAGCTTCATTTTCGATAACAGGTCCTCCTAGTGGATCCTGACTCAATGAAGCAGAACTCTGACTGTCCTGAGAACTGTCTCTGGCAATCTCCGCTGCAATCGTTGCTTCCTGCTCAATTTCCACATTCAACATTTCTACATATTTGGGAAAAGCAGGACATTCTATGGTCTCCTTGGCAGCATTGAAAGAGTCTTCATAACAGAGGAAATCTCCAAGCAGTTCCTCTTCTGCACGCCAAGGCTTAAAAAGTTGCAAAAGTGCTAAATAGAAAAACTCCTTTTTTCAGGAGATTCGCCACTCAATTTTCGATGGTTTATCAAGTGGCATTTTCTTTGCTTCACCAGACATCCCTCACTTCCTATTACAGCATACACTCCTTTCTCAGTATCTTCTTTGATGTTCCTCTTGAATATGTAATTTTGCAGAACCTCATACAGACAAACATTCTCGAGGTGACTGCTTCGATTTGGATAATATGTATCCAACATGTTGGTCTTCAAAATGTCGGTACTGTTTGGCTCCTTTTCCGCCAAATACTCAATTTCCCGCACAGGTTTGAGAACTCGATTACGCGTTGCAACAAGACCAAGACTCGCCCAAACGATACTCCTGGACTTGGCATAGAGACTTGCTGAAGACAACCGGTCAGAACATTCGTAAGCTCCGATTTCTCGATGCGACAACATCTTCAGACTGAAACTGTACAACTTCTTGCTGAGGCTCTTTTCATGGGAAATGTCCTCCCACATATCCTTCAATTCTGTCTTCTCTTTTTTGGTGATGTAAGATGTCACATACCGAGCCACAGCCATACAGTTATCAGCCACAAACTGTATATCCATGTTAGCATTCCACATGGACAAAATCACCGGGTTGTAGTCGTTGATGTACTTAGACTCTTCGTTCCTCTTCAAATTGTATGTGTTTTTAGGTGATTTCTTCATCACATTATGTCGCAGCGAAGACATCAAACTGTTCACTCTTCCTTTAGAAATCACCGGTCGTGGAAAGCCGAAACGACATTTGGTGTAGAACTTGTCTTTGTTTCGGAATTTACGACGACAGTACTTTCCACATCGATGGCTTTGGAAACGTAGAACTTTTTCTCTTAGGCTTTTTTCTCCTTTGCGTTTGGAACAGCACACGTAGAATACTGTTCTAGGAAACTCATCACTGAGTCTTCTGGATCCGTTCCAAATTTAGGTGCATCCTTGATCCACAGCAACATATGTATATGAGGAGCACCTCTTGCTTGGTACTCCTTTCTCCAGAAGAAATCCAACACCTCTCCAAGAGGTGGATTCTTCTTATTCATGATGAAAGACATCATACCTTCAAATCTATGATTGAAGTACCTACATACATTAACTGGATCCAAAGAGCACAGTTCTCCGGGTGTCTTGAATTCGATGTTTTCTACGTTAGCATTTGAGTCTCGTAGAAATTCAAGTAAGTCTTCCCAGCCATACTCAGCACAGCTCAGAGTGAGGAACCATTTGGGAGTTCCTAAGTTCCTCAGCATACATTTTAAATCACCATGACGACGGTACCAGTACTCATTAGTACCACGCTGACACGCCATGAGATTAATCAGGTGAGAATCCAAAATACTGTCTTGGACATTGACTTTATCCATAAAGTCACTTGCCGAGATGTTTTGCATGTGTATACCACTTTTCAAGATGTGGTTCACTGCATATGACAGTCCAGACAGATCGCTTTCAAACAGGAGATGAAACAAATAAGGAATGCATTGTCGAAACCTAGCATCTCCTGCATACAATCGCAAAGTCCGGTATTCAGAAGCAGGAATTTGATGAGGTCGCTCATCATATCTTCCTCCCTGACCTGTTGGAAAAAGCTGTGGGAAACACCGAGCTTCCAAACTTTCCTCCCAAACACTAATGGGACTCCCTTTGGCTTGTTTCATTTGAAACAACTCAATAGCATTCCCCATGACTTCCTTGGAATGCAAAGGATGAACACTATAATGTTCATATATTTCTTCACTAGTACAGGGTTCTACTTTCTCAATTTGACCAGCACACAAATCGCTATCCTCTTCCTCACTTACTTCCTCTTCTGCAACATATACATTTTTATAGTATTTATTATTTTTTTTCAAATACAATGTTGCCCTTTTGACTTTCCTAACATCTACTAAATCTTGCCATATTTTCTTATTCTTTGTCGGAACCCCATTAACTAAGATAACCAGAGGTTCCTCTTCCACTTTTTCTACTCCAATTGTGTTAATGTTTTTCTTGAAATCTAGAGGCAAATAAACAACTCTTCCCTTTAATCCTCTCTGTAAATCTGATGGAGACAATTTCCCTGTCTTTGGCTCCATTCTTACAATAGCCTGAAAGGGATGGATACTTTGAATCAAAGTAGATTCATAAGTATTTAAATCCTTCAATTCAGAAGGAATCTCAACCAATTCCAGATTATTATGAACTGCTCTAGCAGGCATCTGGTTTTGATTTAATTTGTTACAACAATAAGTACACACACGTTGATCCAATCCCAAATCAAAACAATTTTCTACCATCAAGTATGTTGTAAAATCCTTCCATTCACTATTATTTTCCCTTTCACTTTTTGCATATAAATCCACTAACTTAGTCTGATTCTTATAATAAGTGCGTCGACAACACACACAAGTGAAATTTGGCCTCTCACTTGATTTCACCTCAAACGTCGCAATTTCCCTCTGGAAATTATCTGTACTGGAAACCTGTACACTATCTTCCACATTACGCTCTTCTTCTTGGTCAATTTCAACATTCTCCCCTTTACTTCCAAAGTAACAAAACTCAATTTCTTCACATATATTCTTCACATCTATTTCAGAACCATGCAAAAGAGCAGCGCATAATTGTTTAAGCATAATCGCTGGACTCTTAGCATAATACAACATTCTAACTAATTTCCTCACTTTATTATGATGCACTGCTAGCATCCTGAAATGATGAAAAACACTCTGGCATACTCTCCTGGAAAGACAAGCCAGTGAATGACCATGCAAACCTATCACTTCTCTCACTCTGCAAGGATCTAATTCTTGCAACAACTTCATTTTCTGCTTCAAACTTTTCTTATTAAATGACCGTATAAAATCACAAAGCAAATTGATGGAATCCTGTCGTACACTGCAAATACTACTACACTTCCAGGTGTACACAGGACCCTTAGGATGTCTCCCTAAAACCTCATTACCTAACACCTCTTCTATCTCTGTTGTCACAAGTTTTTCTTTTTCAACTGGACAACCATCTTTCACTTCATAAGCTCGACCACTGGTGTCAACTGCATGCACCAAATCATTATCCTGGAAATAACTCTCCTCATTAAAAAATGCCTCAGAGCTTGAACTATGCATCCATTCTCCAGAAAAAACTTCACAAAAATGACTACGATTAACTATTCTCTTCCATCTACTATTTCTTTTGAAATCATAAATTGCCTTGTTTAGCTTCCTAATTCTATTGATTGTCAAAATAAATAACTTACGTTTAATTTCAAATGCCTGATCAATAACTTTCTCAACTATTTTTTTTCCCTTATAAAAAACCACTTTCTGTTGACCTTTCTTAATATTTTTTAACAAATTGCCAATTATCCTGTCCCTAAACTGTTGTTTCCTTCTACTTTCATGCATAGAGTTATCTCTTACTCTAGCAGTAACATTTTTCATTGGCCTTTCCTTTCCGTTTGAATTGCTTCTCCTTTTCTGGACTGAAACATTTTCTGTAGTAATATTTTTTTTACTACAGATTTTTCTTATGAATGTTTTTGTACTCTTACCCGGTGCTTTCTTGGTGACTTGACAAATCTTTTTGTTAGAGGACTGCTGCTTTTTTTCATTCACCTGCTGTCTTTGACGTTTTGCAGCCTTTCTCACTCTTTCTTTGGTTGGCATGCTGAAATCTTGAAATGATCTGCAGTTGAATCTGTGGTAAAATATAATAAAAAATGTTATTAACCACTATTACCCAACAGTAAATCAATAACAGTCATCAAAAACTTAACACGCTACTTAACATTTTTACATAGAAGATTTTTTTGTGCATGGCAAATTTAGAATACAGAAATAGCAGAAAAGAAATGGAATTTATATTCATTTTACCTGTGCTGTTTTATATGTGAATCTGATCTAATTTTATGAGCATATTTTATTATTTTATTGAAGACACTACACATAACCTGTTTTTGAAGGTGTCTTTATTTTTAAATTAAACGGTTTACATTTTTACTTTTTATTTATTATAAATTTATAAAATAAATGTTTATAGTTCCATAGGCTCAAGCACGTCAGCTTCCCATCCTATGTCATACAATTCTGACAAATCTGCATCCTCATCACGTTCTTCTTCATCCTCAGGATTTAAATCATCCAAAGGATCAACATCCACTGATGTTTCAATTACGAGTTCAATGATGAGGTCGAAATCAACTGATTGCTGATTGTCGCTCATGTTGATGTTGTCTTTATCTTTAAAGAAAGATAACAACAATGAGATGTTGCAGAGTAAGAGACAAATCTCAGAGATTATAATAGTAAAATTGTTTAACAAGAGTAACATTTTGCAGCTATTATTTAACCATGTCCAGCGATGCTGAGGAGGCAGCCGCGGGCCGTGGAGGAAGTTACGGTGGGGCAGGGAGGCGGGAAGGGGGAGGGGCAGGGTGGAGGGACCTAAAAACTGGCATATGGATAATTGCAGGTAAGTACACAATTTAATTATTCAAACGAATTTCGTAGCGTGCACTGCATCGCAAAATGCGATGCTGTGCGCGCTACGAATTTCGTTTGAATAATTAAATTGTGTACTTACCTGCAATTATCCATATGCCAGTTTTTACGTCCCTCCACCCTGCCCCTCCCCCTCCCCGCCTCCCTGCCCCACCGTAACTCCCTCCACGGCCCGCGGCTGTGAGGAGGTGAAGCCTATGTCCAATTTTTCAGTGAACAGGACTCATCTCTTCTTAACCTTGGATAAACCTCACCGACTCTGTGTCCCCTGCACATAATTAAATGTAAAGGGGAAGATTTATGTTAACTAGCACATCCCCAGGGATGCACCAGTTAACGTGCACCGCTGCTCTGCCACCCATGGTGTGCCGCATTTACAATCAGATAGGACAAAGCTGCGTCAAAACCCTGCGCCTGCTTGAAGCAGGCATAGATCTTGACGCAGGTAGGCTGAAAGCTAAAGCAACAACTAAGTGTCGTGTGTAGAAGTTGCAAAAAAGGAAAAATGGAGTTTAAACCGGTAATGAGCCCATGCTAACTTAACACAGTGTAAAGATATCCAGGATCTACATCAGTTTGGGGTTCACGAACCTGGCAGGTACAAGGCACTGAGGCTTTGCACCGTGCATGTCTCATCCCAATTCATATGTTGTTTGTGAATGAAACAATTTCCCAGACCAAATGCTTTGGATTGGCTACTTCTAAAAAATTAAACACCCCTACTATCCCGGAGTTAGAGGAATATGATGGTTGGAGTCATTTTACTCGGTTGTCCATTAGTGATTTACAGGCCCTACTCCGTAATTCTTCCTTTAACATTTCCAGTATAAATCCAAAAGGTTGGCTGCTTTGGCAACGTGCCTTATCCATGGTTTAATAATGCTGCCTTTTGCTTTATATAAGTTTTCAAATTGTATGAAATATATACCAATAGGTCGTTATGAACCTTTAGGTAGTGGTTTTCTTCATGAGGTCTGGTCGCTTCCATACACATACAGATGTTTCAAAGATGATCAAGAAGTTTATCTGAATGGAGAGGAATGCACTGAGACGCCAGATCATTCACTAATGTGTAGGCACATACAGTTACACGGTTCATGCAACAAAGACCGACCAAATATGGCTTGCGTGTTGCAAGGCACGCCAGTTCCTGCTATCATCCCCACGTTCAAGTTGTTGGAAAATGGTAGTTATTTGATGCTCAATAATGAAGATTGTTCTGGGTTAATTAAAAGTATTCCTTTTATCGTAACAGTAAGTGAACGGGTTATTTGCTGCAGAAATGTTCTATTTCCTCCCACACATGAACATAGGGAGTTTTCAATCTGGCCACAAATACCAACCTTGGAAGCAGATTTCAACGGCATGGCAAGAATAAGGGCTCTTTTGTCTCAGAGAGAGGTGGCCTTGAGTTCGGCCCGTGAAACTTTCGTGCTTCACATAGCGAACACCCGTACAGAGGTGCAGACCCTTTTAAATACTGATTCGCCTTTGCATTTCAGCGAGATGGTTCGGACTATCTTTAACGCGTCCTCCACAAAGGGCCTGGCGCATTTTTTTAAAGTTGTTAGCAGTGGTCTCGTGACTTCATTTGAGAAAATCTTTGGAGTCATCCCTGCTTTCTTTCATTCTATTTTTTCCACTTTGTTTGGTGGATTCCCAGTTTTACTTGCATTAGCACCGGACGCTCTTGTGCTTTTTTACATTTTTAAATATGGATGTCCCTCCTGTGCAAGGTCCCGCCCTGCAGCTGCTAACGCTGTTCCGCAATCGCATGCTTGAATATTATGGCACAATGCCGTTGGCGATATTAAGCACGGCATATGGATTATCTTTTCGATTCTCCTACTTCACCTGTGTCCAGCCTGTATTTCACTGCCTGACCTGTGATTTCGATTGGGCCATTGATTTGTGTCTCTGCGGACCGGTTTCTCCTGACGTCGACTTTAATCAGCTGATGAGTCCTATCATTACTCACGAGTTGGTTTGTCCTGGCAAAAGGATTATGGCTGTGGCATTGATGCATGGACTAATTGGTCCCTGGAATTTACTGGCGGCAACACAGTCTTTCTTGGAACAGAGCTTTCTTGAAAACCCACCGAGCTGTCCTCTGATGGTGATAGAGGATCCGGTGCTGGGAGAGCACGTATGTTCTTTTCCGCTTTTAAATTGGATGGCTGAACTCTTTTCGGATGAAGACGGTGACTTCCTATTGGAGGCTGTTGCAGCTTATTTTGCATACACAATTATGTCATAGACCTTTTTCATGTTTGATATGCTGAGTACTAGCATTTCATTGACAATTCATTGACTTATTTGTCAAGTTTTTATTATTTAGCTTGCCTATTGGCTTAAGCCTCGATAAACTAGTTGACTGTTTTATTTTTTCTTAGCATTAAATTTTGCTAGTTTTTAATGTTTTACCTTGCGGACCGTGCACATATAAAGTTGCAATCTGCTCTCATGAGATGGCACTTCTATTACCTTATTTTGTTCGTTTCCGGATCATGGAGGGGTGTCTTTAATTAATGCGATGCTGTGCGCGCTACGAATTTCGTTTGAATAATTAAATTGTGTACTTACCTGCAATTATCCATATGCCAGTTTTTAGGTCCCTCCACCCTGCCCCTCCCCCTCCCCGCCTCCCTGCCCCACCGTAACTCCCTCCATGGCCCGCGGCTGGATGACTGGCACATCCCTGATGATATGCCAGTCATCATAAATCTATCCCTAAGCTTCTTATCTTGTTAGAGATGAACCACCATATGTATCATCAAAGTTTTTTACATTTCCTAAATAGCGAACTTTAAGGAATAAATAGCGATTCTTTACCATTCCTAGTTTGCGATGAGCTATTTGCTAATTACAAATTACCCATTCATTTCCATGGAGCAGGAGGCCCATAGGAATGAACGTGCAATTTGCGATTAGCAATTAGCTCATCGCAAATTACGAATTTTTCCGAGGGTGCAGGGGTGTCTCAAGAACACCCTGCTGCACCCCTGAAAAAGAAATTTGGGGGCATATGGCGCACATAAATTTTGAAAACATTCCTTTACCTCAAAAACGATTTTCAACTCATAATTTGAAAACACTGCCCACGGGGAAATGACTTAAAATGTCCTCAAGACACATGAAAGTGTTTTTTTAAAGCCTTTGCAACTTTTTTGGGTCACTTTTAACATGGCTATGTAACTCAAACAGTCAAAATCTAAATTTACCATGCACAGGTGGGAGCATATTTACAAGGAATTTGCTCCACGGAGAAAGGTCTTTTAATTTAATATTGGAATAATAACATCAGAGACCCTGAAATGCCTTATAAAGAAGCATACACCATTATGTCCTTGTCATAAATTTTAAAAGCATTCATTTTCCCCAAAAACGATTTTCAAGTCATAATTTAAAAACACTCCACATGGGGAAATGACTTAAAATGTCCTTAAGACACATGAAAGCGTTTTTTGATTGCCTTTGCAGCATGTTTCGGTCACCTTTAATATGCCTATGTAACGCAAACATTCAAAATCTAAATTTGCCAAGCACAGGTGGGAGCATATTTACAAGCAATTTGCTCCACAGGGAAACGTCTTACATTAAAATGGGAAAAATAACATCAGAGACACTCAATTGCCTTATAAAGAAGCATACACCATTATGTCCTTGTCATAAATATTAAAACCATTCCTTTTCCTCAAAAACGATTTACAAGTCATAATTTGAAAACACTCCACAGCTCCTATGCACATAAAAACCCTGTCAGTACTAATACTTCACATTTTCTCCAATTACAATTTCTCAAAGAAACAAAATCTATTTGTAAAACACTTGAGACAAAGCAACATTTGAAAAACACAACTTTCTTCATAATTTTCTCCTTAAAGCACACTATTTTCTATCTAAATTAAAGAAATCTTTTCTCACCTTAGCAAATACTTTGAGTTTCAAAACAGTCTCAGAAACACACCAATTTGTCTTCAGCAGAGCAAAAGGTATGCACTCCAGAGTCTGCAGCTATCAAAAGCACAGAAATGCTGTAATTCTTCACACATATCTCTCATGTCACCCAATCAAAACTCTTCCCTCACTTTTTTTCAAATCAAAACCCTTCCCCCCTCTGCCCTCTCTGCTTCTTTGCATAGCAACCACCTCTTGCAAGACCTCTGGTGTTTGCAAGTTCACACAACAATGTTGCAATTGAACTCTGATGAACTCTCAGTGCACCTGTATATCCAGTGCATTCTTCCATTTAATGATTTTTTCTTCGCCACTCAAAATACATCTTTCAACGAACTCATCCATGCACCCTAACTTTCTGTTTTCAGCAATCAAAATCCACCAATCACTGTTACTGCTTCATTAACACAGAAACTCCACAGTTTTTTTCATTTTAAACTCTTATTTTTTCAACTGCCATTTCATTGCCACACTTCATCTGACTGCAGGAGAACCTTCTCTCGCCATGTTTTCTGTCTGGATTGTTGGACATAGTTACATCTATTGGGCTCAGAGGTACGCTGAAAACAGGAATTTACCTAACCTCAATTTACAAGATGTGGAAATTAAGTGGTTTGGCCACAGAGTATTAAAATGTCACCAATTGATACCATTGGTGAAAACCTTTATGCATTTGCCAAAACCTGACCTGTTAATTGTGCACTGTGGAGGTAATGACTTGGGCACTTTGACTGGGGTAGGTCTGGAAATGCTTTTAAAGGACACCTTTGAGCAATTGATGGCACTTTTTCCTCAGACTGCCTTGGTATATTCAAATATATGCCAAAGACAGAAATGGAGGTGGTCGAACCAATTTTGTCCACAAATTGAGAAGTCGAGGAAGCATGTAAACAAATCTGTTTCAGCTTACATGAGAGACCATCGAATGGGCTCCTTGTACAACAATAACTTGCGTTACTACATGCAAGATATCTACAGAGGAGATGGAGTTCACTTCTCAGATGAGGGCAACAGAATTTTCATTCTGAATTTCAGACTGTGCATTGGTACCTACTTATAAGTACCTAAATGTACCATAAACCCAAAAGCTCTTCTCAGAGCTACCCTACATCTGATCACTCACAATTATTATTTTACTCTAACTTTTTTCACTAATTTTCAAGAAAGTACGCTCCCCAGAACGCTTCCCGGTTCGCGAACCGGGCGCACTCCACGCAAAAGAACTAAAAAAATTATATTTTTTTTTTTTGCCCTGCGAGGCCCTTTTAAAACCTCCACATCAAACCTAGGGGGTCAGGGAGGATCTACTATGCCCCCTTATTGTCATTTGCCCCTTCGCTTTGGCCTCCTCTTCTCTCTCGATCCTACCGAGAGACAAGATGGCGGCCGCTACGGACTGTTTGGAATGTTTACAGACGCCGAAGAACCAATCAGCTTCGCAAAGCTCCGTAACGCAAAAGGTACGCGAAGCGGAGCGCTGTTACAGATATATATCTTTTTTTGAACGTTAATTTCTCAAAATCCACTGGAGCACATATATTGAGACCTAGCAAAGGCACATCGGGCTACCAGTACCTACAATTTTCCCAAGTTTCGTGCAAATCCATTCAGCCGTTCGATTATTATTATTTTTATTTTTTTTTGCCCCGCGGGGCCCTTTTAAAGCCTCCACATCAAACCTAGGGGGTCAGGGAGGATCTACTATGCCCCCTTATGGTCATTTGCCCCTTCGCTTTGGCCTCCTCTTGTCTCTCGATCCTACCGAGAGACAAGATGGCGGCCGCTACGGACTGTTTAGAATGTTGACAGACGCCGGAGAACCAATCAGCTTCGCTTCACAAAGCTCCGTAACGCGAAAAGTACGCGAACTGGAGCGCTGCCCGGTCCGCTGTTACAGATATATATCTTTTTTTGAACGTTAATTTCTCAAAATCCACTGGAGCACATATATTGAGACCTACAAAAGGCACATCGGGCTACCAGTCCCTACAATTTTGCCAAGTTTCGTGCAAATCCATTCAGCCGTTCGGGCTAAAAGTGAGGCCAACCGCCCTATGGAAAACTCAATGTTAAAAACACGTTTTGGGACCCCCCTTTTTCTCGGCCCCCCCTTGACAAACCCCCCCCAAATTTTCTGGGGCTGCTCAGAAACAAAATGTTCCATTTACCTGAAAATTTCAGCCAATTCCGTCCACAAACGCCAAAGTTATTAGACATAGAATTTTCAAAAATCCCATAGAGAAAAAATCCTAACTATATATACCTACTGGCGACCGCCATGTATATAGTTAGGATTTTTTCTCTATGGGATTTTTGAAAATTCTATGTCTAATAACTTTGGCGTTTGTGGACGGAATTGGCTGAAATTTTCAGGAAAATGGAACATTTTGTTTCTGAGCAGCCCCTGAAAATTTGGGGGGGTTCGTCAAGGGGGGGCCGAGATAAAAGGGGGGTCCCAAAACGCATTTTTCCCATGTTAATTTCCATAGGGCGGTTGGCCTCACTTTTAGCCCGAACGGCTGAATGGATTTGCACGAAACTTGGCAAAATTGTAGGGACTGGTAGCCCGATGTGCCTTTGCTAGGTCTCAATATATGTGCTCCAGTGGATTTTGAGAAATTAACGTTAAAAAAATATATATATCTGTAAGCGCGCTCCGGGCAGCACCCCGGTTCGCGTACCTGACGCGTAACGGAACTTCGCGAAGCTGATTGGCTCTCCGGTGTCTGTCAACATTCTAAACACTCCGGAGCGGCCGCCATCTTGTCTCTCGGTAGGATCGAGAGACAAGAGGAGCCAAAACAAAGGGGGAAATGACCATAAGGGGGCATAGTAGATCCTTCCTGACCCCCTAGGTTTGATGTGGAGGCTTTAAAAGGGCCCCGCGGGGCAAAAAAACCCAAACATTTTTTGTTTTTTTTGCGTGGGTAGCGCCCGGTACGCGCACCGGGAAGCGGTCCGGGGAGCATACTATAAGGAAAAAAGAATGATAGACTATGATATTTTGAAATATTGTATGTTTATTGATTGTTATTTTTGTTGTTTTTTTTAATTTTTTTTATTTAAGTAGCAGTATTAATGATTATTAAATATTAATGTATTATTGGAATTGTGCACAGTATACTATAAGTCTGACTTTACATTATAATCAATTTGGTACTAGTTTATGAATTACATATAAAAATGATTAAAGACTCAAACAATTTTTTAATATTAAATATAATTTTATTTTTCTGATTCTTTTTCAAAATTTAATAGAACGTCTAACATTTTGACTGTCCGATATGTCCTCTTGTTGAGTGAACATAACTTCCCACATTTGACTGTCATCATAATGAAGTAAATAATCCACAGATTCTACACATTGTAGAAGTTCATGGTCTCGTGATTCATCCATGAATTCCAAGTCAATGGGTTCAATTATTTCCTCATTATTCATGTCTAGGACAATTTCAAAGGAAACGTTCTGTTCTCCTTGCATTTTTGTGCTGAAATTTGAATAAAAAATAAATATATCAGTAGAGATAGGGCACTGTTGGGTTTAAGTTCAGACAGGTACTTTTGAGGCATGAAGTAGTACTATTAAAAAGTGCCTGTGAGAAAGCCTATGTAAATTCATAATAATACCACAGAAACCTAAATCAATCCATAATTATGATAAACAAGCCTTTCTCAATGTCTAACTCTTACAGAGGGATAGTATATAACTATCTGAAAATGTTTTCAAATATATAAAATAATATCTTACCTTTTAAAAACAAGTTTAAGTTGTGAGTGAAAATGATCTTGCAATGTAGTTCAGGAAGTAGTAGTCAAAATGGCTGTGTTTCTCTCTCTTTTTTTATATATATTCAGGTACATAACCAATCAAATGTCAGGTAAAAAAAGTAGAAAATGAAAGTAATATTTTAATTGGTTGTCAATTCCAACACTTCAGATATTTTTTGTGAAGTAATTTACCTCAGGGTATTTAGAGAGGTCTACAGGCTAAATGGCTAAATGGAATTCCAACCAAATGTGTGAAAATGGTAGGGATTGGTATGTAGTATGAGCTAATCTATATTTGGTGAAAGTGTCTCCAGGGTTTCTTCTGTAAATTACTTTCCCACCTTTTTTAATGGAGCCCTTCCCGGTGAGCGCCCCGGTACGCGAACCGGCAGCGTTACGGGAGTCCACCATTTTGTGTTGCGGTCGAATTAAGATACAAGATGGAGGGCATATAATGTTCAGAATGGGTAGAAGGGGGCAAGGTAGACGTATTTTGACCCCCTAGGTTTTCTGAGGGTGGCTGAGGAGGCCCATATGTGTGGAAAAAATCATTTTTTTAAAAAATTTCACGCGGTTAGCTTCCGGTTCGCGTACCGGGTAGCGCTCCGGGGAGCGTACTTTGTTGAAAGTTTGTGAAAAAAGTTAGAGTAAAATAATAATTGTGAGTGATCAGATGTAGGGTAGCTCTGAGAAGAGCTTTGGGTTTATGGTACATTTAGGTACTTATAAGGAGGTACCAATGCACAGTTTTAAATTCAGAATGAAAATTCTGTTCCCTTCATCTGAGAAGTGAACTCCATCTCCACTGTAGATATCTTGCATGTAGTAACGTAAGTTATTGTTGTACACAGAGCCCATTCCATGGTCTCTCATGTAAGCTGAAACAGATTTGTTTACATGTTTCCACGATTTCTCAATTTGTGGACAAAATTGGTTCAACCACCTCCATTTCTGTCTTTGGCATATATTTGAATATACCAAGGCAGTTTGAGGAAAAAGTGCCATCAATTGCTCAAAGCTGTCCTTTAAAAGCATTTCCAGACCTACCCCAGTCAAAGTGCCCAAGTCATTTCCTCCACAGTGCACAATTAACAGGTCAGGTTTAGGCAAATGCATAAAGGTTTTCACCAATGGTATCAATTGGTGACATTTTAATCCTCTGTGGCCAAACCACTTAATTTCCACATCTTGTAAATTGAGGTTAGGTAAATTTCTGTTATCAGCATACCTCTGAGCCCAGTAGATGTAACTATGTCCAACAATCCAGACAGAAAACATGGTGAGAGAAGGTTCTGCTGCAGTCAGATGAAGTGTGGCAATGAAATGGCAGTTGAAAAAATAAGAGTTTAAAATGAAAAAAACTGTGGAGTTTCTGTGTTAATGAAGCAGTAGCAGTGATTGGTGGATTTTGATTGCTGAAAACAGAAAGTTAGGGTGCATGGATGAGTTCTTTGAAAGATGTAATTTGAATGGTCAAGAAAAAATCATTTTATGAAAGATTGCACTGGATACGCAGGTGTACTGAGAGTTCAGAGTTCAATTGAAACATTGTTGTGTGAACTTGCAAACATGAGAGGTCTTTCAGGAGGTGGTTGCTATGCAAAAAAGGCAGAAAGGGCAGAGGGGGGAAGGGTGTTGATTTGAAAAAAGTGAGGGAAGAGTTTTGATTGGGTGACATGAGAGATATGTGTGATGAATTACAGCTTTTCTGTGCTTTTTATAGCTGCAGACTCTGGAGTGCATACCTTTTGCTCTGCTAAAGACAATTTGGTGTGTTTCTGAGACTGTTTTGAAACTCATAAAGTATTTGCTAAGGTGAGAAAAGATTCATTTAATTTAGGTAGAGAATAGTATGGTTTAGGGAGAACATTATGAAGAAAGTTGTGTATTTAAAATGTTGCTTTGTGTCAAGTGTTTTACAAATAGATTTTGTTTCTTTGTGCTACATAGCCATGTTAAAAGTGACGCAAAAATAGTGCAAGGGTCTTACAAAAATGCTTTCATGTGTCTTAGGGTATTTTTACTCACTTCCTCATGAATGTAGGTATATAATTGATTTAGATGTTGTGTTTAAAAACGATTTAAGAAAACAATTAGGTTTCTGGATATGTACTGCTAGAGATTCATAGGTTGCTTGGGGCATATTTATAAGGCCTTTGAGTCTCTCTGATGTTATTTTTCACATTTTAATTTAAGACCTTTCTCTGTGGTGCAAGGTCCTTGTAAATATGCCCCCATCTGTGCTTGGCAAATTTAGATTTTAATTCTTTGACTAACATAGCCATGTTAAAAGTGACCCAAAAATGTTGCAAGGGCCTTAAAAAAAACGCTTTCATGTGTCTTAGGCCATTTTAAGTCATTTCCCCTTGAATGTAGGTATATAATTGATTTAGATGATGTGTTTAAAAACGATTTATGAAAACAATTAGGTTTCTTGATATGTACTGCTAGAGCTTCATAGGTTGCTTGGGGCATATTTATAAGGCCTTTGTGTCTCTCTGATGTTATTTTTCCCATTTTAATTTAAGACCTTTCCCTGTGGTGCAAGGTCCTTGTAAATACGCCCCCATCTGTGCTTGGCAAATTTAGATCTTGAATATTTGACTTACATAGCCATGTTAAAAGTGATCTAAAAATGGAGCAAGGGCTTAAAAAAAACGCTTTCATGTGTCTTAGGGCATTTTAAGTCACTTCCCGATGAATGTAGGTATATAATTGATTTAGATGATGTGTTTAAAAACGATTTTTGAAATCAATTAGGTTTCTTGATATGTAATGCTAGAGCTTCATAGGTTGCTTGGGGCTTATTTATAAGGCCTTTGTGTCTCTCTGATGTTATTTTTCCCATTTTAATTTAAGACCTTTCCCTGTGGTGCAAGGTCCTTGTAAATACGCCCCCATCTGTGTTTGGAAAATTTAGATCTTGATTATTTGACTTACATAGCCATGTTAAAAGTGATCAAAAAATGGAGCAAGGGCTTAAAAAAAACGCTTTCATGTGTCTTAGGGCATTTTAAGTCACTTCCCGATGAATGTAGGTATATAATTGATTTAGATGATGTGTTTAAAAACGATTTTTGAAATCAATTAGGTTTCTTGATATGTAATGCTAGAGCTTCATAGGTTGCTTGGGGCATATTTATAAGGCCTTTGAGTCTCTCTGATGTTATTTTTCCCATTTTAATTTAAGACCTTTCCCTGTGGTGCAAGGTCCTTGTAAATACGCCCCCATGTGTGCTTGGCAAATTTAGATTTTGATTATTTGACTTACATAGCCATGTTCCATACAGTTCTCACCTTCTGCGTAGTCTTTGATATGCTAGACTCCATCTGCACTATGAGATACCTAAGCAAAGGAAACACAGGTGATGTGATTGTGAAATGAGGAAAAGAAACTCCACATTTTTCAATTACATCACCTGTGTTTTCTAAGTTTACGAATGACATTGTGCAGATGAGGTTTAGGTCTGTCCACGGACACAGAAGAGGTCTGGCCTTTGTTCAAGAGTGAAGTGGACATGACTTACTTCATTGGTAGGCTTTCACATGTATTATCTCCTCTGTACTCTTCAACAAGCGTAAATTTCATCTGCAACCCTGAGTAGGCCTCACCTTAAACAAACCTCTGGATAGGCCACACCTTATCGTCATCCTGAATCAATCATTTAAAATGTTAGGGACAGATTTATGATAGGTGTATGACTCTTTTGCGTCACTGTGCGTCACTTTTGTGACGCAGCGGCGGTGCAAAAGATTTGCTATGTGGCGACATATTTACAACTTGATGCATCTAGGCAGATGTGTCATGCTGTAAAGTCCCATGCCACATGAAACCGATGCAGCAGTAATGCAAAAGATGCACCATGTTGCAAGACAGGCCTCATTTCATCTCCAACAAGATAAGAAGCTGAATCTTCTGTAAATGTCAAAATTGTTGTATACACTGCTCAACTTATGTGTACTCTTTGATATGCTAGAGTCCATCTGCACTATGAGATACCTAAGCAAAGGAAACACAGGTGATGTGATTGTGAAATGAGGAAAAGAAACTCCACATTTTTCAATTACATCACCTGTGTTTCCTAAGTTTACGAATGACATTGTGCAGATGAGGTTTAGGCCTGTCCACGGACACAGAAGAGGTCTGGCCTTTGTTCAAGAGTGAAGTGGACATGACTTACTTCATTGGTAGGCCTTCACATATATTATCTCCTCTGTACTCTTCAACAAGCGTAAATTTCATCTGCAACCCTGAGTAGGCCTCACCTCAAACAAACCTCTGGATAGGCCACACCTTATCGTCATCCTGAATCAATCATTTAAAATGTTAGGGTCAGATTTATGATAGGTGTATGCCTCTTTTGCGTCACTGTGCGTGACTTTTGTGATGCAGCGGCGGTGCAAAAGATTTGCTATGTGGCGACATATTTACAACTTGATGCATCTAGGCAGATGTGTCATGCTGTAAAGTCCCGTGCCACATGAAACCGATGCAGCAGTGATGCAAAACATGCACCATGTTGCAAGACAGGCCTCATTTCATCTCCAACAAGATAAGAAGCTGAATCTTCTGTAAATGTCAAAATTGTTGTATACACTGCTCAACTTCTGTGTACTCTTTGATATGCTAGAGTCCATCTGCACTGTGAGATACCTAAGCAAAGGAAACATAGGTGATGTGATTGTGAAATGAGGAAAAGAAACTCCACATTTTTCAATTACATCACCTGTGTTTCCTCAGTTTACGAATGACATTGTGCAGATGAGGTTTAGGTCTGTCCACGGACACAGAAGAGGTCTGGCCTTTGTTCAAGAGTGAAGTGGACATGACTTACTTCATTGGTAGGCCTTCACATATATTATCTCCTCTGTACTCTTCAACAAGCGTAAATTTCATCTGCAACCCTGAGTAGGCCTCACCTCAAACAAACCTCTGGATAGGCCACACTTTATCGTCATCCTGAATCAATCATTTAAAATGTTAAGGACAGATTTATGATAGGTGTATGCCTCTTTTGCGTCACTGTGCGTGACTTTTGTGACGCAGCGGCGGTGCAAAAGATTTGCTATGTGGCGACATATTTACAACTTGATGCATCTAGGCAGATGTGTCATGCTGTAAAGTCCCGTGCCACATGAAACCGATGCAGCAGTGATGCAAAACATGCACCATGTTGCAAGACAGGCCTCATTTCATCTCCAACAAGATAAGAAGCTGAATCTTCTGTAAATGTCAAAATTGTTGTATACACTGCTCAACTTATGTGTACTCTTTGATATGCTACAGTCCATCTGCACTGTGAGATACCTAGGCAAAGGAAACATAGGTGATGTGATTGTGAAATGAGGAAAAGAAACTCCACATTTTTCAATTACATCACCTGTGTTTCCTAAGTTTACGAATGACATTGTGCAGATGAGGTTTAGGTCTGTCCACGGACACAGAAAAGGTCTGGCCTTTCTTCAAGAGTGAAGTGGATATGACTTACTTCATTGGTAGGCCTTCACATGTATTATCTCCTCTGTACTCTTCAACAAGCGTAAATTTCATCTGCAACCCTGAGTAGGCCTCACCTCAAACAAACCTCTGGATAGGCCACACTTTATCGTCATCTTGAATCAATCATTTAAAATGTTAGGGACAGATTTATGATAGGTGTATGCCTCTTTTGCGTCACTGTGCGTCACAAGACGCAGCGGCGGTGCAAAAGATTTGCTATGTGGCGACATATTTACAACTTGATGCATCTAGGCAGATGTGTCATGCTGTAAAGTCCTGTGCCACATGAAACCTGCGTCAGTTTTCATATAGGTATTTTGTTGCAGGGTATGCATTTATTTGCATGAAAGCCCTGTAAAACTAACACAGTGAAATTTAGAAGATTTCACTGAGTCAGCTTTATAGCATTGCTGAATCAAATCCTTACGCCTGTTTGAAACAGGCATAAGAAGTGATGCACCATGCAATGTGAGGCTTCCTCCTGTGCATTGCAGTAGACATGTCGCGCTTACGACGTGATTCCTGCAATGTGCTGCTTTTGCGGCACAGATGCGTGATGCATCTGTGCTGTTTTTGCTCAATGGTGCTCCACATTGTAAATGCGGCACACCATGGGTGGCAGAGCAGCGGTGCACATTAACTGGTGCATCCGCGGGGATGCGCCAGTTAACATAAATCTGCCCCTTTACATTTAAGTATGAGCAGGGGACACAGAGTCGGTGAGGCTTATCCAAGGTTAAGAAGAGATGAGTCCTGTTCACTGAAAACTTGGACATAGGCCTCACCTCCTCAGCATCGCTGGACATGGCTAAATAATAGCTGCAAAATGTTACTCTTGTTAAACAATTTTACTATTATAATCTCTGAGATTTGTCTCTTACTCTGCAACATCTCATTGTTGTTCTCTTTCTTTAAAGATAACGACAACATCAACCATGAGTGATAATGAGCAATCAGTTGATCTCGACCTTATCATTGAACTTGTAATTGAAACGTCAGTGGAAGTAGATCCCTTGGATGATTTAAATCCTGAGGATGATGAAGAACATGATGAGGATGCCGATTTGTCAGAATTGTATGACATAGGGTGGGAAGCTGACCTGCTTGAGCCTATGGAACTATAAACATTTATTTTTAAAATTTACAATAAATGAAAAGTAAAAATGTAAACCGTTTCATTTAAAATTAAACACACCTTCAAAAACAGGTTATGTGTAGTGACTTCAATAAAATATTAAAATATGCTCATAAAATTAGATCAGATTCACATATAAAACAGCACAGGTAAAATGTAGAAGCATTCCATTTCTTTTCTGCTATTTGTGTATTCTAAATTTGCCAAATCACTAAAAATTATTCTATGTAAAAATGTCAAGTAGTGTGTTAAGTTTTTGATGACTGTTATTGATTTACTGTTTGGTAATAGTGGTTAATAACATTTTTTATTATATTTTACCACAGATTCAACTGCAGATCATTTCAAATTTTGAGAATGCCGTCTAAGGATAGAATCAGAAAGGCTACAAAACGTCAAAGACAGCAGGTTCATCAATTGTTGCAGCAGTCCTCTACAATAAAAAATTGTCAAGTCACCAAGAAAGCTCCGGGTAAGACCACGAAATCATTCATAAGAAACATTTGTAAAAAAAAAGTAGTACTACAGAAAATGTTTTAGTCCAGAAAAAGAGATGCAATTTAAACGGAAAGGAAAGGCCAATCAAAAATGTTACTGCTAGAGCAAGAGATAACTCTGTGCATGATAGTAGAAGGAAACAACAGTTTAGGGACATTCGTAAACGAATGTTCCGCAACAGGATAATTGGCAATTTGTTAAAAAATATTAAGAAAGGTCAACAGAAAGTGGTTTTTTATAAGAGAAAAAAAAAGTTGAGAAAGTTATTGATCAGGCATTTGAAATTAAACGAAAGTTATTTATTTTGATAATCAATAGAATTAGGAAGCTAAACAAGGCAATTTATGATTTCAAAAGAAATAGTAGATGGAAGAGAATAGTTAATTGTAGTAATTTTTGTGAAGTTTTTTCCGGAGAATGGATGCATAGTTCAAGTTGTGAGGCATTTTTTAATGAGGAGAGTTATTTCCAGGATAATGATTTGGTTCATGCAGTTGACACCAGTGGTCGAGCTTATGAGGTGAAAGATGGTTGTCCAGTTGAAAAAGAAAAACTTGTGACAACAGAGACAGAAGAGGTGTTAGGTAATGAGGTTTTAGGAAGACGTCCTAAGGGTCCTGTGTACACCTGGAAGTGTAGTAGTATTTGCAGTGTACGACAGGATTCCATCAATTTGCTTTGTGATTTTGTACGGACATTTAAGAAAAGTTTGAAGCAGAAAATGATGTTGTTGCAAGAATTAAATCCTTGCAGAGTGAGAGAAGTGACAGGTTTGCATGGTCATTCACTGGCTTGTCTTTCCAGGAGAGTATGCCAGAGTGTTTTTCATCATTTCAGGATGCTAGCAGTGCATCATAATAAAGTGAGGAAATTAGTTAGAATGTTGTATTATGCTAAGAGTCCAGCAATTATGCTTAAACAATTATGCGCTGCTCTTTTGCATGGTTCTGAAATAGATGTGAAAAATATTTGTGAAGAAATTGAGTTTTGTTACTTTGGAAGTAAAGAGGAGAATGTTGAAATTGACCCAGAAGAAGAGGGTAATGTGGAAGATAGTATACAGGTTTCCAGTACAGATAATTTTCAGAAGGAAATTGCCACGTTTCAGGTGAAATCAAGTGAGAGGCCTAATTTCACTTGTGTGTGTTGTCGACGCACTTATTATAAGAATCAGACTAAGTTAGTGGATTTATATGCAAAAAGTGAAAGGGAAAATAATAGTGAATGGAAGGATTTCGCAACATACTTGATGGTAGAAAAGTGTTTTGATTTGGGATCGGATCAACGTGTGTGTACTTATTGTTGTAACAAATAAATCAAAACCAGATGCCTGCTAGAGCGGTTCATAATTATCTGGAATTGGTTGAGATTCCTTCTGAATTAAAGGATTTAAATACTTATGAATCTATTTTGATTCAAAGTATCCATCCCTTTCAGGCTATTGTAAGAATGGAGCCAAAGACAGGGAAATTGCCTCCATCAGATTTACAGAGAGGATTAAAGGGAAGAGTTGTTTATTTGCCTCTAGATTTGAAGAAAAACATTAACACAATTGGAGTAGAAAAAGTGGAAGAGGAACCTCTGGTTATCTTAGTTAATGGGGTTCCGACAAAGAATAAGAAAATATGGCAAGATTTAGTGGATGTTAGGAAAGTCAAAAAGGCAACATTGTATTTGAAAAAAAATAATAAGTACTATAAGAATGTATATGTTGCAGAAGAGGAAGTAAGTGAGGAAGAGGATAGCGATTTGTGTGCTGGTCAAATTGAGAAAGTAGAACCCTCTAAAAGTGAAGAAATATATGAACATTATAGTGTCCATCCTTTGCATTCCAAGGAAGTCATGGGGAATGCTATTGAATTGTTTCAAATGAAACAAGCCAAAGGGAGTCCCATTAGTGTTTGGGAGGAAAGTTTGGAAGCTCGGTGTTTCCCACAGCTATTTCCAACAGGTCAAGGAGGAAGATATGATGAGCGACCTCATCAAATTCCTGCTTCTGAATACCGGACTTTACGATTGTATGCAGAAGATGCTAGGTTTCGACAATGCATTCCCTATTTGTTTCATCTACTGTTTGAAAGCGATCTGTCTGGACTGTCATATGCAGTGAACCACATCTTGAAAAGTGGTATACAGATGCAAAACATCTCGGCAAGTGACTTTATGGATAAAGTCAATGTGCAAGACAGTATTTTGGATTCTCACCTGATTAATCTCATGGCGTGTCAGCGTGGTACTAATGAGTACTGGTACCGTCGTCATGGTGATTTAAAATGTATGCTGAGGAACTTAGGAACTCCCACATGGTTCCTCACTCTGAGCTGTGCCGAGTATGGCTGGGAAGACTTACTTGAATTTCTACGAGAGGCAAATGGAAACATTGAAAATATCGAATTCAAGACACCCGGAGAACTGTGCTCTTTGGATCCAGTGAATGTATGCAGGTACTTCAATCATAGATTTGAAGCTATGATGTCTTTCATTATGAATAAGAAGAATCCACCTCTTGGAGAGGTGTTGGATTTCTTCTGGAGAAAGGAGTACCAAGCAAGAGGTGCTCCTCATATACATATGCTGCTGTGGATCAAGGATGCACCTAAAT
The DNA here is from genome assembly GCF_964261635.1 of Lissotriton helveticus. Classification (NCBI taxonomy): domain Eukaryota; kingdom Metazoa; phylum Chordata; class Amphibia; order Caudata; family Salamandridae; genus Lissotriton; species Lissotriton helveticus. The sequence goes on from NC_136060.1 coordinate 292,171,105, forward strand.
TTGGAACAGATCCAGAAGACTTAGTGATGAGTTTCATACAACAGTATTCTACATGTGCTGTTCCAAACGCAAAGGAGAAGAAAAGCCTAAGAGAACAAGTTCTACGTTTCCAAAGCCATCGTTGTGGAAAGTACTGTCGTCGTAAATTCAGAAACAAGGACAAGTTCTACACCAAATGTCGTTTCGGCTTTCCACGACCGGTGATTTCTAAAGGAAGAGTAAACAGTTTGATGTCTTCGCTGCGACATAATGTGATGAAGAAATCACCTAAAAACACATACAATTGGAAAAGGAACGAAGAGTCCAAGTACATCAACGACTACAACCCAGTGATTTTGTCCATGTGGAATGCTAACATGGATATACAGTTTGTGGCTGATAACTGTATGGCTGTGGCTCGGTATGTGACATCTTACATCACCAAAAAAGAAAAGACAGAATTGAAGGATATGTGGGAGGACATTTCCCATGAAAAGAGCCTCAGTAAGAAGTTGTACAGTTGCAGTCTGAAGATGTTGTCGCATCGAGAAATCGGAGCTTACGAATGTTCTGACCGGTTGTCTTCAGCAAGTCTCTATGCCAAATCTAGGAGTATCGTTTGGGCGAGTCTTGGTCTTGCTGCAATGCATAATCGAGTTCTGAAACCTGTGCGGGAAATTGAGTATTTGGCGGAAAAGGAGCCAAACAGTACCGATATTTTGAAGACCAACATGTTGGATACATATTATCCAAATCGAAGCAGTCACCTCGAGAATGTTTGTCTGTATGAGGTTCTACAAAATTACATATTCAAGAGGAACATCAAAGAAGATATTGATAAAGGAGTGTATGCTGTAATTGGAAGTGAGGGATGTCTGGTCAAGCAAAGAAAATGCCACTTGGTAAACCATCGAAAATTGAGTGGCGAATCTCCTGAAAAAAAAGAGTTTTTTTATTTAGCACTTTTGCAACTTTTCAAGCCTTGGCGTGCAGAAGAGGAACTGCTTGGAGATTTCCTCTGTTACGAAGACTCTTTCACTGCCGCCAAGGAGACCATAGAATGTCCTGCTTTTCCCAAATATCTAGAAATGTTGAATGCGGAAATCGAGCAGGAAGCAACGATTGCAGCCGAGATTGCCAGAGACAGTTCTCAGGACAGTCAGAGTTCTGTTTCCTTGAGTCAGGATCCACTAGGAGGACCTGTTATCGAAAATGAAGCTGCCACTGCCATGAATGAAGTGGAATGAGCCATGGCACATGCGCAGGAGGATGTGGTTAACTTAGAAGACTTGGAAAGACAACTCAACGTTGAGCAGAGGAAAATATATGACGAAGTTACCAAGCAAATTGATCATGGATTAAGTCATGAGAAGAAAGAGTGCTCATGTACGTCGTTGAAGCCTGTCCGACTGTACGTGAGTGGAGAAGCGGGAACTGGAAAAAGTTTCCTCATTAAAGCAATTTCATGTTATTTGCAGGAAAGGACTGAGTCATCGCTGTCTTGTGTTGTCACCGCTCCAACTGGACTGGCAGCACATAACATTAAAGGTATTACTTTGCATCGTCTACTGATGCTGCCAGTGGAGCATGATAACAAATTACAATACCACAAGTTATCTGGAGATGCTTGTTGTGAAGTTTCAAGAGTCTTGAGGAAAATGAAACTTCTTATCATTGACGAAGTAAGCATGGTTTCTAATGTCATGCTTGCCTTTGTGCATTTGAGAATGCAAGAAGTTCTTAAAACAGAGTATGATGTGTTATTTGGTGGCAGACACATCATTGTTTTCGGAGATCTTCTGCAGCTGACACCAGTGAAAGGACAACCTGTGTTCAAAATGCTCACGCATGAAGATACCAGGAAGTGCCTAGGGAGCATTGGCAACGTCAATATATGGTTAAACTTCAATTATGCTGAACTGCATGAAAATATGCGTCAGGCGAAGGATGAAGATTACAAGAATATTCTACAAGATGTTAGAATTGGAAAAGTGACCGAGCATGGGAAAGAAGCTTTACATGCACGATTACTGTCAAATTTATATCCAGAACAAGACGTTGTGCCTGAGAATATTTTTCTGAAAATTACTGAGAAGAAATCTGGAATATGTTTGATGCCAACTCTTGCAGAATGTGCCATCTTCAACAACAAAATGTTGCATTTAGAAAACCAAGAGATTGTGAAACTGGAAGCTATTGACAGAGTAGAGCATATGGGATCAACAATTATGTTGTCTGAGAATTTGAAAACAAAATTGGATTCATTAGAGAAGACTATATCTAAAACTGCAGGTTTTGAAAAGACTCTGAATGTGTGCTTAAACTGCCGTATAATTTTAAGAAGGAATTTACATGTTGAAAGAGGTCTGGTAAATGGATCAATGGGTAATGTTGTTGATTTTGTGAAATACAGAAATAGAGATGGAATTGAATTTTTAAAAATTTAATTTGATGGCATTGAGGAAGTACAGCTAATTGGTCGTTGTTCTGCTAGATTTTTGCTTGTAAAAGACTTATATATTCGCCGTAAGCAGTTTCCTGTTTGCTTGGCATATGCGGTGACAATCCATAAATCGCAAGGTTTAAGTGTAGACAGTGCATTGGTGAATATTGGCAGTTCTGTGTTCAAGGAGGGTATGGCATATGTGGCATTGTCACGAGTTAGAACTTTATCGGGATTGTACTTGATTGAGTGTGATGTCACAAACATTTGTGCGGATCTAGATTGTGTTAAGGAATACAATAGGTTAAGAAGAGAGTATGTGCCACATTTGCCTCAATATCCTTTGTTTGAGAAACGTGTGGTAGGCCGGAAACGAAGAAATATGACCAATAGTAGGGAGGTTGTAGCAAAAAGACGAAAAGTCGATGAACCTGAAATTATAAGCAGAAAGAAAAAGGATTCTGTTGAAGATGTTGTTGGTTTTCAATTTGAAAACAGTTCTGGTGTCAACTGCTATGCTAATGTAGTGGTTAATGTTTTGTTTTCTCTAGAAAATGTAAAAGAAGAGATTGTGGTCAATTCTGATCAAAGATTTTGCAGTTTGTTAAATTCTGTGTTAGAGAAATGTAGCACTGATAGAACAAAAATAGAAAGTGTGTCTGAAATTCGAAATCTGTTAGACAGATGTTCAGGTCAAACACAATTCTCTCAAAATATTCAGCAAGATTGTCAGGAGTTTTTATGTATATGCTTGATGTATTGCATGCTGAAGGTGTAGATGTAGATCACCTGTTTGGGCTTTCTTATCAATGGCAGCATGACTGCGAGAACTGTAGGGTATCAAGTACTACTAGTGTAGACTCAGAAAGATTTATATATTTAACTTTGCCAGACAGTAAATCAGTGTCCTTTAATAAGCTAGTAAAAGCAGCTGATCACAACATGGAGTGTAGCCAATGTAAGTCTGAAATGTTTTCAACATTATTTATACGAACATATGGCCAGTATGTCATTTTAATGTTCCAACGATGTAGGCCTGATGGAACAAAATTGACAACTTTAATTAAAAATGTTGTGGCTTCACAGTTGTCAATATCAGGAAGGACTTTTGTAACTGCAGCAATTATATATCATGACGGTCCTTCAATAACATCAGGACATTACACAGCTTATTTAAAGTGTAGAAATGGCTGGTCATTCTGCAATGATTCTGTTTTAACTTTAAAAAAAAAATTGCCTTTTGACCTTAAAAATTCTTACCTGGTGTTTTTAAAACCAAAATTTTAGGGAAGGAATCTCAGGATTTGCTCTGAGGAATTTCAAGAGGTTCTAATGGCTCCTACACGATTTGGCCTTGAGGATAAGTGTAGTACAGAGTCAAAAGTTATTTTTGAGTTTTAAATAGTTCCTGGAAAAAAAGAAGATTTTCTTACAGAAAGTGGTGGGCAGAGATTAGTTGAAGGACAACAGAGTATTTCCCAAAGCAAACGGTGTTCTTACCATAACACTTGACGTCATGGAAAAATAACTGCACTTTGTATGAGTTCAGAAAAACTGTTTCTTTTTATAAGCTAATTCAAGCAGCCAATCAAAACATGGAGTAGAGAGAATGTAAGTCTGCAATGCTGTCTAGATTATTGGTCCAAACTTTTGATTATAATGTCATTTTGAAAATCCAACTATATAAACCTGATGAAAGTAAGTCTTCAACTTTAATTACAAATGTTGTGGCTACACAGTCGTTGATTTTAGGAAGAACATTTGTAACTGCAGCTATTATATGGCATGATGGTCATTTGACAGATCCGCTTATTACACAGCTTATTGAAAATGTAAAAAAATTTGCTGTTTCGGAAATTATTCCCATTTGACTACGATACAATGTTGCCTTTTTATTTAAAAATATTCTTACTTTCTGTTTTCAGAAAAGAGAATTTAGGGTAGGTAACTGGCGTATATTGATTCTAGGGGTTGATATAATTTTATCTACTGTTTTATATTGCTTTGTGATTAAAAGTGATGTAGAGAATTAAATAATTGTAGTAGTCATAGAGGTAGTGTAAGTCTGCTTCATAGTAAGCAGTATCAGTGTCATAGGAAATGTAGAACATGAGTGAGCAAGAAGGGTAAGATATTACTAGTCCAGGATTGTGAAAGCGATCTTGAATGTTTTCTTTCTGAAAGTTGCGGAAATACAAAATGACGGGATTTGCTTAGAAGAATTCCAAGAGTTATAAATGGCTCTTACACGATTTGGCCTTGTGGAAACGTGCGGTAGAGAGCGAGAAGTCATTTATTGTATGTAACATATTTTTCAAAACGATGGAGCTTTTCTTTCAGAAAGTGGCGGGCTGAAAATAATAGCAGCACAACAGAGTGTAAGCTGTTCATAGGATATCCTTCGACGTCATGGAAAGTAAGTTACTTTTCAGGAGTTCTGATTTCTGTTTGGTTATGTTATATGGGTTTTTTAAACACAATCATTTTGATTGTGTTTTTTTTTCCCCGCTGTTATATGATGAATACCTTCAAGTCACTATTTTTAGTGAAATTTGATAAATTCTGAGAACAGCAAAAATAAACCATTTAACATGTATAATTAATTCTGTACTTTTTGTATTTATGATATACATTTAGAACTGTGTAGTAGGCATTGAAAAGCTGAGGCTTCTATAAGTGTCAAAGTTGTTGCATACAGTGCTCACATTCTACGTAGTCTTTCATATGATAGACTACATCTAAACAATGAGATACCTAAGCAAAGGAAACATAGGTGATGTGACTGTGGAATGAGCAAAAAAAATTGCACGTTTTTCAATTAAATTACCTGTGTTTCCTAACATTACACATCACATTGTGTAGATGAGGTTTAGGCCTGTTCCAGGAGACAGAGGAGGTCTCACATTTGTTCAAGAGTGCAGTGGACATGACTCACTCCGTTGGTAGGCCTGCACATGTATTATCGCTTCTATACTCTTCAACAAGCCTAAATTTCATCTGCAACCCTGAGTAGGACTTACCTGAAACAAATCTCTGGATAGGCCACACCTTATCAGCATCTAGAAACAATCATTTAAAATGTTAAGTGCAGAATTATGATGGCTATACGCTTTTTTTGCGTCGCTGTTCCGTCACTTTTGTGACGCAGCAGCAGTGTAAAAGATGCACCATGTTGCAAGATAGGCCTCAGTTCATCTCCAGCAAGATACCGTCAGTTTAAAATGTATATAATTAGGACTGTGTAGGGGGCATGCAGAAGCTGAGGCTTCAGTAAGTGTCAAAGTTGTTGCATGCAGTGCTGCACTTCTGGGTACTCTTTCATATGCTGGACTACATCTGCACAATGAGATACCTAAGCAAAGGAAACACAATTGATGTGATTGTGAAATGAGCAAAAGAAATTGCACGTTTTTCAATTACATCACCTGTGTTTCCTAACATTACACATCACATTGTGCAAATCAAGTTTAGGCCTGTCCAAGGAAACAGAGGAGGTCTGGCCTTTGTTCAAGAGTGAAGTGGACATGACTCACTACATTGGTAGACATGGATATGTATTATCTCCTCTGTACTCTTCAACAAGCCTAAATTTCATCTGCAACCCTGAGAAGGCCTCACCTCAAACAAACCTCTGGATAGGACACACCTTATTGTCATCCTGAAACAATCATTTAAAATGTTAGGGACAGTTTTATGATGGCTGTGCACCTCTTTTGCGCTGCCGTTGCATCACTTTTGTGAGACAGCAGCAGTGCAAAAGATGCACCATGTTGCAAGATAGGCCTCACTTCATCTGCATCAAGATACTGTTAGTTTAAAATGTATATTTTTAGGACTGTGTAGGGGCATGGAGAAGCAGAGGCTTCTGTAAGTGTCAAAGTTGTTGAAAAACTGTTTGTCCTTCAATCTTTTCCCTTGTCTTTTCTAATTTTTAAATACATGTTTTAATATTTTTCAAATGTTTGTTCTCTCTTTCACAGATTGAAAGTATAAAAATAACAAGTGACTAAGTTAATGACAATTATAAGGTAAATGTTTTGTACTCTTTTCGTTACATTTCTATCACATTTAACTTCTATTAGTTCCACTACTTCATTTCTTTAACCCTCACTTTCCTGCCTTTGCTACTTTCCTCATTCCTTTCTCTATTACTTACTTACTCTACTCCTTCCACTATTTTTGTCAGTCCCTCTCTTCTCATACTTCCTCACTCTTGTTCGCTCACTCCATCTCTATTACTCTCACTGTCTCTGACTGATCACTCTTTCACTACTTGTTCATTATGCTTTCTCTCTGTTGTTCAAGCACACTAAGGGGCATATTATCAACACAGGCAATAAAATTATCGCTGCTTTTATCAGCAGAAAACTGCCGCAAAAGTAGCTTTAGCGGCAGTTTTCTTCCGCAAAAGCGGCTTTAGCACCAGTTTTCTGCCGATAAAAGCAGTCATTATCGGCAGAAAACTGCTGCAAAAGCGTCTTTAGCGTCAGATTTCTGCCGATAAAAGCAGCAAAACCTTTATCGCCTATGTTGATAATATGCCCCTATGTTATTTACATTTCTTTGCTGTTTCAATCATTCCTTTTCTGTTACTTCTTCTTTTCTGCATTGTGTTTTTTCTCTCTGTTATTCCAATGTTTTAATCTTAATTTAATCAGTCAGTCACATTCTCTACTCTCCTTTTTTTTCTTTCACTTCCTTATCTATTTTGTTTTTCTTAATTATACCCTCTTCCATGTTTTCTTCGGTAAATAGATCTATTAAACAGTATCTTTGGTTTAGTCCCTATAGCTGTCTTTCTTTTAACATTACTCTTTGTTTCCTTCCCTTATACTTACTCTTCTTTTTAAAAAAAAAAATTTTTGGGTTCGCTCCCGGTTCGCGTACCGGCGAGCGAACCGGGAAGCGAACCAAAAGAAATAGAGGTTGGCAGAGTGCTAAATATTCTACCAATTTTTTAATAAAGGGGAGGTAGTTCTGATAAGAACTTTTTTTTAAATTGTTTTTGTTGTTTTATATTTTTTTTATTATTTTTCTGAACATTTTTTTACTTTTTTTGTATTTTTTGAACGGTTTTATATATTTTTTTGTTTTTTTTGGGTGGGGGAAACGAAAACGATTCATTATAAAGGGCTCAACAGGAGCAACAAAAAAAAAAAATTTATTCTCTGGGGCGGTTCGGACAATCATGATTGTCGATAGCTCTGTTGATCAGAGTGATGCTACTTTCTCTGTAGCAAATGAATTGGTTACAACGCACGCACACTTGTTTCACTTCCCCGAACTTCATTTGTATATTTGGGACCATCTCCCTCGCCTCTGGTCCCGTCACTTCCTGTACAACTGATCTTGTGGCCATAGAAGGGGGATTATCTTGCTGGTCACGTAACTGCGCAGCACTGTAGTTGATAGGGTGCCACCTCTGCATATGGCGATGCATTGTATAATTCCCGTAACTATATTTTTTATCTGTCCCTCTGGACAGACGTTCTTTACATATAAGGCAAGTTATGTACCGGGCATTGACTTTTTTTTGGCCCCGGGGAAATTAAAAAAATTGCCAAATATAATTTTCTTTGACATGAGACCTCCTGGGCTCCTCACGCAAAAACTGCCTCTCTTCCTGCTCTTCCTCTTCTTCCTCTTCTTCCTCCTCTTGCTGAATGATAACTTCAGCAGGTGGTCCTCTCTTCCTTGGAGGTGGTGGAGGTGGTGGGGAAGCACCAGCTGAAGCTACTAATGAAGCCATTGCTCAGTGATCACAAAAGGTCTTCCTCTCACAAAGATGAAAGTCAGAGTGAGGAAAGGAGGGGTTTTCATCATTTGGGAAAAACAATAGTTCTAAACCAATGAAAAGTGTTACTTTTAGGTCACATGACCTAGTCTTACATCATTATGAAACTAAAAGTGAAATGAACCAATGAAAAGTGTTATTAACAAGTCACATGACCTGTTGTGTTTACGTTACGGGCTTTGGGCCGCGTCCCAGATCGCTTCCGGGAAGCGGAGCTTCGCGCCTCGTTCGCGTACCGGTTCACTTCCGGGTACGCTAACGCGGCGCGTCATATGACGTTTCACGCGACAACGCGATACGTCACGCTGACGCGACGCGTCACGATGTTGTTTTCTAACGCGGCAGTTGCGCAAATGGAACGTTTACCGGTTCGCGGACCGGGTCGCGGCACCATTTTGAGCTAACGGGAAGCGACCCGGTTCGCAGACCGGGAGAGAAACAAAAAAAAATAATAAAAAAAATACATACATTTTTTTATTAATAAACATATAAAATATATTTTTTGATTTAAAGAAGAATACATTTTTAAGCTTTTGATATTTGCTATTAAAAAACCATTGAAATTCACAGAAAAAACCATAGGTTATAGACCATATATAGTTAGGAATTAGCATTTACAAAACCTTGAAAATTCACTGAAAAAACCATAGGTTATAGACCATATATAGTTAGGAATTAGCATTTAAGAAACCTTTTTTTTACTCACACAAAACCATTGAAATTCCATATATAGTTAGTTGTACTAACTATATATCGCGCACCCGCAATCCACTGCTGATCATGTCACATATTACATCATTCATGACATGGTCAGTGACATCACTGATGACATCACTGATGACATCTGAAATGACATCACTGATGACATCTCAAATGACATCACTGATGACATCACTGATGACAACATCCAGTGACTGTATGTTTCTATAAAGTTAAAATATGTCTTACATATTGAAGAATGAGTGGATTTATAAGTGTCTGGATGAAGGATTTATTAGGTGCATGACTGACTGTATGAGTGACTGATTAAATGTGTCTCACTGAGTGCATGGGTTAGTGACTAAACTGTCTTAATTTGTGCATCATTATGTCTGTTGTTCTGTAAACTGCTGCATGTGTTGATCAGTAGCTATATGAGTAACTATATGGGTTATTGGTTGATTGCCTAAGTATTTGTATGGGAGACTGAGTGTGTGTGTGGGTGGCTGGGAGGTGTATAACTCTGTGCATAGATGTGTGAGCAGTTGATTCACTAGATGTCTATTGAATGTCAGGTCCCTCTCAAAGCACCATCTAGAAATGTTCGAGTTGCTGTCCAATCAAACCTTTGACGTCCTATTTCTAACAGAAACTTGGCTGAAGGATGATATGGACTCTATTATAAATCTAGCAACCCCCAAGGGATATACCACGTTCACCTTAAATAGACATTCCAGAGGAGGCGGGATAGCGATGATTGCCAAAACCCATCTTACCTGTACCTTCACCAACCTAGTGATAGAGGATTGCGAAAGTGCGCGGTTCCACATTAAAATTAACCCCCAACTCACCCTTACGGGTCTTTTAATTTATAGACCCCCGGGTGCGGATGCCAATTTTATAAAATCTCTTTTGGAGAATATCTGTCCCTTGGTTATTAAAACTGCCAATTTCTCCATCATTGGAGATCTTAATATCCATTTTGATTCTACCACAGACAACAAAGTCAACTCCTTTATTGCTGATCTTGCTGCCTTACAGCTCTGCCAACTTGTGAGGGGTCCTACACACAGTGGTCTGCACCTTCTCGATCCAGTCTTCTCCAACTTGGCTAACCTGAAGGTTCATTCACCCATTCCCATGACCTGGACAGACCACTACCTGGTAACCATGGACTTACCCTCCAATAGTGGCCCTCTCCTCAGCCCCACTCACCAGGTCATGAAAAGACCATGGAAAAAACTTCACCTGGAAGATCTCCATGCCCTGCTTATTATAGATCCCTCCATCTCCAGCAACGATCCTCACCTAGACTATGATTGTCTCTACAACCGGATAACAAAAGCGTTAGATTCGTTGATCCCAGCTAAACTAACTAAATCACGAACCCATGAACCTAGCCCCTGGTTCAATAACGAGCTCACCTTACTTAGGAAAGAACTAAAAAAAGCAGAACGCAGATGGAGAAAGGACTATGACCCTATGTCAAAAAGCATATATACTCAGCTTCAAAAAAGCTATCATCGTAAGATATGTAGGACTAGGGCTGCATACTATGCATCTGAAATCCAGAATAGCCACAACGCCTCAAAAACTATCTTTCGTATTCTGAAGGAACTAAGTGCAAAAAACACCACAAAAGACCTTAACATTTCCCCTGCCCTTTGCGAAAACCTGGCCACCTTTTTTATGGACAAAATCAAAAAAATCTACAATACATTTAAGACAGTGCCCTATCACCTACCCATAGCTGACCCCCAGGGACCCAAACTTCCCTCCATCCCAGCTATTAGCCATGACAACTATCTGAAACTCTGTGCCAAAATTAAATCTGGCTCACCCGCTGATCCTTTAAAACCTGAATTCTTCAGAGAAGCCGGTGAGCTCGTTTTGGGCCCACTCAGAGATATAACCAATTTGTCCTTTCTTACGGCTAACATCCCTACCACCTGGAAACAAGCATGGGTCTCACCTATTATAAAAAAACCCTCACTTGACCCCAGCCTCCCTGAGAACTTAAGGCCCATCTCTCTGCTCCCTTGGCCAGCCAAGGTGGCAGAAGCCCATGTCAACTCCACTCTGACCAACTTTTTAGTGTCTAATTCCATTCTAGACAGGTCTCAACATGGTTTCCGAGCTGGGCACAGTACCGAAACTGCACTCCTAAGCGTCATTGAACATCTTCGGACCATACTGGACGCAGGAGGAAGGGCAGCACTGATTCTTTTAGATCTCAGTGCTGCCTTCGATACAGTTTCTCATAAGGTACTGTTGTCCAGACTTGAGGAAGTAGGAGTTGTTGACCAGGCCCTCAGCTGGTTCAGGGCCTTCCTCGCTGACAGATCCTTCAGGGTCTTTATCCCCCCCTTCATTTCGAAGGAATATCCCGTTGAACAAGGAGTCCCTCAAGGGTCGGCTCTGAGCCCGACCCTGTTCAACGTGTATGTCCTCCCGCTGGCAGAGGTAGCTAGGAAACATGGACTCACACTGGTGTCCTACGCTGACGACACCCAGCTGGTGGTGGCTCTAAAAGACGATAATGGCTTGAGTGCTATGAACTTCAGACAAGCCCTCAGTGACATCACCTGCTGGATGTCGGCAAACTATCTTCAATTAAACGCCGGCAAAACGGAGGTCCTGCTTCTAGGCAAAGATACAACGGCCTGGGGCAACAACTGGTGGCCTGAAACCTTGGACCAGCAGCCTGTCCCCAAGAGTGTGGTGAAAAACCTAGGAGTCTGGGTGGACTCTGCACTGAATTTTACTCACCACACAAAAAAAGTCGCTGCCACATGTTTCGGGATCCTCCGAAACCTTCGACCCATTTTAAAATTTTTCGACCGTCAAACACGCCAAGTGATAATACAGTCAGCAATCTTATCTCGGCTGGACTACGCTAGCTCCTTACTGCTAGGAACTAACGTAGCTGAGAAAGTCAGACTCCAAAGAGTCCAAAACGCCGCTGCAAGAGCTCTAACAGGCCTACCCCGACAAAAAGCGGTTTCTCCCACCCTCAGGAACCTACACTGGCTTCCTGTTGAAAAGAGGATCCATTTTAAATCTCTTTGTCTCGCTTTTAAAATTCTGAAACTTTCCTCCCCACCGATGCTATGTCCACTGCTCTCACACTACGTCCCTCGGCGCTCCCTCCGGTCAGAAGGTCAGAACTTGGTCATTATTCCCCGGACCAAGTTAAGCCGTATGGGCGGTCGTTCATTTGGATACCTAGCTGCCAAACTTTGGAATGGACTCCCAGCTCAGATCCGTGAAATGAACGACCTCCTCTCCTTTCGTAAAGCCATAAAAACCCACCGCTTCAATTAGTTGTGTTATGTACACTTCTTGACAACGCCATTTATTCCATCTTTGCTGTCCTCTGGACTTTGGCAGCTAGCGCCGGGACGCCCCTTGGCTGGGGCAGCCGTGCGCTATATAAACATATATAATAATAATAATAATAATAATGTATGGGTTCAAAAGTGCATGTGGAAACAGCTGTATGGGCAGTTGACTGTGTGCATGAGTGTATTGGTGAGTGAATGGATATCTAAGTGCTACATGTCAAAGTAAGTACATATGTAAAACACAGTACATGTGAGAGTTGACATATATAAATAACTATGCATAAGAGCCAGTGAATGTGTGAGTGGCTGTATGGATCATTGTGAACTTGTATCAGGGATTGTATAAGAGAGTAAATATGTGTTAGTATATGTTTGAATAAGTAAGGTGTGTATAACTGTATAGTTGAGGAAATGGAGGTGTGATTGATTCTTTACATGACTGACTAGGTGTGTGAGTAACTCCATGGATGAGTGACAGTCTGTGAGTGTCTGTTTACACTGAGTGTATCTAAGTTTTTATTAGAGTCTGAAGAGATTCATCGTATTATCACATGAATAATGTCATCAGTGATGTCATCAGTGATGTCTTTTGAGATGTGATCAGTGATGTCATCAGTGATGTCATTGGTGATGTCATTTGAGATGTCATCAATGATGTCATCAGTGATGTCATCAGTGATATCATCAATGATGTCATTTGAGATGGCATCAGTGATGTCATCAGTGATGTCATTTGAGATGTCATCAGTGATGTCATCAGTGATGTCATTTGAGATGTCATCAGTGATGTCATCAGTGATGTCACTGACCATGTCATGAATGATGTAATATGTGACATGATCAGCAGTGGATTGCGGGTGCGCGATATATAGTTAGTACAACTAACTATATATGGAATTTCAATGGTTTTGTGTGAGTAAAAAAAAGGTTTCTTAAATGCTAATTCCTAACTATATATGGTCTATAACCTATGGTTTTTTCAGTGAATTTTCAAGGTTTTGTAAATGCTAATTCCTAACTATACATGGTCTATAACCTATGTTTTTTCTGTGAATATATATATATATATATATATATTACCTACTGGCGGTCGCCAGTAGGTATATATAGTTAGGATTTTTTCTCTATGGGTTTTTTGAAAATTCTATGTCTAATAACTTTGGCGTTTGTGGACGGAATTGGCTGAAATTTTCAGGAAAATTGCACATTTTGTTTCTGAGCAGCCCTTGAAAATTTGGGGGGGGTTCGTCCAGTGGGGGCCGAGAAAAAAGGGGGGTCCCAAAACGTGTTTTTAACATTGAGTTTTCCATAGGGCGGTTGGCCTCACTTTTAGCCCGAACGGCTGAATGGATTTGCACGAAACTTGGCAAAATTGTAGGGACTGGTAGCCCGATGTGCCTTTTGTAGGTCTCAATATATGTGCTCCAGTGGATTTTGAGAAATTAACGTTTTAAAAAAGATATATATCTGTAACAGCGGACCGGTTAGCGCTCTGGTTCGCGGACTTTTCGCGCAACGGAGCTTTGTGAAGCGAAGCTGATTGGTTCTCCGGCGTCTGTCAACATTCCAAACAGTCCGTAGCGGCCGCCATCTTGTCTCTCGGTAGGATCGAGAGACAAGAGGAGGTCAAAACAAAGGGGGAAATAACTATAAGGGGGCATAGTAGATCCTCGCTGACCCCCTAGGTTTGATGTGGAGGTTTTAAAAGGGCCCCGCGGGGCAAAAAAAAATAATAAAAATAATAATTGAACGGCTGAATGGATTTGCACGAAACTTGGCAAAATATTAGGGACTGGTAGCCCGATGTGCCTTTGCTAGGTCTCAATATATGTGCTCCAGTGGATTTTGAGAAATTAACGTTCAAAAAAAGATATATATCTGTAACAGCGCTCCGCTTCGCGTAACGGAGGTTTGCGAAGCTGATTGGTCATTCTGTCACTGGGCTATAGTTGGGCTACATCTGGCTGATATTTGGGCTACATTTGTTTTTTTGTGTGTCTGGCGGCCATCTTTGGGCTACATTGGGCTACATTGGGCTTCATTGGGCTACATTCGGCTAATTAGCAAATAGCTCATCGCAAACTAGGAATGGTAAAGAATCGCTATTTATTCCTTAAAGTTCGCTATTTAGGAAATGCAAATAACTTTGATGATACATATGGCGGTTCATCTCTAACAAGATAAGAAGCATAGGGATAGATTTATGATGACTGGCGCATCACCAGGGATGTGTTAGTCATTCTGTGCCGCTGTTCCGTCACCTATGGTGTGCTGCATTTACAATGCGGCGCATCACGGGGCAAAAACAGCACAGATGCGTGATGTATCTGTGCCGTAAAGGTGGCGCATTGCTGGAGTTGTATCGCAAGTGTGATGAAGGTCCAGCAAGGGTCGGGGGTGCCCCTGTCGCAGGGTTTCTGTTCTCACACAGAACTGTGGACAGAGGATTGGAACCTCGGCGAATTAGGGTGTCCCAAAACTCACGTTAGTAATCAAAAACTATTTAGCAAGCTAGGTACAGTGTCACATTGGATATAACAAACTCTCAATGTTTAGACAATCCAGAATATGAACTTATAGTACCTCAGGATACGTGGAACTCATGAACAGTCGGTCGTTATATATTTCTTAGAAACCAGAACATGGAGTTAAGAAGAACACATGTGTATTTGAAATGTTTATTTACTAATGCCGTCTTCTCAGGCGTAGTACCTTAGATAATAAAAGTACACATATTATCAGTAGCAAAATTACCAGCATAGTTACTAGTACATAAAAAGTGAATGGTGATAGTATGTTAACATGCTGTAAATGAATAAGAGTTAGCAACACTTATAAGCAGCCGCGGGCCGTGGAGGGAGTTACGGTGAGGCAGGGAGGCGGGGAGGGGGAGAAGCAGGGTGGAGAATACAAGTACACATATTATCAGTAGCAAAATTACCAGCATAGTTACTAGTACATAAAAAGCGAATGGTGACAGTATGTTAACATGCTGTAAATGAATAAGAGTTAGCAACACTTATAAGCAGCCGCGGGCCGTGGAGGGAGTTACGGTGGGGCAGGGAGGCGGGGAGGGGGAGGGGCAAGGTAGAGAGGGCTCCACCCTGCTTCTCCCCCTCCCCGCCTCCCTGCCTCACCGTAACTCCCTCCACGGCCCGCGGCTGCTTATATCTCACCCTCCCTAATACACATATTATATTATTTGCTAAGAAGGTCTCTTTGTGTTGGTTTAGGGCGTGCCCATACTTTAGTGTCTTAGATTTGAAGGAATCACATCAGCATACACCAGCTCTCTCTTCATGTGAACCGCATCAACTGTTGTGTATGTGTGTTCGGCAAAGCAATATAAAACCCGCCTCATGCCCAGAATTGGCAGAAGTTGCACTTATGTTATGAGTATGAAGTCGTGGAGATCAGACCTCATAACAATTCTGTATCGTGTTGTTCTTGAAACTTTAGCACTCGCTGTACAGATATAGTTTAACAAGTAAAGCAGATAGTAGACCAATAACATATTATTCTCATGTAAACCACGATGAACTACTAGGTGGAAAGCTAAAGCAACAACTAAATGTCGTGTGCAGAAGTTGCAAAAAAGGAAAAATGGCGTTTAAACCGGTAATGAGCCCATGCTAACTTAACACGGTGTAAAGATATCCAGGACCTAGATGACACCTCCTCATGATCCGGAAACGAACTGAATAAGATAATAGAAGTGCCATCTCATGAGAGCAGATTGCAAGTTTATATGTGGACGGTCCGCAAGGTAAAGCATTAAAAACTAGGAAAATTCAATGCTAAAGAAAAATAAAACAGCCAAGTACTTTATCGAGTCTTAAGCCAATAGGCAAGGTAAATAATAAAAACTTGACAATTAAGTCAATGAATTGTCAATGAAATTCTAGTACTCAGCATATGAAACATGAAAAAGGTCTATGACATAACTGTGTATGCAAAATAAGCTGCAACAGCCTCCAACAGGAAGTCACCGTCTTCATCCGAAAACAGTTCAGCCATCCAATTTAAAAGCGGAAAAGAACATACGTGCTCTCCCAGCACCGGATCCTCTATCACCATCAGAGGACAGCTCGGTGGGTTTTCAAGAAAGCTGTGTTCCAAGAAAGACTGTGCTGCCGCCAGTAAATTCCAGGGACCAAGTAGTCCATGCATCAATGCCACAGCCATAATCCTTTCGCCAGGACAAATCAACTCGTGAGTAATGATAGGAGTCATCAGCTGATTAAAGTCGACGTCAGGAGAAACCGGTCCGCAGAGACACAAATCAATGGCCCAATCGAAATCACAGGTCAGGCAGTGAAATACAGGCTGGACACAGGTGAAGTAGGAGAACCGAAAAGATAATCCATATGCCGTGCTTAATATCGCCAACGGCATTGTGCCATAATATTCTAGCATGCGATTGCGGAACAGTGTCAGCAGCTGCAGGGTCGGAGGTTGCATAGGAGGGACATCCATATTTAAAAATGTAAAAAAGCACAAGAGCGTCCGCTGGTAATGCAAGTAAAAATGCAATCCACGAACCAGAGTGGAGAAAATGGAATGAAAGGGAGCAGGGATGACTCCAAAGATTTTCTCAAATGAAGTCACGAGACCACTGGTAACAACTTTAAAAAAGTGTGCCAGGGATTTTGTGGAGGATGCGTTAAAGATAGTCGGAAACATGTTGCTGAAATTGAAAGGCAAACCTGTGTACGGGTGTTCGCTATGTGAAGTACGAAAGTTTCACGGGCCGAACTCAAGGCCACCTCTCTCTAGACAAAAGAGCTCTTATTCTTGTCATGCCGTTGAAACGTGTCCCAAGGTTGGTATTTGTGGCCAGATTGAAAACTCCCTATGTTCATGTGTGGGAGGAAATAGAACATTTCTGCAGCAAATAACCCGTTCACTTACTGTTACGATAAAAGGAATACTTTTAATTAACTCAGAACAATCTTCATTATTGAGCATCAAATAACTACCATTTTCCAACAACTTGAACGTGGGGATGATAGCAGGAACTGGCGTGCCTTGCAACACGCAAGCCATATTTGGTCGGTGTTTGTTGCATGAATCGTGTAACTGTATGTGCCTACACATTAGTGAATGATCTGGCGTCTCAGTGCATTCCTCTCCATTCAGATAAACTTCTTGATCATCTTTGAAACATCTGTATGTGTATGGAAGCGACCAGACCTCATGAACAAAAGCACTACCTAAAGGTTCATAAAGACCTATTGGTATATATTTCATACAATTTGAAAACTTATATAAAGCAAAAGGCAGCGTTATTAAACCGTGGATAAGGCATGTTGCCAAAAAACCCGCAATCCTCTGCTGATGATGTCACTGAGCATGTCATGAATGATGTAATATGTGACATCATCAGTAGTGGATTATGGGTAATAGTATCTCTAGTTTACTCCCCTATAGCTGTCTTTCTTTTAACATAAGTGTGTGTTTCCTTCCCTTATACTTACTGTTTTTGGTTCGCTTCCAGTTCGCGTACCAGCGAGCGAACTAGGAAGCGAACTAAGAGAAATAGAGGTTGGCACAGTTCCAAATATTGTACCAATTTTTTAATAACGGGGAGGTAGTTCTGAAAAGAACTTTTTTTTTTATTTTTCTGAACATTTTTTTAATGTTTTTGAATTTTTCGGAACAGTTTTATATTTTTTTGGGTTTTTCTTGGAGGGGGCAATGAAAACGATTCATTGTAAAGGGCTCAACAGGAGCAACAAAACAAAAAAAAGAAGTATTTATTATTTTGGGCGTTTCGGACAAACTTGCATATGATAGTCAATAGCTCTGTTGATCAGAGTGATGCTTCTTTCTCCGTAGGAAATGAATCCATCGCAAAATACGCAGGTGTGTTTTACTTCACCAAATCTCATTTGTATATTTGGCACCATCTCCCTGCCCTCTGGTCCCGTTACTTCCGGTACAACAGATCTTCTGGCCATAATAGGGAGATTATCTAGGTCGTTCCGAAACTGTGCAGCACTGTAGTTGTTAGGATGCCACCTAGTCATATGGCGATGCATTGTGTAGTTTCCGAAACTGTATTTTTTGTCGGTCCCTCTGGACAGTCTATCTTGACATATAAGGCAAGTAACGTATCTTGCATTTACTTTTTTCTGACCTTTGGGAATTTAAAAAAATTGCCAAATGAAGTTTTCTTTCCGGTGAGACGTCTTGGGCTGCTCAGGCAAAAACTGCCTCTCTTCGTGCTCGTCCTCCTGTTCCTCTTCTTCTTCTTCTTGTTGAATTACAACTTGAGCAGGTGGTCCACTCTTCCTTGGATGTGGTGGAGGTGGTGGGGAAGCACCAGCTGAAGCTACTAAAGAAGCCATTGCTCAGTGGTCACAAAGGGTCTTTCTCTCACAATGATGAAAGTCAGAGTGAGGAAAGAAGGAGGGATTTTCATCATTTGGGAAAAACAAGAGTTCTCAACCAATCAAAAGTGTTCATTTTAGATTATATGACCTAGTCTTACATCATTAGGAAACCAAAAGTGAAATGAACCAATGAAAAGTGTTATTACCAAGTCACATGACTTGCTGTGTTTACGTTAAGCGCTTTGCAGGGCCTCCCGGTTTGCTTCCAGAAACCTGCGCTTTGGCACTCGCTTCGCGTACCAGTTCGCTAACGTAGCACGTCATATGACGTATCACGCGACAACGTGGAACGTCATGCGGACGGGAGGCGTCACGATGTTGTTTTCTAACGCGGCACTTGCGGTAAAGAAACGTTTACCGGCTCGCGGTCTATTTCGCGGCATCAAGGTCAGCTAACGGGAAGCTTCCCGATTCGCGAAGCGGGAACGAAGAAAAAAAAATATTTAAAAAAAAAGTTATTAATAAACATATAAAATATATTTTTGGATTTAAAGAAGAATACATTTTACAGCTACAGATATTAGCTGTTAAAAAACCAATGAAATTCACTGAAAAAACCATAGGTTATAGACCATATATAGTTAGGAATTAGCATTTACAAAACCTTGAAAATTCACTGAAAAAACCATAGGTTATAGACCATATATAGTTAGGAATTAGCATTTAAAAAACCTTATTTTACTCACACAAAACCATTGAAATTCCATATATAGTTAGTTGCACTAACTATATATCGCGCACCCGCAATCCACTGCTGATGATGTCACATATTACATCATTCATGACATGGTCAGTGACATCACTGATGACATCACTGATGACAACATCCAGTGATTATGTGTTTCTGTAAAGTTTAAATATGTTTTACATATTGAAGAATGAGTGGATGTATAAGTGTCTGAATGAAGGTTTTAGTAGGTGCGTGATTGACTGTATGAGTGAGTGATTAAATGCGTCTTACTGAATGCACGGGTTAGTGACTAAACTGTCTAAAAGTGTGCATCAGTATGTCTGTTGTTGTGCAAGCTGCTGCATGTGTTGATCAGTAGCTATATAAGTAGCTATATGGGTTATTGATTGGTTGCACAAGTATTTGTATGGGAGACTGAGTGTGTGTATGGCTGGCTGGGAGGTGTGTGACTCTGTGCAGATCAATGTGTACTTGTATCAGTGATTCTATAAGAGAGTAACTATGTGTTAGTATATGTTTCAAAAATGTAAGGTGTTCTGTGTTTAACTGTATAGATGAGAAAATGGAAGTGTGATTGATTCTTTTCAGGACTGACTAGGTGTGTGAGTAACTCCATGGATGAGTGGCAGAGTGTGAGTGTCTGTATAGGTGTATGAGTGCATATGATAGTGTTGTAAAGATGAGTGATTGTATGTATGAATGATTGTATGAGTGAATGTGTGTGTAGACATAGGAATCAGTGAGTGCGTATGTAGTAACTAGTATTGGTGTGTCAATGGTTTCAAAAATGATACTCTCTATTTAACACTGGGTGTAACGGAGGTTATATTAGAGTGTGAGGAGATGCATTGTATTATCACATGAATGATATCATCAGTGATGTGATCATTGATGTCAAGTGAGATGTCATCAGTGATGTCATCAGTGATGTCACTGACCATGTCATGAATGATGTAATATGTGACATCATCAGCAGTGGATTGCGGGTGCGCGATATATAGTTAGTGCAACTAACTATATATGGAATTTCAATGGTTTTGTGTGAGTAAAATAAGGTTTTTTAAATGCTAATTCCTAACTATATATGGTCTATAACCTATGGTTTTTTCAGTGAATATATATACACATATATATATATATATATTCACTGAAAAAACCATAGGTTAGAGACCATATATAGTTAGCTGGACATTTTATTGACATAAAACCAATGAAATTCCATATATAGTTAGTTGCACTAACTATATATCGCGCACCCGCAATCCACTGCTGATGATGTCACATATTACATCATTCATGACATGGTCAGTGACATCACTGATGACATCACTGATGACATCTCAAATGACATCACTGATGACATCACTGATGACATCTCAAATGACATCACTGATGACATCACTGATGACATCATCTAGTGTCTGTGTGTTTTTGTAAAGTTTAAATATGTTTTACATATTGAAGAATGAGTGGATGTATGGAAGACTGAGTGTGTGTGTGGCTGGCTGGGAGGTGTGTGACTCTGAGCATATCAATGTGTACTTGTATCAGTGATTGTATAAGAGAGTAAGTATGTGTTAGTATATGTGTGAAAAAGTATGGTGTTCTGTGTTTAACTGTATAGATGAGGAAATCGAAGTATGATTGATTCTTCACAGGACTGACTAGGTGTATGAGTGCATATGATAGTGTTGTAATAATGAGTGACTGTATGTATGAGTGATTGTATGGGTGAATGAGTGAATGTGTGTGTAGACGTAGGAATCAGTGAGTGCGTATGTAGTAACTGGTATTGGTGTGTCATGATGTCATCAGTGATGTCATTTGAGATGGTATCAGTGATGTCATTTGAGATGTCATCAGTGATGTCATCAGTGATGTCACTGAAGTATGGTGTTCTGTGTTTAACTGTATAGATGAGGAAATGGAAGTGTGATTGATTCTTTACAGGACTGACTAGGTGTGTGAGTAACTCCATGGATGAGTGGCAGTGTGTGAGTGTCTGCATAGGTGTATGAGTGCATATGATAGTGTTGTAATAATGAGTGACTGTATGTATGAGTGATTGTATGGGTGAATGAGTGAATGTGTGTGTAGACGTAGGAATCAGTGAGTGCGTATGTAGTAACTGGTATTGGTGTGTCATGATGTCATCAGTGATGTCATTTGAGATGTCATCAGTGATGTCATCAGTGATGTCATTTGAGATGTCATCAGTGATGTCATCAGTGATGTCACTGACCATGTCATGAATGATGTAATATGTGACATCATCAGCAGTGGATTGCGGGTGCGCGATATATAGTTAGTGCAACTAACTATATATGGAATTTCATTGGTTTTATGTCAATAAAATTTCCAGCTAACTATATATGGTCTCTAACCTATGGTTTTTTCAGTGAATTTTCAAGGTTTTGTAAATGCAAATTCCTAACTATATATGGTCTATAACCTATGGTTTTTTCAGTGAATTTCATTGGTTTTTTAAAAGCTAATATCTATAGCTGTAAAATATATTCTTTATTACGTGACGTATCACGTAGCCACGTGAGACGCCTCATGACGCGTTGCATAACCGTGACGTATCGGCTCTGCAGCGCAAACAAAACCCGTAACGTAAGCGTGCCGGAGCACGCTTACAGATATATATATTTTTTTTAACCTTAATTAGACAAAATCCACACGTGCACATATCTTGAGGCCTTGCAAAGGCACATCAAACAAACAGTCCCTACAATTTTGCCAAGTTTGCTGGAAATCTATTCCCTTAATTTTTTTTTTACTGTTTCTCTTGGTTTTCCCCTTGTTACGCTTACCGGGACGCTACCCGGTACGCAAACCGGACGCTCCAAAAAGACAAGATGGCGGACTCCCGTTACGCTGCCGGTTAGCTGCCCGGTTCGCGTACCGGGAAGCGCCTCTACCGCGAAAAATCGCAACAATTTTTTTATTTTTTTTGCCCCGCGGGGGACTTTAATATCCCCCTCATCAATCCTAGGGGGTCAGGAGGGGTTTACCTTGCCCCCTTTCCTTCATTTCCCCCTTCTTTTTTCACCACATCTTGTCTCTCGAACCTACTGAGAGACAAGATGGCGGCCGCTCCGGACTGTTTACAATGTTGACAGCTACGCTGCCGGTTAGCTGCCCGGTTAGCTGCCCGGTGAGCTGCCCGGTTCGCGTACCGGGACGCGCCTCTACGGCGTAAAATCGCAAAAAAAAAATATATATTTTTTTTGCCCCGCTGGGCACTTTAATATCCCCCTCATCAATCCTAGGGGGTCAGGAGGGGTCTACCTTGCCCCCTTTCCTTCATTTCCCCCTTCGTTATCACCACATCTTGTCTCTCGATCCTACCGAGAGACAAGATGGCGGCCGCTCCGGACTGTTTAGAATGTTGACAGACACCGGAGAGCCAATCAGCTTCGCTTCGCGAAGTTCCGTTACGCGTCAGGTACGCGAACCGGGGCGCTAACCGGAGAGCTGTCACAGATATATATATTTTTTTAAACGTTAATTTCTCAAAATCCACTGGAGCACATATATTGAGACATAGCAAAGGCACGTCGGGCAAACCATATCTACAATTTTGCCCAGTTTCATGTAAATCCATTCAGCCATTCGAGCTAAAAGTGAGTCCAACCGCCCTATGGAAAAATGAATGGGAAAAACGTGTTTTGGGACCCCCCTTTTTTCTTGGCCCCCCCTTGACGAAACCCCCCCAAATTTTCAGGGGCTGCTTAGAAACAGAATGTGCCATTTTCCTGAAAATTTCAGCCAATTCCGTCCACAAACGCCAAAGTTATTAGACATAGAATTTTCAGAAATCCCATAGAGAAAAAATCCTAACTATATATACCCACTGGCTATCGCCAGTAGGTAATATACATATATAAACATATATAATCTGCATATCTATATAAATATAAATGCATGCATACATATACATATATGCATACATATGCATGTTATTTACATGAAAGTTTTAAAAACACTAATAAAAGCAAAGCTAAAAAGCCACCTCATTACAAACAGAATGGCTTTAACTTAAACGAGGGCGAGATCTATTGCATTTTCAATGCTTGTTTACTTTGGTTCTATCAAGAAGGCATTCAGATGTGTCACACATTTGCCATAAATTCTGAATGTTAGCACTCTAGTTGCTCATTAGATCACTGTAGTAAAGCTAGTGCTCACCAGGGAAGTCTGCTGCTAATCATGGTTTGCAGCCATTTTCCCGCATTTTTTATCCCGCGGACTTTCAGTCCGCATACCATTATCCCGCAAGGTCATTGACCTCGCATACCATTATCCCGCATTTTTTCAAAACGCATGTGCATTTATCACGCATGCCTTTACAAAGAATTACGTTTTAAAGGCATGTATGGTAAATGCATTTGCGTTGTGAAAACCACGATGACGAGAGAGGTAAGTGGGTTTGTGTTAATTTTTTCGTGGGTTAGTTATTGTGTAGTGTAGTGCTGTGTAGTGTAGTGTTGTGTTAGTGTAGTGTAGAGTTGTGGTGGTTGTTTAGTGTAGGGTCATGCTGGGGGTAGTGTTTAGGGTTTAGGGTTGTGTTGTAGTGTGTGCGTAGTGTAGGGTCATGCTGGGGCTAGTGTTTTAGGGTTTTGGGTAGTGGTGTAGTGTTTGCGTAGTGTAGGGTCATGCTGGGGCTAGTGTTTTAGGGTTTAGGGTAGTGTTGTAGTGTTTGCGTAGTGTAGGGTCATGCTGGGGGTAGTGTTTTAGGGTTTAGGGTTGTGTTGTAGTGTTTGCGTAGTGTAGGGTCATGCTGGGGGTAGTGTTTTAGGGTTAAGGGTAGTGTTGTAGTGTTTGCGTAGTGTAGGGTCATGCTGGGGTGTAGTGTTTTAGGGTTTAGGGTTGTGTTGTAGTGTTTGCGTAGTGTAGGGTCATGCTGGGGTGTAGTGTTTTAGGGTTTTGGGTAGTGTTGTAGTGTTTGGGTAGTGTAGGGTCATGATGGGGGGTAGTGTTTTAGGGTTTTGGGTAGTGTTGTAGTGTTTGCGTAGTGTAGGGTCATGCTGGGGGTAGTGTTTTAGGGTTTTGGGTAGTGTTGTAGTGTTTGCGTAGTGTAGGGTCATGCTGGGGGTAGTGTTTTAGGGTTTAGGGTAGTGTTGTAGTGTTTGCGTAGTGTAGGGTCATGCTGGGGGTAGTGTTTTAGGGTTTAGGGTAGTGTTGTAGTGTTTGCGCAGTGTAGGGTCATGCTGGGGTGTAGTGTTTTAGGGTTTTGGGTAGTGTTGTAGTGTTTGCGCAGTGTAGGGTCATGCTGGGGGTAGTGTTTTAGGGTTTAGGGTAGTGTTGTAGTGTTTGCGTAGTGTAGGGTCATGCTGGGGGTAGTGTTTTAGGGTTTAGGGTAGTGTTGTAGTGTTTGCGCAGTGTAGGGTCATGCTGGGGTGTAGTGTTTTAGGGTTTAGGGTAGTGTTGTAGTGTTTGCGCAGTGTAGGGTCATGCTGGGGGTAGTGTTTTAGGGTTTAGGGTTGTGTTGTAGTGTTTGCGTAGTGTAGGGTCATGCTGGGGGTAGTGTTTTAGGGTTTAGGGTAGTGTTGTAGTGTTTGCGTAGTGTAGGATCATGCTGGGGTGTAGTGTTTTAGGGTTTTGGGTATTGTTGTAGTGTTTGCGTAGTGTAGGGTCATGCTGGGGTGTAGTGTTTTAGGGTTTAGGGTAGTGTTGTAGTGTTTGCGTAGTGTAGGGTCATGCTGGGGGTAGTGTTTTAGGGTTTAGGGTAGTGTTGTAGTGTTTGCGTAGTGTAGGGTCATGCTGGGGTGTAGTGTTTTAGGGTTTTGGGTAGTGTTGTAGTGTTTGCGTGGTGTAGGGTCATGCTGAGGGTAGTGTTTTAGGGTTTAGGGTAGTGTTGTAGTGTTTGCGTAGTGTAGGGTCATGCTGGGGGTAGTGTTTTAGGGTTTAGGGTAGTGTTGTAGTGTTTGTGTAGTGTAGGGTCATGCTGGGGGTAGTGGTTTAGGGTTTAGGGTAGTTTAGTTGTTTAGTGTATGCTAAAGGCATATTCGTTCTAAAAGTTTTCGTTATTTTAATTTGCGGCCTAATAGTACATGCGGGATTTGTTTTGCGGACTGATGGTATGCGGACTGATGGTATGCGGGATTTCGTCATATATTCGCTAATCATACTTTCTATGGCAAAATGAACCCCCTCATTTTGTTCCTTTTTAAATTAAATGTTTTAAGAGTTACCACTTTATTCCAATCAAGATGGCTTCAGGTGTGCCATACCTTTGTAATAAGTAGGACTGTTAGCACTCTAGTTGTTCTTTAGAACACTCTGGGACATTCTGTCATTGGGCTATAGTTGGGCTACATCTGGCTGATATTTGGGCTACATTTGTTTTTTTTTGTCTCTGGTGGCCATCTTTGGGCTACATTGGGCTACATTGGGCTACATTGGGCTACATTTGGGCTCCAACATATATATAGCCCAATGTAGCCCAATATATATTTTTCAAAGTTAATTTTCGTAAAAACCACTGGAGCATATATCTTGAGACATAGCAAAGGCACATTGGGCTACCAGTCCCTACAATTTTCCCAAGTTTGGCATAAATCCATTCAGCCGTTCGGGCTAAAAGTGAGGCCAACCGCCCTATGGAAAATTGCATGGGAAAAGCACGTTTTGGGACCCCCCTTTTTTCTCGGCCCCCCCTTGACGAAACCCCCCCAAATTTTCAGGGGCTGCTCAGAAACTAAATGTTCAATTTTCCTGAAAATTTCAGCCAATTCTGTCCTCAAACGCCAAAGTTATTCGACATAGAATTTTCAAAAATCCCATAGGAAAAAAATCCTAACTATATACCTACTGGCTATCGCCAGTAGGTAATATATATATATATATATATATATATATATATATATATATATATATATATATATATATATATATATTCACTGAAAAACCCATAGGTTATAGACCATATATAGTTAGGAATTAGCATTTAAAAAACCTTATTTTACTCACACAAAACCATTGAAATTCCATATATAGTTAGTTGTACTAACTATATATCGCGCACCCGCAATCCACTGCTGATCATGTCACATATTACATCATTCATGACATGGTCAGTGACATCACTGATGACATCACTGATGACATCTCAAATGACATCACTGATGACAT
This sequence comes from Lissotriton helveticus, assembly GCF_964261635.1. Classification (NCBI taxonomy): domain Eukaryota; kingdom Metazoa; phylum Chordata; class Amphibia; order Caudata; family Salamandridae; genus Lissotriton; species Lissotriton helveticus. Next base: position 292,197,590 of record NC_136060.1, read on the forward strand.
CTCAAATGACATCACTGGTGACATCACTGATGACATCTCAAATGACATCACTGATGACATCACTGATGACAACATCCAGTGACTGTATTTTTCTGTAAAGTTAAAATATGTCTTGAGTGGATGTATAAGTGTCTGGATGAAGGATTTAGTAGGGGCATGACTGACTGTATGAGTGACTGATTAAATGTGTCTCACTGAGTGCATGGGTTAGTGACTAAACTGTCTTAATTTGTGCATCATTATGTCTGTTGTTCTGTAAACTGCTGCATGTGTTGATCAGTAGCTATATGATTAACTATATGGGTTATTGATTGGTTGCCCAAGCATTTGTATGGGAGACTGAGTGTGTGTGTGGGTGGCTGGGAGGTGTATGACTCTCTGCATAGATGTGTGAGCAGTTGATTGACTAGATGTATGGGTTCAAAAGTGCATGTGGAAACAGCTGTATGGGCAGTTGACTGTGTGCATGAGTGTATTGGTGAGTGAATGGATATCTCAGTGCTACATGTTAAAGTAAGTACATATGTAAAATACAGTACATGTGAGAGTTGACATATATAAATAACTGTGCATAAGAGCCAGTGAATGTGTGAGTGGCTGTATGGATCATTGTAAACTTGTATCCAGGATTGTATAAGTGAGTAAATATGTTTTAGTATATGTTTGAATAAGTAAGGTGTGTATAACTGTATAGTTGAGGAAATGGAGGTGTGATTGATTCTTTGTATGACTGACTAAGTGTCTGAGTAACTCCATGGATGAGTGACAGTCTATGAGTGTCTGTTTACACTGATTGTATCTAAGGTTATATTAGAGTCTGAAGAGGTTCATCGTATTATCACATGAATGATGTCATCAGTGATGTGATCAGTAATGTCAAATGAGATGTCATCAGTGATGTCATCAGTGATGTCATTTGAGATGTCATCAGTGATGTCATCAGTGATGTCATTTGAGATGTCATCAGTGATGTCGTCAGTGATGTCATTTGAGATGTCATCAGTGATGTCATCAGTGATGTCACTGACCATGTCATGAATGATGTAATATGTGACATGATCAGCAGTGGATTGCGGGTGCGCGATATATAGTTAGTACAACTAACTATATATGGAATTTCAATGGTTTTGTGTGAGTAAAATAAGGTTTTTTAAATGCTAATTCCTAACTACATATGGTCTATAACCTATGGTTTTTTCAGTGAATTTTCAAGGTTTTGTAAATGCTAATTCCTAACTATATATGGTCTATAACCTATGGTTTTTTCAGTGAATTTCATTGGTTTTTTAAAAGCTAATATCTATAGCTGTAAAATGTATTATTCTTTAAATCCAAAAATATATTTTGTATGTTTATTAATAATTTTTTTTAAAATATTTTTTTTGTTTCGCTCCCGGTTCGCGAACCGGGAAGCTTTCCGTTAGCTCAATTTGATGCCGCGACCCAGTCCGCGAACCGGTAAACGTTCCGTTAGCGCAACTGCCGCGTTAGAAATCAACATCGTGACGCGTCGCGGAAGCGCGACGTATCACGTTGTCGCGTAATGCGTCTTCTGACGCGCTGCGTTAGCGCACCCGGAAGTGCTCCGGTACGCGAACCGAGGCGCGAAGCGCAGCGACCCGGAAGCGATCCGGGGCGCGTTCCGCAGCGCGTAACATAAGCGTGAGAGGTCATGTGACTTGTTAATAAAACTTTTCATTGGTTCATTTAACTTTTGGTTTCATAATCATGTAAGGCTAGGTCAGGTGACCTAAAAATAACACTTTTCATTGGTTTAGAACTATTGTTTTTCCCAAATGATGAAAACCCCTCCTTCTTTCCTCACTCTGACTTTCATCATTGTGAGAGGAAGACCTTATTTCATACTAGAGCAATGGCTTCAATGGTAGCTTCAGCTGGTGGACCCCCACCACCACCACCACCTCCTCATGGGAAGAGAGGACCACCTCCCCAGGTCATCACCAACACAGAGGAGGAAGAGGAAGAAATAGAGGAAGAGGAGAGAGAAGGACCACAGTTCTTGGAAGAGGTGCCCCGGGTTTCCCATAGGAAAGCCAGTTTCATTTGGCAGTTTTTTTCAATGCCTCCAGGCCAGAAGAAAGTGAATGCGAGGTATGTCACCTGCCTCATTTGCAAAGAAAAATTATCAAGAGGGACTGATAAAAAGTATAGCTATGGGAACTATACCATGCATAGGCACATGAGCAGGTGGCATCCACTCAATTACAGCCGGGCGGAAATACGAGACATGGAACAGAACCCAACAGCAACTCCTGTGGCCAGGTCAACTTCGTTGATTTCTTTGACAGCAGAAGAGGCACGGGAAACCGTGCCAAACATCCAGGATAATTTTGGGCATATGAAGTTTACTTGTCTGCACTGCGGTGCATTGATATCATGTGGCAACATGAGTATCAATTCAATAAACCTAGCTTACAACAATCATAATTGCCCTAACCGCCCCACACAGTAATTTTTTTTTGCTCCTGTTGAGCCCTTTTCAATGCCTGTTTTTTGTTGTTTCCCCCCCACAAAAAATAAAAAAAATAAATAAAAATATAAAACAACAAAAACATTAAAAAAAAGTTCTTTTCAGAACTACCTCCCCTTTCAAAAAAAATTGCTAGAATGTTTAGCACTCTAGCAAGCTCTATTTCTTTTAGTTCGCTCCCAGTTCGCTTCCCGGTTCGCGAACCGGGAGCGAACCAAAAAAATTAAAAAAAAAAAAAAAGAAGAGTAAGTATAAGGAAAGTAAACAGAGAGTGATGTTAAAAGAAAGACAGCTATAGGGAGTAAACCAGAGATACTGTTTAATAGATATATTTACCGAAGAAAAGACGGAAGAGGGTATAATTGTGGAAAACAAAATAGATAAGGAAGTGAAAGAAAAAAAAGAGAGTAGAACAATAACAAAGAAGAGTTTCTTGGAGAATGTGAGTGAATGTTCAAAATAAGATTAAAACATGGGGAATAACAGGGAGAAAAAATAGAAAACAGAAAACAAAAAATAACAGAAAAAGATTAATTGAAACAGCAAAGAAATGTAAATAACATAGAGCCATATCATCAACATAGGCAATAAAAGTTTTGCAGCTTTTATCGGCAGAAATATGTCACCAAAGCCGCTTTTGCGGCAGAAAACTGCCGCTAAAACCACTTTTGCACCAGTTTTCTGCCAATAAAAACAGCAATAATTTTATTGGCTGTGTTCATAATATGCCCCTTAGTGTGCTTCAACTACACAGAGAAAGCATTATGAACAAGTAGTGAAAAAGTGATCAGTCAAAGACACTAAGAGTAATAGAGACGGAGTGAGTGAACAAGAGTGAGGAACTATGAGAAGAGAGGGACTGAGAAAAGGAGTGGAAGGAGTTGAGTAAGTAGGTAAAAGAGAAAGGAATGAGGAAAGTAGCAAAGGCAGGAAACTGAGGGTTAAAGAAATAAAGCTGTGGAACTAATAGTAGGTGAATGTGATAGAAATGTAACAAAAAGAATACAAAACATTTACCTTATAATTGTCGTTAAATTACTCACTTTTTGTTTTTATACTTTCAATCTGTGAAAGAGAGAACAGACATTTGAAAAATATTAAAACATGTATTTAAAAATTACAAAAGACAAGGGGAAAGATTGAAGGACAAACAGTTTTTCAACAACTTTGACACTGACAGAAGCTTCTGCTTCTCCAGGCCCCCTACACAGTCCTAAAGATATACATTTTAAACTAACAGTATCTTGATGCAGATGAAGTGAGGCCTATCTTAAAACATGGTGCATCTTTTGCACTGCTGTTGTCTCAGAAAAGTGTCGCAAGACACTAACATTTTAAATGATTGCTTCAGGATGCCAATAAGATGTGTCCTATCCAGAGGTTTGTTTGAGGTGAGACCTACTCAGGGTTCCAAATGAAATTTCGAGTTGTTTGAAGAGAACAGAGGACATAATACATGTGGAGGCCTACCAACGAATTGATTAATGTCCACTGCACTCTTGAACAAATGTCAGACCTCCTCTGTCTCCAGGAACAGGCCTAAACCTCATCTACACAATGTGGTGTGTAATGTTAGGAAACACAGGTAATATAATTGAAAAACATGCACATTTTTTTGCTCATTCCACAATCATATGACCTGTGTTTCCTTTGCTTAGGTATCTCATTGTGGAAATGTAGTCTATCATATGAAAGACTACGTAGAATATGAGCACTATATGCAAGAACTTTGACACTTACAGAAGCCTCTCCTTCTCCATCCCTCCTACACAGTTCTAAATGTACATCATAAATGGAAACAGTACAGAATTAATTATACATGTTAAATGGTTTATTTTTGCTGTTCTCAGAATGTATCAAATTTCACTAAAAACAGTGACTTGAAGGTATTCATCATATAACAGCGGGGAAAAAAAAACACAATCAAAATGATTGTGTTTAAAAAACCCATACAACATAACAAATCAGAATTCAGAACTCCTTAAAGTTAACTTACTTTCCATGACGTCAAAGGATGTCCTATGAACAGCTTACACTCTGTTGTGCTGTTATTACTTTCAGCCCGCCACTTTCTGAAAGAAAACCTCCATCGTTTTGAAAAACATGTTACATACAATAAATGACTTCTTGCTCTCTACCACAAGTTTCCACAAGGCCAAATCTTGTCAGAGCCATTTATAACTCTTGGATTTCTTGTAAGCCAATACCGTCATTTGCCATTTCCGCAACTTTCAGAATTAAAATGTTGAAGATCATTTTCACAATCCTGGACTAGTAATATCTTCCCCTTCTTCCTCAGTCATGTTCTACATTTCCTATGACACTGATACTGCTTACTATGAAGCAGACTTACACTACCTCTATGACTACTACAATTATTTAATTCTCTACATCACTTTTAATCACAAAGCAATGTAAAACAGTAGACAGCATTGCAGACTTACATTCCCTCTACTCTATGTTTTGATTGGCTGCTTCAATTAGCTTATAAAAAGAAATAGTTTTTCTGAACTCATTCAAAGTGCACTTATTTCTCCATGACGTCCAGTCTTATGGTTAGAAGTTATGTCTCTGAACTACACTTATCCTCAAGGCCAAATCGTGTAGGAGCCATTAGTACTTCTTGAAATTCCTCAGAGCACATCCCGAGATTCTTTCCCTAAAATTTTGGTTTTAAAAACACCAGGTAAGAGTTTTTAAGGTCATACGGCAATTTTTTTTTGAAAATTAAAACAGAATCATTGCAGAATGACCAGCCATTTCTAGACTTTAAATAAGCTGTGTAATGTCCTGATGTTATTGAAGGACCGTCATGATATATAATTGCTGCAGTTACAAAAGTCCTTCCTGATATTGACAACTGCGAAGCCACAACATTTTTAATTAAAGTTGGCAATTTTGTTCCATCAGGCCTACATCGTTGGAACATTAAAATGACATACTGGCCATATGTTTGTATAAATAATGTGGACATCATTTCAGATTTACATTGGCTACACTCCATGTTGTGATCAGCTGCTTTTACTAGCTTATTAAAGGAGACTGATTTACTGTCTGGCAAAGTTAAATATATAAATCTTTCTGAGTCTACACTAGTAGTACTTGATACCATACAGTTCTCGCAGTCATGCTGCCATTGATAAGAAAGCCCAAACAGCTGATCTACATCTACACCTTCAGCATGCAATACATCAAGCATATACATTAAAAACTCCTGACAATCTTGCTGAATATTTTGAGAGAATTGTGTTTGGCCTGAACATCTGTCTAACAGATTTCGAATTTCAGACACACTTTCTATGTTTGTTCTATCAGTGCTACATTTTTCTAAGACAGAATTTAACAAACTGCAAAATCTTTGATCAGAATTGACCACAATCTCTTCTTTTACATTTTCTAGAGAAAACAAAACATTAACCACTACATTAGCATAGCAGTTGACACCAGAACTGTTTTCAAATTGAAAACCAACAACATCTTCAACAGAATCCTTTTTGTTTCTGCTTATAATTTCAGGTTCATCGACTTTTCGTCTTTTTGCTACAACCTCCCTAGTATTGGTCACATTTCTTCGTTTCCGGCCTACCACACGTTTCTCAAACAAAGGATATTGAGGCAAATGTGGCGCATACTCTCTTCTTAACCTATTGTATTCCTTAACACAATCTAGATCCGCACAAATGTTTGTGACATCACACTCAATCAAGTACAATCCCGATAAAGTTCTAACTCGTGACAATGCCACATATGCCATACCCTCCTTGAACACAGAACTGCCAATATTCACCAATGCACTGTCTACACTTAAACCTTGCGATTTATGGATTGTCACCGCATATGCCAAGCAAACAGGAAACTGCTTACGGCGAACATATAAGTCTTTTACAAGCAAAAATCTAGCAGAACAACGACCAATTAGCTGTACTTCCTCAACGCCATCAAATTTAATTTTTAAAAATTCAATTCCATCTCTATTTCTGTATTTCACAAAATCAACAACATTACCCAATGATCCATTTACCAGACCTCTTTCAACATGTAAATTCCTTCTTAAAATTATACGGCAGTTCAAGCACACATTCAGAGTCTTTTCAAAACCTGCAGTTTTAGATATACTCTTCTCTAATGAATCCAATTTTGTTTTCAGATTCTCAGACAAAATAATTGTTGATCCCATATGCTCTACTCTGTCAATAGCTTCCAGTTTCACAATCTCTTGCTTTTCTAAATGCAACATTTTGTTGTTGAATTTGGCACATTCTGCAAGAGTTGGCATCAAACATATTCCAGATTTCTTCTCAGTAATTTTCTGAAAAATATTCTCAGGCACAACATCTTGTTCTGGATATAAATTTGACAGTAATCGTGCATGTTAAGCTTCTTTCCCATGCTCGGTCACTTTTCCAATTCTAACATCTTGTAGAATAGTCTTGTAAACTTCATCCTTCGCCTGACGCATATTTTCATGCAGTTCAGCATAATTGAAGTTTAACCATATATTGACGTTGCCAATGCTGCCTAGGCACTTCCTGGTATCTTCATGCGTGAGCATTTTGAACACAGGTTGCCCTTTCACTGGTGTCAGCTGCAGAAGATCTCCGAAAACAATGATGTGTTTGCCACCAAATAACACATCATACTCTGTTTTGAGAACTTCTTGCATTCTCAAATGCACAAAGGCAAGCATGACATTGGAAACCATGCTTACTTCGTCAATGATAAGAAGTTTCATTTTCCTCAAGATTCTTGAAACTTCAAAACAAGCATCTCCAGATAGCTTGTGATATTGTAATTTGTTGTCATGCTCCACTGGCAGCATCAGTAAACGATGTAAAGTAATCCCTTTAATGTTATGTGCTGCCAGTCCAGTTGGAGCGGTGACAACACAAGACAGCGATGACTCTGTCCTTTCCTGCAAATAACATGAAATTACTTTAATAAGGAAACTTTTTCCAGTTCCCGCTTCTCTACTCACGTACAGTCGGACAGGCTTCAACGACGTACATGAGCACTCTTTCTTGTCATGACTTAATCCATGATCAATTTGCATGGTAACTTCGTCATATATTTTCCTCTGCTCAACGTTGAGTTGTCTTTCCAACTCTTCTAAGTTAACCGCATCCTCCTGAGCATGTGCCATGGCTCTTTCCACTTCATTCATAGCAGTGGCAGCTTCATTTTCGATAACAGGTCCTACTAGTGGATCCTGACTCAATGAAGCAGAACTCTGACTGTCCTGAGAACTGTCTCTGGCAATCTCGGCTGCAATCATTGCTTCCTGCTCAATTTCCGCATTCAACATTTCTACATATTTGGGAAAAGCAGGACATTCTATGGTCTCCTTGGCGGCATTGAAAGAGTCTTCGTAACAGAGAAAATCTCCAAGCAGTTCCTCTTCTGCACGCCAAGGCTTGAAAAGTTGCAAAAGTGCTAAATAGAAAAACTCCTTTTTTTCAGGAGATTCGCCACTCAATTTTCGATGGTTTACCAAGTGGCATTTTCTTTGCTTGACCAGACATCCCTCACTTCCTATTACAGCATACACTCCTTTCTCAGTATCTTCTTTGATGTTCCTCTTGAATATGTAATTTTGAAGAACCTCATATAAACAAACATTCTCGAGGTGAATGCTTCGATTTGGATAATATGTATCCAACATGTTGGTATTCAAAATGTCGGTACTGTTTGGCTCCTTTTCCGCCAAATACTCAATTTCCCGCACAGGTTTGAGAACTCGATTACGCGTTGCAGCAAGACCAAGACTCGCCCAAATGATACTCCTGGACTTGGCATAGAGACTTGCTGAAGACAACCGGTCAGAACATTCGTACGCTCCAATTTCTCGATGCGACAACATCTTCAGACTGAAACTGTACAACTTCTTGCTGAGGCTCTTTTCATGGGAAATGTCCTCCCACATATCCTTCAATTCTGTCTTCTCTTTTTTGGTGATGTAAGACGTCACATACCGAGCCACAGCCATACAGTTATCAGCCACAAACTGTATATCCATGTTAGCATTCCACATGGACAAAATCACCGGGTTGTAGTCGTTGATGTACTTGGACTCTTCGTTCCTCTTCAAATTGTATGTGTTTTTAGGTGATTTCTTCATCACATTATGTCGCAGCGAAGACATCAAACTGTTTACTCTTCCTTTAGAAATCACCGGTCGTGGAAAGCCGAAACGACATTTGGTGTAGAACTTGTCCTTGTTTCGGAATTTACGACGACAGTACTTTCCACATCGATGGCTTTGGAAACGCAGAACTTTTTCTCTTAGGCTTTTCTTCTCCTTTGCGTTTGGAACAGCACACGTAGAATACTCTTGTATAAAACTCATCACTGAGTCTTCTGGATCCGTTCCAAATTTAGGTGCATCCTTGATCCACAGCAACATATGTATATGAGAAGCACCTCTTGCTTGGTACTCCTTTCTCCAGAAGAAATCCAACACCTCTCCAAGAGGTGGATTCTTCTTATTCATGATGAAAGACATCATAGCTTCAAATCTATGATTGAAGTACCTACATACATTGACTGGATCCAAAGAGCACAGTTCTCCGGGTGTCTTGAATTAGATGTTTTCTACGTTAGCATTTGCCTCTCGTAGAAATTCAAGTAAGTCTTCCCAGCCATACTCGGCACAGCTCAGAGTTAGGAACCATGTGGGAGTTCCTAAGTTCCTCAGCATACATTTTAAATCACCATGACGACGGTACCAGTACTCATTAGTACCACGCTGACACGCCATGAGATTAATCAGGTGAGAATCCAAAATACTGTCTTGGACATTGACTTTATCCATAAAGTCACTTGCCGAGATGTTTTGCATGTGTATACCACTTTTCAAGATGTGGTTCAATGCATATGACAGTCCAGACAGATCGCTTTCAAACAGGAGATGAAACAAATAGGGAATGCATTGTCGAAACCTAGCATCTCCTGCATACAATCGCAAAGTCCGGTATTCAGAAGCAGGAATTTGATGAGGTCGCTCATCATATCTTCCTCCCTGACCTGTTGGAAAAAGCTGTGGGAAACACCGAGCTTCCAAACTTTCCTCCCAAACACTAATGGGACTCCCTTTGGCTTGTTTCATTTGAAACAACTCAATAGCATTCCCCATGACTTCCTTGGAATGCAAAGGATGAACACTATAATGTTCATATATTTCTTCACTAGTAGAGGGTTCTACTTTCTCAATTTGACCAGCACACAAATCGCTATCCTCTTCCTCACTTACTTCCTCTTCTGCAACATATACATTCTTATAGTATTTATTATTTTTTTTCAAATACAATGTTGCCTTTTTAACTTTCCTAACATCCACTAAATCTTGCCATATTTTCTTATTCTTTGTCGGAACCCCATTAACTAAGATAACCAGAGGTTCCTCTTCCACTTTTTCTACTCCAATTGTGTTAATGTTTTTCTTCAAATCTAGAGGCAAATAAACAATTCTTCCCTTTAATCCTCTCTGTAAATCTGATGGAGGCAATTTCCCTGTCTTTGGCTCCATTCTTACAATAGCCTGAAAGGGATGGATACTTTGAATCAAAATAGATTCATAAGTATTTAAATCCTTCAATTCAGAAGGAATCTCAACCAATTCCAGATTATTATGAACTGCTCTAGCAGGCATCTGGTTTTGATTTAATTTGCAACAACAATAAGTACACACACGTTGATCCAATCCCAAATCAAAACAATTTTCTACCATCAAGTATGTTGTGAAATCCTTCCATTCACTATTATTTTCCCTTTCACTTTTTGCATATAAATCCACTAACTTAGTCTGTTTCTTATAATAAGTGCGTCGACAACACACACAAGTGAAATTTGGCCTCTCACTTGATTTGACCTGAAACGTCGCAATTTCCCTCTGGAAATTATCTGTACTGGAAACCTGTACACTATCTTCCACATTACCCGCTTCTTCTTGGTCAATTTCAACATTCTCCTCTTTACTTCCAAAGTAACAAAACTCAATTTCTTCACATATATTCTTCACATCTATTTCAGAACCATGCAAAAGAGCAGCGCATAATTGTTTAAGCATAATTGCTGGACTCTTAGCATAATACAACATTCTAACTAATTTCCTCACTTTATTATGATGCACTGCTAGCATCCTGAAATGATGAAAAACACTGTGGCATACTCTCCTGGAAAGACAAGCCAGTGAATGACCATGCAAACCTGTCACTTCTCTCACTCTGCAAGGATCTAATTCTTGCAACAACCTCATTTTCTGCTTCAAACTTTTCTTATTAAATGACCGTACAAAATCACAAAGCAAATTGATGGAATCCTGTCGCACACTGCAAATACTACTACACTTCCAGGTGTACACAGGACCCTTAGCACGTCTTCCTAAAACCTCATTACCTAACACCTCTTCTGCCTCTGTTGTCACAAGTTTTTCTTTTTCAACTGGACAACCATCTTTCACTTCATAAGCACGACCACTGGTGTCAACTGCATGCACCAAATCATTATCCTGGAAATAACTCTCCTCATTAAAAATGCCTCACAGCTTGAACTATGCATCCATTCTCCAGAAAAAACTTCACAAAAATTACTACGATTAACTATTCTCTTCCATCTACTATTTCTTTTGAAATCATAAATTGCCTTGTTTAGCTTCCTAATTCTATTGATTATCAAAATAAATAACTTACGTTTAATTTCAAATGCCTGATCAATAACTTTCTCAACTTTTTTTTTCTCTTATAAAAAAGCACTTTCTGTTGACCTTTCTTAATATTTTTTAACAAATTGCCAATTATCCTGTTGCGGAACATTCGTTTACGAATGTCCCTAAACTGTTGTTTCCTTCTACTATCATGCACAGAGTTATCTCTTGCTCTAGCAGTAACATTTTTGATTGGCCTTTCCTTTCCGTTTGAATTACTTCTCTTTTTCTGGACTGAAACATTTTCTGTAGTAATATTTTTTTTACTACAAATATTTCTTATGAATGTTTTTGTACTCTTACCCGGTGCTTTCTTGGTGACTTGACGATTTTTTTTTGTAGAGGACTGCTGCTGTAAATGATGGACCTGCTGTCTTTGACGTTTTGTAGCCTTTCTCATTCTCTCCTTAGTTGGCATTCTCAAAATTTGAAATTATCTGCAGTTGAATCTGTGGTAAAATATAATAAAAAATGTTATTAACCACTATTACCAAACAGTAAATCAATAACAGTCAACAAAAACTTAACACACTACTTAACATTTTTACATATAATATTTTTTAGTGCTTTGGCAAATTTAGAATACAGAAATAGCAGAAAAGAAATGGAATTCTTCTTCATTTACCTGTCCTGTTTTATATGTGAATCTGATCTAATTTTATGAGCATATTTTAATATTTTATTGAAGACACTACACATAACCTGTTTTTGAAGGTGTGTTTAATTTAAAATTAAACAGTTTACATTTTTACTTTTCATTTATTGTAAATTTTAAAAATAAATGTTTATAGTTCCATAGGCTCAAGCAGGTCAGCTTCCCACCCTATGTCATATAATTCGGACAAATCTGCATCCTCATCACGTTCTTCTTCATCCTCAGGATTTAAATCATCCAAGGGATCAACATCCACTGATGTTTCAATTACGAGTTCAATGATGAGGTCGAAATCAACTGATTGCTGATTGTCGCTCATGTTGATGTTGTCTTTATCTTTAAAGAAAGATAACAACAATGAGATGTTGCAGAGTAAGAGACAAATCTCAGAGATTATAATAGTAAAATTGTTTAACAAGAGTAACATTTTGCAGCTATTATTTAGCCATGTCCAGCGATGCTGAGCAGGTGAAGCCTATGTCTAATTTTTCAGTGCACAGGACTCATCTCTTCTTAACCTTGGATAAGCCTCACCGACTCTGTGTCCCCTGCACATACTTAAATGTAAAGGGGCAGATTTATGTTAAATGGCACATCTCCAGGCATGCACCAGTTAACGTGCACCACTGCTCTGCCACCCATGGTGTGCCGCATTTACAATCAGATAGGAAAAAGCTGCGTCAAAACCCTGCGCCTGCTTTAAGCAGGCATAGGTCTTGACACAACATTGTGGAGATGGGGCACCCCTGAGCCTTGCTGGAGCTGCATCGCACTTGCGATACAACTCCAGCAATGCGCCACCTTTACGGCACAGATGCGTCACGCATCTGTGCCATTTTTGCCCCATGCTGCGCCGCATTGTAAATGCAGCACACCATGGGTGGCGGAACAGTGGCGCAGGATGACTGGCACATCCCTGGTGATGCGCCAGTCATCATAAATCTATCCCTAAGCTTCTTATCTTGTTACAGATGAACCGCCATATGTATCATCAAACTATTTTGCATTTCCTAAATAGCGAATTTTAAGGAATAAATAGCGATTCTTTACCATTCCTAATTTGCAATGAGCAAATTGCTAATTGCAAATTACCCATTCATTTGATGGGCCAGGAGGCCCATAGGAATGAAGGTGCAATTTGCGATTAGGCAATTAGCTCATCGCAAATTAGGAATTTTTCCAAGGGTGCAGGGGTGTCTCAAGAACACCCTGCTGCACCCCTGAAAAAGAAATTTGGGGGCATATGGCGCACATACATGCCCTAAGGGCATGTATGGGCGTCATATGTCACCTTTTGTTTTTTGGAAAAAAAGCTTTTTGAAAAGAATTCGCAAATTACCACCAACTAGAAGTTGGTGGTAATTTGCAAATCCTTAATGGCATTTTTTGCATATTTTTTGTTTGATACATTGCATTTAAGGAATCGCAAAATTTGCAAATCCTTCAATGCAATCGCAAAATAAGGAATAGCAAATTTTGAATTAAGGACATTTTAAGTCATTTCCCCATGTACAGTGTTTTCAAATTATGATTTGAAAATCGTTTTTAGGGAAAAGGAATGGTTTGTAAATTTATGACAAGGACATAATGGTGTATGCTTCTTTATAAGGCATTTCAGTGTCTCTGATGTCATTTTTCCCATATTACATTAAAAGACCTTTCCCCGTGGAGCACATTCCTTGTAAATATGCTCCCACCTGTGCATGGTAAATTTAGATTTTGACTGTTTGAGTTACATAGCCATGTTAAAAGTGACCCAAAAAAGTTGCAAAGGCTTAAAAAAAACACTTTCATGTGTCTTAAGGACATTTTAAGTCATTTCCCCGTGGGCAGTGTTTTGTAAGTGGCGCAAAAGAGGCATACACCTATCATAAATCTGTCCCTAGCATTTTAAATGATTAATTCAGGATGACGATAAGGTGTGGCCTATCCAGAGGTTTGTTTAAGGTGAGGCCTACTCAGGATTGCAGATTAAAGTTACGCTTGATGAAGAATACAGAGGAGATAATACATGTAAAGGCCTACCAATTAAGTAAGTAATGTCCACTTCATTGCGCCAGTCATCATAAATGTATCCCTAAGCTTCTTATCTTGTTACAGATGAACCGCCATATGTATCATCAAACTATTTTGCATTTCCTAAATAGCAAATTTTAAGGAATAAATAGCGATTCTTTACCATTCCTAATTTGCAATGAGCAAATTGCTAATTGCAAATTACCCATTCATTTCCATGGGTCAGGAGGCCCATAGGAATGAAGGTGCAATTTGCGATTAGCAATTAGCTCATCGCAAATTAGGAATTTTTCCAAGGGTGCAGGGGTGTCTCAAGAACACCCTGCTGCACCCCTCAAAAAGAAATTTGGGGGCATATGGCGCACATACATGCCCTAAGGGCATGTATGGGCGTCATATGGCACCTTTTGTTTTTTGAAAAAAAGCTTTTTGAAAAGAATTCGCAAATTAACACCAACTAGAAGTTGGTGGTAATTTGCAAATCCTTAATGGCATTTTTTGCATATTTTTTGTTTGATACATTGCATTTAAAGAATCGCAAAATTTGCAAATCCTTCAGTGCAATCGCAAAAAAAGGAATAGCAAATTTTGCTATTCCTTATTTTGCATCAAACTTGTTTGATACATACCATTTGTCTAATTAGCATTCGCAAAGGCTGAAATTCGCAGAATTTAGGCCTTTGCGATTGCTAATTAGCTTGATACATATAGCCCCAAGTGAGGCCTGTCTTGCAACATGGTGCATCTTTTGCATCACTGCTGCATCGGTTTCATGTGGCACGGTTTTTTTACACCATGACACATATGCCTAAATGCATCAATTTGTAATTTTGTCGCTTCATAGCAAATCTTTTGCACCGCCGCTGCATCACAAAAGTGACGCACAGTGGCGCAAAAGAGGCATACACCTATCATAAATCTGTTCCTAGCATTTTAAATGATTAATTCAGGATGATGATAAGGTGTGGCCTATCCAGAGGTTTGTTTAAGGTGAGGCCTACTCAGGATTTCAGATCAAAGTTACACTTGATGAACAATACAGAGGAGATAATACATGTAAAGCTCTACCAATGAAGTAAGTGATGTCCACTTCATTGTGCCAGTCATCATAAATGTATCCCTAAGCTTCTTATCTTGTTAGAGATGAACTGCCATATGTATCATCAAACTATTTTGCATTTCCAAAATAGCGAATTTTAAGGAATAAATAGCGATTCTTTACCATTCCTAATTTGCAATGAGCAAATTGCTAATTGCATTTCCATGGGCCAGGAGGCCCATAGGAATGAAGGTGCAATTTGCGATTAGCAATTAGCTCATCGCAAATTAGGAATTTTTCCAAAGGTGCAGGGGTGTCTCAAGAACACCCTGCTGCACCCCTGAAAAAGAAATTTGGGGGCATATGGCGCACATAAATTTTAACAACATTCCTTTACGTCAAAAACGATTTTCAAGTCATAATTTGAAAACACTGCACCCAGGGGGAAATGACTTAAAATGTCCTTAAGACACATGAAAGTGTTTTTTTAAAGCCTTTGCAAGTTTTTGGGTCACTTTTAACATGGCTATGTAACTCAAACAGTCAAAATCTAAATTTACCATGCACAGGTGGGACCATATTTACAAGGAATGTGCCCCACGGGGAAAAGTCTTTTAATGTAATATGGGAAAAATGACATCAGAGACACTGAAATGCCTTATAAAGAAGCATACACCATTATATCCTTGTCATAAATTTACAAACCATTCCTTTTCCCCAAAAACGATTTTCAAATCATAATTTGAAAACACTGCACATAGGGAAATGACTTAAAATGTCCTTAAGACACATGAAAGCGTTTTTTGATTGCCTTTCCAGCATGGTTGGGTCACTTTTAACATATCTATGTAACACAAACATTCAAAATCTAAATTTGCCATGCACAGGTGGGAGCATATTTACAAGGAATGTGCCCCACGGGGAAAGGTCTTTTAATGTAATATGGGAAAAATGACATCAGAGACACTGAAATGCCTTATAAAGAAACATACACCATTATATCCTTGTCATAAATTTACAAACCATTCCTTTTCCCCAAAAACGATTTTCAAATCATAATTTGAAAACACTGCACATAGGGAAATGACTTAAAATGTCCTTAAGACACATAAAAGCGTTTTTTGATTGCCTTTGCAGCATGGTTGGGTCACTTTTAACATAGCTATGTAACACAATCATTCAAAATCTAAATTTGCCATGCACAGGTGGGAGCATATTTACAAGCAATATGCTCCACAGAGAAAGGTCTTACATTAAAATGGGAAAAATAACATCAGAGACACTCAATTGCCTTATAATGAAGCATACACCATTATGTCCTTGTCATAAATATTATAACCATTCATTTTCCTCAAAAACGATTTTCAAATCATAATTTGAAAAGACTCCACAGCTCCTATGCACAATAACACCCTGTCAGTACTAATACTTCACATTTTCTCCAATTACATTTTCTCAAAGAAACAAAATCTATTTGTAAAACACTTGAGACAAAGCAACATTTGAAGAACACAACTTTCTTCATAATTTTCTCCTTAAAGCACACTATTCTCTATCTAAATTAAAGAAATCTTTTCTCACCTTAGCAAATATTTTGAGTTTCAAAACAGTCTCAGAAACACACCAATTTGTCTTCAGCAGAGCAAAAGGTATGCACTCCAGAGTCTGCAGCTATCAAAAGCACAGAAATGCTGTAATTCTTCACACATATCTCTCATGTCACCCAATCAAAACTCTTCCCTCACTTTTTTCAAATCAAAACCCTTCCCCCCTCTGCCATTTCATGCCTTTTCTGCATGGCAACCACCTCTTGGAAGACCTCTGGTGTTTGCAAGTTCACACAACAATGTTGCAATTGAACTCTGAACTCTCAGTGCACCTCATATCCAGTGCATTCTTTCATTTAATGATTTTTTCTTGACCACTCAAAATACATCTTTCAAACAACTCATCCATGCACCCTAACTTTCTGTTTTCAGCAATCAAAATCCACCAATCACGGTTACTGCTTCATTAACACAGAAACTCCACAGTTTTTTTCATTTTAAACTCTTATTTTTTCAACTGCCATTTCATTGCCACACTTCATCTGACTGCAGGAGAAGCTTCTCTCACCATGTTTTCTGTCTGGATTGTTGGACATAGTTACATCTATTGGGCTCAGAGGTATGCTGAGAACAGGAATTTACCTAACCTCAATCTACAAGATGTGGAAATTAAGTGGTTTGGCCACAGAGGATTAAAATGTCACCAATTGATACCATTGGTGAAAACCTTTATGCATTTGCCAAAACCTGACCTGTTAATTGTGCACTGTGGAGGTAATGATTTGGGCACTTTGACTGGGGTAGGTCTGGAAATGCTTTTAAAGGACACCTTTGAGCAATTGATGGCACTTTTTCCTCAGACTGCCTTGGTATATTCAAATATATGCCAAAGACAGAAATGGAGGTGGTCAAACCAATTTTGTCCACAAATTGAGAAGTCGAGGAAGCATGTAAACAAATCTGTTTCAGCTTACATGAGAGACCATGGAATGGGCTCCCTGTACAACAATAACTTGCGTTACTACATGCAAGATATCTACAGAGGAGATGGAGTTCACTTCTCAGATGAGGGCAACAGAATTTTCATTCTGAATTTAAGACTGTGCATTGGTACCTACTTATAAGTACCT
Source organism: Lissotriton helveticus (assembly GCF_964261635.1). Taxonomy (NCBI): domain Eukaryota; kingdom Metazoa; phylum Chordata; class Amphibia; order Caudata; family Salamandridae; genus Lissotriton; species Lissotriton helveticus. The sequence continues at coordinate 292,215,166 of NC_136060.1, forward strand.
AAATGTACCATAAACCCAAAAGCTCTTCCCAGAGCTACCCTACATCTGATCACTCACAATTATTATTTTACTCTAACATTTTCACTAATTTTCAACAAAGTACGCTCCCTGGGGCGCTACCCGGTACGCGAACCGGGAGCTAACCTCGCTAAATTTTTAAAAAAATGTTTTTTTTTCGCACATATGGGCCTCCTCAGCCACCCTCAGAAAACCTAGGGGGTCAAGATAAGTCTACCGTGCCCCCTTCTACCCATTCTGAACATTATTTGCCCTCCATCTTGTATCTTAATTCGACCGAAACACAAAATGGTGGACTCCCGTAACGCTTAAGGTTCGCGAACCGGGGCGCTCACCAGTTCGCGTACCGGGTCGCTCCCTGGGAAGCGCACCATCAAAAAAGGTGGGAAAGTAGTTTACAGAAAAGCGACTGGAGACAATTTCACCAAATATAGATTAGCTCATACTACATACCAATGCCTACCATTTTCACAAATTTGATTGAAATTCCATTTAACCATTTAGACTGTAGACCTCTCTAAATACCCTGAGGTAAATTACTTCACAAAACACATCTGAAGTGTTGGAATTGACAACCAATTAAAATGTTACTTTCATTTTCTACTTTTTTTACCTGACATTTGATTGGCTATGTACCTGAATATATATAAAGGAAGAGAGAGAAACACAGCCATTTTGACTACTACTTCCTGAACTACATTGCAAGATCATTTTCACTCACAACTTAAACTTCTTTTTAGAAGGTGAGATATTATTTTATACATTTGAAAACATTTTCAGATAGTTATATACTATCCCTCTGTAAGAGTTAGACATTGAGAAAGGCTTCTTTATTATAATTATGGATTGATTTAGGTTTCTGTGGTATAATTATGAATTTACTTAGGCTTCTTCACAGTCACTTTTTAATAGTACTACTTCACACCTGAAACCATACAGTGCCCATAGATTACTTCTCTGTTATAAACTCACAAGTACTTGTCTGAACTCAAACCCAACAGTGCCCTATCTCTACTGATATATTTATTTTTTATGCAAATTACAGCAATAAAATGGAAGGTGAGCAGAATGTTTCCTTCGAAATTGTTCTGGAGAACAACACAGAAAAAGATATTGAGGACAATGATGACTCAGATTTCATGGATGAATCACGGGACCATGAATTAGTTCAATGTGTAGAATCTGTGGATCATTTACTTCATTATGATGACGGTCAAATGTGGGAACTTATGTTCACTCAACAAGAGGACATATCGGACAGTCAAATGCTAGACATTCTATTAAATTTTGAAAAACAATCCGAAAAATAAAATTGTATGTAATATTAAAAAATTGTTTGAGTCTTTAATCATTTTTATATGTAATTCATAAACTAGTTAAATGTTAGAAATGTTATTAAATTTTCAAACACAATCACAATAATAAATAATTGCTTAAAAAATAAAAAAAATAAAAAAATAATCAACAAAACCAACAATCAATTAACATACAGTATTTGAAAAGTCTATCATTCTTTTTTCCCTATAGTACGCTGCCCAGAACGCTTCCCGGTTCGCGAACCGGGCGCTACCCACGCAAAAAAAACAAAAAAAAAATATTATTTTTTTTGCCCCGCGGGGCCCTTTTAAAGCCTCCACATTAAACCTAGGGGGTCAGGGAGGATCTACTATGCCCCCTTATGGTCATTTCCCCCTTTGTTTTGGCCTCCTCTTGTCTCTCGATCCTACCGAGAGACAAGATGGCGGCCGCTCCGGACTGTTTAGAATGTTGACAGACACCGGAGAGCCAATCAGCTTCGCTTCGCGAAGTTCCGTTACGCGTAAAGTCCGCGAACCGGAGCGCTGCCCAGAGCGCGCTTACAGATATATATCTTTTTTTAAACGTTAATTTCTTAAAATCCACTGAAGCACATATATTGAGACCTAGCAAAGGCACATCGTGCTACCAGTCCCTACAATTTTGCCAAGTTTCGTGGAAATCCATTCAGCCGTTCGGGCTAAAAGTGAGGCCAACCGCCCTATGGAAAACTCAATGTTAAAAACACGTTTTGGGACCCCCCTTTTTTCTCGGCCCCTCCTTGACGAACCCCCCCCAAATTTCCAGGGGCTGCTCAGAAACAAAATGTTCCATTTTCCAGAAAATTCCAGCCAATTCCGTCCACAAACGGCAAAGTTATTAGACATAGAATTTTCAAAAATCCCATAGAGAAAAAATCCTAACTATATATACCTACTGGCGACCGCCAGTAGGTAATATATATATATATATATATATATATTCACTGAAAAAACCATAGGTTTCAGGCCTTATATAGTTAGGATTTAGCATATAAAAAACATTTGAAATTCAATGAAAAAACCATAGGTTTCAGACTTTATATAGTTAGGAATTAGCATTTAAAAAACATTTGAAATTCACTCAATAAACTATAAGTTTTAGGGGTGTTATAGTTAGCTGGACATTTCACTCATACAAAACCCTTGAAATTGCTCCTATATAGTTAGTTTGACTAACTCTATTTCGTACACCCGCAATCCAATGCTCATGATGTCACATATTACATCATTCATGACATGGTCAGTGACATCACTGATGACATCTCAAATGACATCACTGATGACATCATCCAGTGAATGTGGTTTGCTTTGTTATTTAAATATGCATTATATAGAGCAATTTGCATTGAAGAATGAGTGGATATATAAAAATAAATATTTGGATGGAGGATTTAGTAGCAATTTAATTGACTGTTTACTTTAACAATGTATAGTGTCTCACTAAATATAGTGGATAGTGACTAAACTGTGTGAATATCTGTATCACTTTGTTAGTTGTTGTGTAAACTGGTTCTCCAGTTGGTTACTAGCTATGTGAAAGTCTATATTACTTATTAATTAGTTAACTGAGTATTTGTATTGGAGAGTGAATGTGTGTGTGTTTCGGTGGGGGGTGTGAGTGCCCAAAGATGTGTGAATAGTTGATTCAGTAGATATATGAAGTCAAAACTACATGTTATAATAGTTGTTTGGGTGAGTGAATATCTTTGTAGGAGTGGTGATGAGCAAATTTATTTCTCTTTGGTGCATGTCCAACAAAGTAGAAAAATAAAAGGCAGTGTATATATGTCATTTTATATGTCAGTTTTTGTATATAAATAAGTATTCATAAGACTCAATGATTCTGTAAGTGACTATATGGATGACTGTATACTTGTAATAATTATTTTATAATACAGTAAGTATGACTTACTATGTCAATGAATAGATGAAGTGGTGTTTGTATAAGTGTGTAGCTAAGTAAGTATATAAGTGTGATCCATTGTTTGCATAAGTGAGTAGGATAACTTCATATTTTACTAGGTTGTGTGCTGGTGTGTAATGACGATATAGGTGTATATGTATTTTTGATATTGTTCTATTTTTCATTGACAGCATGTATGATTGAATCTACAGGTAAGTGATTAGATGTGTGTATACATCTAAGAATCACTGAGTGGGTTTTTAGATACTTGTATTGCTGTGTCAATGGATTCAAATATGATACTCTGTATTTTACAAAGAGTGATGAAAGATTTTACTGGTGTATGAAAAGGTGTATGTGATTGTCATGTGGATGATGTCATCAGTGATGTCATCAGTGATGTCATTTGAGATGTCAGCAGTGATGTCATTGACCATTTCAGGAATGATGTAATATGTGACATCATCAGCAGTGGATTGCGGGTGTGCGAAATATAGTTAGTCCAACTAACTATATAGGAGCAATTTCAATGGTTTTGTATGAGTGAAATGTCCAGCTAACTATAACACCCCTAAAACTTATAGTTTATTGAGTGAATTTCAAAGGTTTTTTAAATGCTAATTCCTAACTATATAAGACCTGAAACCTATGTTTTTTTCATTGAATTTCAAAGGTTTTTTATATGCTAAATCCTAACTATATAAGGCCTGAAACCTATGGTTTTTTCAGTGAATTTGCAAGGTTTTTTTAATGCTAATTCCTAACTATATAAGGCCTGAAACCTATGGTTTTTTCATTGACTTTCAAAGTTTTTTTTAAATGCTAATTCCTAACTATATAAGGCCTGAAACCTATGGTTTTTTCATTGAATTCTCAAGGTTTTTTAAATTATAATTCTGTTTGCGGATAACTTTTATATATTTTCAAACGTTTTTTTAATGCTAATTCCTAACTATATAAGGCCTGAAACCTATGGTTTTTTCAGTGAATTTCAAAGGTTTTTTAAATACTAATTCTATTAGCGGATAACGTTTAAATATATTAATATCCTAGTGGGACCACCTGAGCAGCCCTTGGGGGTCAGGGTGTTTCTACCCTGCCCCCTTTTTGTGTTCTACACGTTTGTTTTTCTGCTTTCTTGTGCCTCAGTCTACTAAGACCCAAGATGGATGCCAACGCTTCCTGGTTAGAAGTGTTGACAGCCAATGAGCATGCAGCTTTCTCGGGAAGGCATGCTGATTGGCTGTCACTGTCTGTCAACACTAGCACAAGATGGATGCCAACACCTCCTGGTTAGAAGTGTTGACAGCCAATGACCATGCAGCTTTCTCAGGAAGGCATGCTGATTGGCTGCCACTGTCTGTCAACACTCCAAACCAGGAAGTGTTGGCAGCCATCTTGTGCCTTGTTAGAACCAAGGCACAAGAAAGCAGTGAAACAAAGGTGTGAAACTCGCAAAGGGGCCAGAGTAGAAGCACCCTGACCCCCTAGGCCTGCTCAGGGGGTCCCACAAGGACCCCCAAGGCAAAAATTTAAAAAAAAAATTCTTTAAAAAGTCGTGGGGTACGCGTACCGTGCGCGTACGTACGCGTACCCCGCGACTTTTAAAATTTTTTTTTTTTTTTTGCCTTGGGGGTCCTTGTGGGACCCCCTGAGCAGGCCTAGGGGGTCAGGGTGCTTCTACCCTGCCCCCTTTTTGAGTTCTGCACATTTGTTTTTCTGCTTTCCTGTACCTCACTCTACCGAGGCACAAGATGGCTGCCCACAATTTCTGTTTTAGAGTGTTGACAGACAGTGGCAGCCAATCAGCATGCAGCTCGTGCACGTAGGGGTACGCCCCCGTACGCGTACGTACGGGTACGGTACGCGTACCGGTAAGCTTAGGAGTAAGCTTAGGGTGAGCTGCTATAGATATATATGTGTTTTTGAAGTTAATTTTCATAAAAACCACTGGAGCAATTTTCACCAAACATAGCAAAGGCACATCTGCGTACCAGTCCCTACAATTGTCCCAAGTTTGGTGTAATTCCGTTCAGCGGTTCGGGCTGTAGACTCGTCAGACCGTCCTATGGAAATTAACATGGGGAAAACACGTTTTGGGACCCCCCTTTTTTCTCAGCCCCCACTTCACGAATCCCCCTGAAACTTCCAGGGAAGGAGCGCAGCGGAGCTGGGCAAAAATTCGGAAAATTACACGCAAATTCCTCAACCGGCGCCAAAGTTATTCCCAATAGAATGTTGCGGATTTCCTATGGTAGCCAATCCTAACTATATATACCTACTGGCTATCGCCAGTAGGTAATATATATATATTTATATGAATGCACAAAAAGTGCAGTATGTACATTGTGGAACAAGACAGAGATCATGAATATATACATATATACAAGCACGTTGTGTGAAAATAAATCATCATACATCATTGATTTAAGGATAATTTGTACCGTATATTAGGCCCGACAGGTATAGATTATTAGTTATTACGATAGGAATGGTTGCCAAAGGGTATAACACATAACAATTATGTATTGTGTAGATCAGGAAAAACCGGGGGGGGGGGGGAATGCATGATACAAACAAACACATCATCATGCATAAGCATAATGGGCCACCAGTGAGGTATTAATTACAGTATTTTTAAATAATGTATAAGTTGCAAAAAATCGCGACAAAATTAATAAGGAAGGAGGTATATTTACATAAAATTGCCAGGAGCCGGTCCATGGGTCCACACAAGACAGGGGAGAAGAAAGAAAAACAGTAAGGTGGGGTCCCGAACGTAAGGAGGGGGAAGAGAGGTGGTGGAAACGATTGGACTCAGGTATAAGGTTTAAAGTAAGGGTTATTCATAGCCTGGATGTCCAGTGAGCAAGAAGATGGGCGGGATATTATATGCAAACATGGTGGCATATAAGTCGCAGGGTATCAATTAGGTATCTAAACAGGAGAAATGTGAGGTAAATGTATTTATATAAATCGGGCAAAGCGTGGTGATGCCCGTGCTTTCTAGTAAAAAAACTGTGTGACCGTGTGTGGTAACTCAGGAGAAGGGTCGGCGGAACATGAGGCTTACCGTAGGGAAAAGTCAATTGGCCAACAATCGTCCTGGCTGTTCGTGGTCAGTGAATCTTAATCTGGATGGAAAAAGGTTATGTTAGTCTAGGATCAAGGGCGATCCAATTCCCCCTGTAGGTTAGAATATCCATAAGTGCCCGGGTACCGCTTACCTGTGAGTGGAGACATAAATGCATATTAGAAAGTCGTCTCAGTCGATGGCATTAGCAACCGCGCTCGGCAGTGGACCCGTTAGAAGTGCTTGCCATAGTTAGTACTTCCAGGTGAAAAAGGGTACTGTTTCCTGTTGTCTGGGAGCGAGCTCCGCGGGCACCATCTTAGAATGGTATGCGCCACAGATTATGACATAAAGTAAATGGGAAGACTTCTAATGGGGTAAACGTCAAATATTAACGATAAGGGATTAATAATATTACGTCTCTAATTAAAAAGGCTCAATCTGTCTTATTCCATTGCACAGTATGGTCGTCTGTCAGATTAGACATACGGGCTGTGTACACGAGACAGAAGCGAGGAGGAGGTTGGTGAGGGAGGAAAGAATAAGTGTGCAGGCGACAGATGCAAAAAAGAGATATAAGTGGAACTGCACAGCATAGATTCCAACAGAGACTATTGGGGATTGTGAGTATGGTTAGGTGAAGGTATTCACATGTAATATAGCATTCATTCATCGTGCATGTAGTCACATCGGGATATGTAATGAATGCATTTCATGTCATTAGTACTGACTTTCAGTTATTGGTATCACACAGTTAGTGTAAATGCGGTGTCCAATGATATCCATTTCAAGTAACCTCTAGGAGTTTTTTAACAAATGTTAGCTAATGTAGGGTGAGGCCCAGGAGTGGTTTATAAAGGTTTGGTGTATTAATTCAATGCCGAAGAAAGTGAACTCCTTCTTATGTGGATGTTCCTGATGAAAATGTTCTGTCAAAGGGTGTCCTGTATTGTGTTTGTGGATATTTCTGCAATGCTCTTGGATGCGGGTTCTTAATGGCCGTATGGTGCTGCCTATATAGGCCTTGTTGCTGGGGCAGATTATAACTTAAATTACAAATTTACTATTACAATCAATCCATTCTGTGATGGTGAAGTTTTTCCATTGTGGCATTGGTACTCAAGTGGTTTTGTTAGTGCTGAGTTTTCATATGCTACAGTTGTTTCAGATATGGAATCCTGCTGGTCTGTCTCGAAATGTGGATTATCGTTTCCTTTTATCTGTGAATTCAGAGCGACATAGCATTCTTTTTAAGTTCGGGCTATTCGAAAAGTAATTTCAGGGTACTCCTTGAGATGTTCATTAAGGCTTGGGATATGTTGAAGTAAATGCCAATGGAGTTTCAGGATTTTTCTTATGTGCTGGTGTCCATTGTGGTAGTTGGTGATGAAACGAATTCCTGTATTCTCCTCCTTATTCTTTTTTGATTTGAGAGTATTTTTTCTTTCTATTTTGGAAATCGTTGTTAGGGTATTTTCCATCGTGTTGCGGCTGTATCCTCGCTGTTCTAATCGGGATATCACCTCTTTCCCTTTGTCCAAGAACACTTGCTCCTCGCTGCAGTTTCTGCGGGTTCGTAGCAGTTCTCCTTTGGGTATGTTCTTAATGTTGTGGATGGGGTGGCAGCTGTCAGCTCCTAGGATGGAATTTGCGGCTGTTCCCTTCCTTTGTAGTTTACTGTGTAGGGTGTTGTCTTTGACATACAGTGTTAGATCCAGGAAATGTATTTCTTTTCATGAGTAGTTGGAGGTAGTTTTGATTCCCCAGGGGCTCTGATCCAGAGTTTTTAGGAATTTTTGTTGTAAAGGTATGTTGCCCTGCCAGATACACAGACTATCGTCTATGTATCTTCGCCACATTATGATGTGGGAAGTAAAGTCGGCAAAGTAATGGTCCCAAAGCCAGTGTCTCTCTACGTGGCTCATCAGGATACATGCGTATGGTGGCGCAAATTTGGCTCCCATCGCAGTCTCTGTTCTCCCTTAGTAGTCAATGGATGGCTTTTACAAGTGGTGGCAAACAGCGCCAATTCCTCCATTTGGCTATGGGCTACAAGAATATTCCTGGCGTTTTTGCCGCTGGCATAGTCTCTCTCCTGGAGAGACTCGACGCAGATGCATGTTCGTATGTAGATGACATTTATCTCAGAGATGACGAGCTATGGCCTCATCTGTTGCGTGTTGACGTCATAATTTGCTGTTTTGCGGACATAGGCTATAAATTTAACTTTGCAAAATCACACATTGCAGAGTACACAGTGTTGTTCCTGGGCTACGAGCTCAACAATGAAGGTCGAGGTTTAGCTTCTCACTTCCTGGAGAAAGGCACACTTTTGCGAGCTCCCACAACACTGAAGAAGCTACAATCTTTACTGGGCTTTTTGAATTTTGGTCGTACATACATTCCAGAATATGCCCAGCGTATCAAGCCACTTTATGCATTGATATAACCTACTTTTTCCAAATCGTGCTGGCTGCCAGAACATTCGGCCATCTTGCAATCTTTGCAAGCTGATCTTCTTGAATCTAAATTCTTGTCGATTCGTGATAACCAAACCACCCTGGTGATAAGAATCGTGCCAAGGGCAGTGGGTTTCACATACCTCACTTTTAATGAGGGTAAAACAGTCCCTATCGCTTACAAGTCACACTTGTACACTTCGGCTGAGTTGCGGTTTTCCACTGTGGGAAAAGTTTTGACAGCAGTGCAAATGGCAATTCTTAAGGAACGTGCACTGTCGCAGGGAAAACGCATTTTGGTTGTTACTCCGTATCCTGCCTTGGAGGCAGGGACGAAAGCCAGTGTACCGAATTCCAAAGTTTTGCACCCTCAGTGGATACAATGGGCTACATCCTTGACACCCCCGGATGTAACGTTCATTTTTGATTCCTCACTGCAGGCTAAAGAGTACTTGCAGTATGAATTTGTTCATCCTGCTCCTCTGACTATGCGCCCACTTGAGGATTTCCGTTGTATCATTTACACTGACGGAAGCACGCAAGCGGCTACGGGTTCAAGGCACGCATATTCTTCGGCCTGCGCAATTGTGGTTGGTAATATGGTGGATGGTGAATTCAAGTCCGATGTCGTGCAAAGACAGACATTAGGGGGGGGACAGACATCAGAGCACGAAGTTTTGCCAACTGGGCGGTACGCCCAGTTGGCAAAACTTCGTGCTCTGATGCTTGCATTGGAGTACGCCGATCAAAGTGTGACTGCTCTTATTGTGAGTGACTCTTACTACTGTGATCAGTCCTACAATGACAATCTACCCTTTTGGATTCAAAATGATTATCGTGACTCCAAGGGTCGCACAATAAAACATAAAATGATCTGGGATTGAATGGCTGAGCTCAAAGAATGACTCCCACTCATCTTTGTAATTTATACTCTGGGTCACCAGCGTGTTGGAGTCCATGCTGTTGGCAACTGTCTCGCGGACGAGGCTGCGAAGACAGCAGTTCCAAAAGTAAGATTGATGATAACATTTTGGAAGCTATTGCCGCAACAGAGAAGGGAGGTAATTACCTAGAGGTTTCCCTTCTAAATACTCTTATCATTTAAGTCCTGTGTGAGAATTAATGACGTTGGTGACAGGTTGATTCCCAACGCGGACCGCAGACAGGTTTTGTTTACAGCAGCCCACGCCAGGATGGCTTTGGCGCACGCCGGTGTGTCGGCTACTGTATCTCTTCTCCAGCAACAATATTGGTGGCGGCGTTTGTACAAACAGACATGTAACACCACGGAGTTGCTGAATATTATCCGTAGTATTAAATCCGGCTCCCCTATGGATGTGGCCCGTCCCAACGTCCTTAGGAATCAAGCCGAGCTTCTGGCGCCCCATATAGGTCACATGGCTAAACTATCCTTTCATACTAGCCATATGCCTCAAGATTGGAAAATAGCGCAGGTCATCCCCTTAAAGAAAAAGCCACATCTTAGCGCCACGCAGTTGGATAATTATCGACCTATATCGTTACTGCCTTTTTGCGCTAAGGTGGTGGAAAAGATAGCTAACAAACAGCTCTCCGCACATTTGGAAAGTGGACTGTATCTGCACTCCTCGCAGTCAGGATTTAGAGCCCACCAGTCTACGGAGTCAGCCCTCCTCTTTTCCACCGAGCTATTAAGGAGTAAAGTTGATGAAGGGAAAACAGCCGCGCTCCTTTTATTAGATCTGAGCGCGGCATTTGATACCGTCTCCCATCCCCTGTTGCTTGCTCGCCTTAGCGAGGCGGGTATTGAGGATATGGCTCTCGAGTGGATGCGCACTTTCCTGGCTAATAGGCAGTTCCAAGTTTTTTGTCCTCCTTTTAAATCTGAGGTACGTTCGCTCAAACATGGGGTGCCACAGGGCTCCATTTTGAGCCCGACATTGTTTAATCTTTATATGGCACCCCTGGCTAAGCTGGTTGCGACGTACGGGGTTGAGATAGTGTCATATGCTGATGATACCCAGCTGGTAGTGACACTGTCTCAGCCTCCGGATGAAGCCTCAGCCAACTTTACTGCCTGTCTGAGCGGTCTAGCAGGTTGGATGAAAGGAAACTGTCTACGCCTCAACGCCAATAAAACTGAACTTCTGGTGTTGGGGAAATCCCCTTCCATCTGGTCGACGGCATGGTGGCCGAAAGAACTCGGTACCGTCCCTGAACCATTGGAACAGGCTAAGAACTTAGGGGTAAAACTGGATGTGACCCTGTCCTTTGAACATCACACCAGAGAGATAGCAGGTAAATGCTATGGGATCCTTAAGACCTTACGTAAGACCTTAGACTCGCTTCCTGCTGATAGCAGGAAAACATTAATCCATACTCTGGTGACGCCCCATCTCGATTACAGTAATGCCTTGTACGTAGGCCTGAGTAGGAAAGGCCTTCACAGGCTTCAATGCATTCAAAACGCCGCAGCTAGATTGGCGCTTAACCTCTCTAGAAGATCGTCAGGGAAACAAGCCTTAATGCGTCTCCCCTTGCTCCCCATACGGGAGCGTATTATATTTAAAAGTATGTGTATGACCCACCGCATTGCTTATGAGAGAGGTCCCGTCTATCTTCAAAGGCTTCTTACCAAGTACTACCCTAATCGTTACTTACGATCCCAGGGCCGTATGCTCTTCCAGGCGCCCAGAATCCAATGGGCACGGATGGGTGGTCGGTCATTCAAATACTTGGCCAGTAAACAGTGGAATGACCTCCCAATTGAGCTCCGGATGGAGCCATCTGAAGGAAACTTTAGACGCAAACTGAAAACCTACCTCTTCCCTAAACCTTGAGATCATTTCACCCTTTCCTCTAGAGGCCTGTGCTTCTTTGGGGTTCTGACCTAGTTAATTAGTCTGAAAGCGCGGGGACAACCTGTTGCCTAGTGTAACCAGGCGCTATATAAAAGGTGTTTATTATTATTATTTTGTCCTTCAATGTGGCATTTGTCAGCAAATTAAACCTTCCTCTGCTGCACGCCCGCCCCAAACTCAGATGTACATATCTAATAAACCACTTGTGTGTGTTTATTTAGATCACTGCGGTCCTTTCTCCTCTGATACTGCGTATAAGTACATCTTAGTAGTGGTTGACTCTTGCATGCACTTTGTCTGGGTGTGGCCTCAAAGGAGCGCTGATTCTAGAACTGTTGTAAGGGATTTGCGTGTCTTTTTGGGAAATTTTGCGTGTGGTACCTTCCACTCGGACCAGGGTCCAGCATTCCCCTCTAATGCGTCCAAGGATGCCATGGCATCATTGGGGGTCCAGGTCAAATTTTCGTCTCCATACCGGCCTGAGGGTAATAGTGTTGTAGAACGAATGAACCGTGACTTAAAGCAATCCTTGACAGTGAACGTTTTAGGTGCTGGCAGAGACTGGCTGACCGATTTCCATAGCGTTCAACGTGCACTACATAATCTGCCTAGAATGTCTCTGGGTGGGCGGATCCAATACGAAATGCTCTTTGGCATCAGATGTTTGTTCCAGACCTTGATGGTCTAGACATGGCGGCGGGAGCCGCATCCTTTGGCGTAGATGAACATTCTAATGTTTTGTAGAACCTACAAAAGACCAGAGATAGTCTAGCAAAGGAACACTTGCCCTTCACATCTGAAGCTGCATTGCAGATTCCGGTAGTGGGCTGGCTACCCCAAGTTGGAGAACTGGTCCGAGAGAAGATCGACAACAAGAAAGAATTTGGTCCTTCCTATCGAGCTCCAGTTGCCGTGCTTGGTGTGCAGGGTACAAGAACAGTTATTTTATCTCCTCTTCCTGGGCGAAAGGGGAACAGGTACATTTCCATTGACAATGTCAAACCACACATTGTGGCCGAGCCTCTATAGTATGCAGCCACGGCCCGTGGAGGGAGTTTCGGTGGGGCAGAGAGGCGGGGCAGGGGAGGGGCAGGGTGGGGGTGCTAAAAACTGGAGTATGGATAATTGAAGGTAAGTAAACAATTTAATAAATAAAACGAATTTCGTAGCGCACCCTGCATCACATTTTGCGATGCAGGGCGCGCTACAAAATTTGTTTTATTAATTAAATTGTTTACTTACCTTCAATTATCCTGACTCCGGTTTTTAGCAACCCCCCACCCTGCCCCTCCCCCGCTCCACCTCTCTGCTCCACCGAAACACCCTCCACGGGCCGCGGCTGATAGTATGACGCCTGCGGTTTCGTGTCCAGCAATGGTGCGACACTCTGTTTTGGCCCCGGATCCTGCCATCGGGCCTGATGTTGTCGTAGAAATGAGTCCACTTACGAATCCTTTATTGAATCTACCTGCTGGTGATCCTCTTATTGACTCTGAATATACTCACCCCACTGACTTGTCTATGCCTGATTTGGAGACCCGTGTGGCTAATCAGTCCTGTATTTCATTTGACACTGGCTCTTCCACATCCAAGTCCCCTTCAAAAGTTTCGATTTTTGCTATCTGGTTTAAAAAACATTTTTTAATTCCCCACTGGACTTACATTTGGCTAGTACTTTTGGCAATTTTTTGGTTCATGTCCATCGGATTTGTGGTGTATTTTTTTCGTTTTATCAATGGACACTACATTCAAGAAAGAGCTTCGATTAGATTGATTGATGGAACTTTGGCCCGTCACTCCTCTTCGCACATCATGAAGAGAGACCAGAATTTTGTGAATATAACTGCTTAACCCGTTTTAGATGGGATAGTATGGGATGCTGTACTGTTCCAGATACATAGTCCTACAGAGGTTATTAATATTCCCAATGTACGCCGTGTCTCTATGGGGGATGTGGTTAAACAAAATATTCGCTCTGATGATTGGGACATTAAAGCTGTTGAAGCTTTACTTTCTGATTTGAAATACTATGCTGCTTTCGATGCTGAAGATTTATATTTGCAATCTACAAATTATAGTGATTTGTACTGTTACCAGTATTTTGGCAATTACTTTCTGCATAAGACAAATTCATTTAGAAATGTGGTTAATTACACCCAGTGGGAGCACTGTCCCGCACCTGTGGAAGTCAGCTCGAAAACACTTCTGAAGTTTTTTTCTTATTTTACTGATTTTGACCAATCAAACCCTAATGCATTTTATTTTAAGTTGACTGAGAAGTCCTCTTCCAAGGGTAGACTTACCCACACTAAATTACTGTGTTCAAAGTCCTTTATTGACCAGTTAGCGGTGCGGGGCTATGAACTGTGGAAAGATACTATTGATCTTAAATCTGTTTGGGGTTCTAAAAGTTGGCAAGTGCAAGGCACTGAGGCTTTGCATCGAGCATGTCTCATCCCAAACCATATGTTGTTTCTGAATGCCACTATTTCGCAAACCACATGCTTTGGATTTGCTACTTCTAAAAAATGAAATGCTCCCACATTTCCTGATTTGGGTGAATGTCCCCATTGGAATAATTACACAAGTACTTTCTTGAGTGACTTACAAGCCCTGTTGAGAAATTCCTCTTTTAATGTTTCCAGCATTAATCCCGAAGGTTGGTTGCTATGGCAAAAAAGTGCAGATTCCTGCCAGCACCGGTTTCTGGGTCTGATCCCTGGTTATACAGAGGTTAGAGTTGATCCCCGCTTTCAGACTCAACAATTAGTCACCACCAATTCTGTAGGCAAATTGTGCCAGAGTTGGCTCAGACATTCATTTTAGCGTCTGTTAAGCTACCTTTATCCAAACTCACTGACGCCGTTGACTTAAATGATTTTGTTAAAGGTCCTGCAGCAGGCAGGTGGAAAAGATGGATATATGCTGCTTACAACGAGGTTTGGAAACTGTCCCAAATTGAAGCTGCTTCTAGACTTAGAGCTATTGATCAGGCCAATTTAGAAAAAGTGCTTGCCGTTGTAGATAATAGCATTAACACACTTTCTTCCCATATTGACACATTAGATAATATTGCATCATATGTGGTTGATATTGTGCGGGAAGATGTGGCCAAACTGCATCATGGGCAAAATCAATTGCGTTATTTTATGCAGTTTGTATGGCCACTACAAATGTTGAAAAATGGCAGAGTGCAATGGGATTACATGAACACAAGTTTGTTATTTCTGCCTTTCCAATTTGACTGTTAAACAACAATTTATGTCAATGAATGATGCCACGTTTTCATTGGTGCATATTGAAAAGTTAGAACCTTTACCGTTTTCAGTGGCAGAGACCAATTCGGCAGTTTGGCTTATCCATGGGTTGATAACTCTACCTTTTCCCCTTTTCAAATTTAAGTCCTGCATGAAACACTATGCAATAGGTAGATTTGAACAATTGGGTGGTGCTTATCTTCATGACGTTTGGAATCTCCCGTTTACATACAGATGTTTGAGGGAAGGAAAGGAAGTTTATTTGAATGGCGAAGATTGCACCACCACACCAGATCACTCATTAGTGTGCAGAAATCTGCAATTGCATGGTTCTTGTAATGTCCTTGCGCCGAACATTGCCTGTGTTTTAAAGGGCACTCCAGCCCCGCCTATTACACAGACATTCACATTGCTTGCAAACGATAGTTATTTGTTATTAAATAATGAAGATTGTTGTGGTATGCATGCTGGTATTCCTTATATCATTACGGTTTCCCAGCGTGTAGTTTGCTGGAAGAATGACTTGTTTCCTCCTCCACATGGGAGGCTCGATGTTTCCATCTGGCCTTCTATCCCAACCTTGAAAGCAGAGTTCAACAAGATGAGTCGAATAAGAGCTCTTTTGTCCCAGAAGGAAGTCCCCCTTACGTCTGCGCGTGAGACATTCGTCCTTCATGTTGCAAATACTCGTACTGAGGTAAAGTCATTAAGCACAGACCTGCCCCTGCTTTCGGTGCTTTGATTCACACACTCTTAAATGCCTCGTCGACCACTGGCCTGGCACAATTTTTTAAAGTAGTATGTTCTGGCCTTGTGACCTCATTTCAGACTATATTTGGTGTCATCCCTGCATTTTAATATTTGATTTTTTCCAGTGTATATGGCGGTTTTCCATTGCTCCTGGCTTTAGGTGCGGGCATACTGCTGTTAATTTGTTTACTACAAAATGGATGCACAGTCTGTGCCCCTCGACGATCTTTCCCGACTGCTCCTCCTTCGTAACCGGATGCTAGAATACTATGTATCGCAGCCTCTGGCGACTCTGAGTGTGGCGTATGGTTTATCTTTCCTGTTTTCATTCTTCACTTGTGTGCAGCCTGTTATCCATTGCCTGGATTGTGGATTTGAATGGGCCCTGGATTTTTGTCTCTGCAACACAGTGTCTCCTGACCTGAATTTTAATCTACTAATGAGTCCCTTAGTTGCTCATGAACTAGATTGTTCTAGTGCTGGGATTATGGCCTGCGCAGCGACTCATGGAGTTCTAGGCAATTAGAACATTTGGACTGCGGCCAATGAC
The DNA here is from genome assembly GCF_964261635.1 of Lissotriton helveticus. NCBI lineage: Eukaryota > Metazoa > Chordata > Amphibia > Caudata > Salamandridae > Lissotriton > Lissotriton helveticus. The sequence goes on from NC_136060.1 coordinate 292,231,353, forward strand.
TTTCTGGCACGCAGTTATCTTGAAGTAAGCCCGAGTTGTCCTCTGATGGTACTAGAGGCTCCGGCAGTCAAGGAACATGTATGTTCTTTCCCTTTACTTAATTGGATGGCTGAAATGTTCAAGGATGATAACAACGACTTCCTATTGGAGGCAGTTGCAACGTATGGTGTTGGATTGAAGTCCAGGTTTTTTCTGCTTCATAAACATGTACTGAACTCGTGAATATTTTTTCTTTTTATGCCTTAATTTCTCATTAATGTTTGAGGTCCATTTTTCATACCATGGCCGCCCGTGATTGGTTTCACTGACTGGGTTACTTTGATTTGGATTTTTTACTCCCAATTCTCAAGTCTTGACAAAATTCCTGAACTTGGTTCTGTCTCATTCGAACTTGTACTCTGCGTTCTATGAAGCTTGCCCCGGTTATTGTTCGTTCCCCGAACAAGGGAGGGTGTAGTATGGTTTAGGGCCTCCTTTTGCGTGCATGTTATGTTAGCATGACTTATTAGAAGTTTAAACACCATTTTACCTTTTGCTGCTTTTGCACACGACACTGCATAGCTGTTTTTGCAAGTCAGCCTTTACGAAGGTCTACACATTAGAAAAGGTTTGTTTTTCAACATCTCTAGACATACATCGTGCCCCTAGTCTGAACAGTGAGTGCTGAGCCATCAAGGTTATCATAACATGTGAGCCTGTTTATCGGCATGTCCGTTAACATTCTAGACACAACATTTTAGCAGCTGTGAGCCAAGCAAGATTCTGGCGCCTTTATCATAGCACACTTGCCTTAATTTCACACACTTGGAAGATTCCAGGGATGCAGAGAGCCTTCCTGATCCAGATGTAATTTACTCTTACTGAGCGGAAAGGTAATGGGGTCCCCCAAAACAAGCCCAAGAGACCCTCTTTAGTTTATAATACATGGTTCCTATATAGGGAGGGTGTTAAAACCAGGTGCTATATAACCTGTTTGCACTATCATTGTAATATGATTCCTCCTTTTGTATTTTATGGAATTGTAACCATGCTGACCATATTATTCTTAATCATGTGCCTGCTTAGGTTGACTAAAATACTGCGCATGAGATCACGTTGTTAAAATAATATTTTAACCTTACCGTGTCTCTTATTTTACTCCTGTTGTGGACTGGTATGAGAGTATAACAAAAGAGTGTTCTCACTTCCCACCATTCCTGAGCTGGTCCTAAGTCGCATGTTCTAGGTTGTCTAATCATTGGTTACTTTGCTATAGGACGAAGAGCTAATGTGACACTGATGCTAGCTGGTTGGTGATTTCTAGGTACTGAGGTGAGTTTCTGGTACACCACAATTCACTAATGTCCTAGGTCTCTATGCACAGTTCTGTGTATGAGCAGAAATCCTTGCAACAATGTGTTGATGCTATAGTAATGTGTATTAAAAGTGTCAGTAGATTGTATGTTTGTTGCAAAATATATTGTCGTTTTTTTTAGTTTGGTGTCCTTGGTCAGGCAGTAAGGTCATGATTGGTGAGCTTAGTTTCGGTTCGTAGCGGGCCTCACCAGTTATCAAATTGGGGATGCCCCACAAGGAGGAGACAGAAGGTCTCGCATTGGGTAGGCTGCCGTACGCGCAGGCGCACAAGGATGCACAATTGCAGCCCCCACTTATGGCGTTAAGGCTCAGGGTGTAATGGGGGCCCGGGGGAGATATCCGTCCGGTAAGCTGGACCCCCGGTGCAACATTTACAACTCCAGGGGCAGTGACAGCCGGTCGGTAGGCAGTCAGGGTGCGGGTCCAGGGTATTCACTCTTTCCAGTAGGCCTGTGGCCACTCTCGCACACGTATGCATATCACGGCGTAAATATGCAGAATTGCAGCCCCCTTATGGACTAAGGCTCAGGGCATAGGGGGAGTCTGGGGGAAAATATCCATCCAATAAGCTGTACCCCCTACGCAGGCCTACTCAAGTGGAGTCTTTTTGTCGTCTTACCAGGATCTGGGGCTGCCCGTCATTGACCTTGCCATAGGCTCTAGCGGGGACACACAGAAAATAATGCATATACATGTGTAGATTACGCTAGGAATGATGATGTATTAGCAACATGTTAAGGTTAGCCAAGTAACCTCGTGTATCGATCAAGGTACCAGGACTTTCTGCTTAATTGTACATAATATGAATAACATGAATGTTTTTAATTATGTAATAAATACGGCGGGGGGGTTACTCCCCCTAATCCAAAAGAGTGTGGTCTGAAATGCTTGCCTTGGAGGAGGGAGGGAGTCCTCATCCCAGGGTGGTCTTGGGTTTTACAGGAAAGGGTACCTAGGCAGTACCAGACCATATTGGGAGTGCAGCGATCATACCTAAAATTGGGAACTGACTTAATAGACAAAACTACACTCCGTAAACAGCATTACTACTACCAAGTTTGCAAGGATGAACAGGCATGGAGACTTGTTACCTTCCGATCATCATCTACGTCTCTGATTTTTCGTTTTTTGCTGCCGACGACTTTGCCTCTGACTGATCCATCACGCCATTGCTTTCATCCTCTGTGTGATTCAATTCATCAGTCTTTATTTGCTTGGCTTGCAGCACACAAGACTTATCCACCCATTCACTCTGATGGAATCTACACCAGAAAACGTTAGCTTACAAACACTTTGTAACAGGAGTTGGGGTGCACGTAGTACATGTGAACCCTGTGACTACAGCTTCTCAAATATCTTAAAATGAAGGGGAGCCCACCCACACCCAATGCACTCAGTCTAGAAACACCTTGGTAGGTCACACAATCACTAGATGCTAGAGGGTAGTACAAAAGAGATACGCCGATTTGGAAATAGCGTAACTACTACAATCAGAACATGCACGCAAAAGGACATGGATGAAGCGCCTTTCACCCAACGCGCCATGCCGAGCTGCACAACTACTGAGGTGCTATGCACTCTATTGAGTTGGGGTGAATGTTGGATTTGCTCTACATTCTATCCATCATCTGTGTGTTTTTTGCTTGGGACCCAGGAAGAGGCCAGCAGGAGCAACACAACACGGGAAGCGGCCGGCGGTGTCAGGTACATTTTTTAAAATTAATATTAACCTGTCGTCTCCGCGCTTGCTCTCCCACCCCCTGCGCTCCACCCAACCACCCCACCACCCTTTGTTGTTGGTGGCCACCACTGCAGGTGTGTGCTGAGTCATGAGCAATGAGGGAGAGGTGTGGCGCCGCGGCCAGGGTGACTGACTCTGGTATCTGGGGATCATGGTTCGATCCCCGTGGCCGGCGGCAGATTAGCCCAGCACCATGTGACTCTGGGCAATAGCTTGCTTAATCTCACCAACGGCCCCCAGCGCCTAGAGACCCTAACAGGTGATGGTTCACGATTTACAAATGTGAACTATTATTACAAATGTGGATTATTATACCGGGTAAAATTTGAATATTGTGCACCAGTGTTCATTGTTTTTGGGTTTATGCAGGCTTAACCGCCTGCTTACACTGTCTATGGTAAACAAGAATGCCTCTGAATTAGGCGGTTGGCTGCTCTTGTCCAATAAGTGAAAGTGTGCTCGAACTTTTAGTGGACAGTCGCTAATTTTTCCCTTACCAAGCGTCATTCTAGATACATTTTGGAATTCATACTTTAAGGACAGGAAAGGTGCATTGGCCCACTTGAATGCTTTGACTTTAAATTAACAAACACTTGGTAGTTATGTAGTCTATAGCAGAGCTTATCCTTTTGAATTCTGGGGAGCACCATTAAATGTTTACTGCAAAACAACAGTTGATGGACAGAATGCAGAACAATGTCATACATTCTCCCCAGTACAGAGATCAGGGCCTAAATCCATCGTTTTTTTGCACTCCATACCACACCAGTTCAGACATGGCCATATGCAAATCAGCCTTGACCCTCTGACTCATGGGAACAGTCCAGCCCGAACTGCCAAGCCATGTCTTTCCTGGACCGGAATCAAGCATCCTAGGACCGGTTTCTGGCTATCAGCCGTCTTCAGCCAGGATAGCTTGACTCCAGTGGTGTGGAGAGCATGGGACTCACGCCTGAGCATACTCATTGGAGTCAAGCTATCCTGTATGATAGTGTTCTGCATTCTCTCCATCAACTGTTGTTTTTGCATTAAATGTTTACTGGACACTGAGGAACCCCACCTAAGCAATTTATTCAAATACATGGAAAAGATACAAAAATAGATGTTTTTATTTTGATGGGTAAGTTGGAGCATTAAGGAGCACTAATCACATTGCTTTTTCTTTTTTGCTCCAAATATATTTTTGGGTTGGTGCATGCTGTGCTTTAAGGTCACCAACTGTCCATGCCATTAGCTATACTTACCACTAATCAAGCTAAGGATACCAATTTACTTTTTAGCTTCCAGATTCCTTAACATTTACAGTTGTAATTATTCCTGTCAATCTAATTCATGTGTTAATAAGTTTTTTTTAAATGGTCGAGGACCCAATAACAGGTGTTGCGGACCCAGGATGTCAATGTGTCTTTTTTGACTGCTTCAGCTAGTTTTTACAGTGGTTTTCTAAGGCCAGCCGAAAACAATCCTAATTATAAACTGGTGTGTTGTCATTAACTGTACATGTCTGAATAAATATAATCCTGCTTCATGTAATCTATTTGTTTGGGCCTCCTCGGGTAGTGATGGAGCAGAATCTATTAGAATGGCTTTAGTTTGCTTCATTTACACGTGCGTGTTTCGAGGATGCTTTGAGTCGCTTGTCCGTAGGAGAAAGTTTTTTAAAGTATTAGTTTATAAACCACCTTCCTGCATATGGACGCATACTTGTTGCTACACATGATTTCACTCAGTTTGTTATGCTTTGCAGCTGGAGCCATTGACATATTTCAAAATCGACCACACAAAATGCTCTTAGTCCATGCCACGTGTGAGAAGTCAGTGAGTGTTGGTTTTTAGTTAGAAAACTGGTTTGTATAGTGGGAATTTAGGCCCCGGGGACATTGCAGCTCTTTAGATTGAACACCAGATACATTATACACGGTTGCATTCGTATATTTAGGCATGGGTAGATTAAGTGTTGCGCTGAGAATCACAGGGTGTTGCACTGACATAGGGAATCAAACATGGATCCCCAATTTTAAGGTTGGCAGACCTGTCCATAAGGCCACATTCTATGCCTGCCACTCTACCCTCTCTCTGCATTCCTCATCTCGTCCATGTGTAGAAAGCAAGGAGTATTTGTGTGGGGGGCAGGGAGGGAGTCATAGGAGTCACATTTCAATAAGACATCACAGGTCCTCATTTAAAGTGGATGCAGGGTAATGCAGTCAAATTATTTTTGAGACTTCTATAACGCAGTGAAGGGTGGCAGTCTATGAAAAGATCACTACTGGCGTGGTGCTTTGGAGACAGCCTGAACTCATATATAGCAAGGTTCATGCAGTGCTCAAACAAGTGGGCTTTTGTAAACTCAGTGCATAGTTTACAGTGGGAGGTGTGTTAATCTTAATATGATAAGCATAATTTGCCCCTGATGCTGAGCCTTCTTGCAGTTCAATTTTCTAGTGATGCAGCCGCACACAGAATGTTATAGTGATGTTGACTTGCATCGAGGCACTTGTCTTTCTGCCTGTGCGTTAAAAAGCCTTGGAATGTGTCCATAAATGTTTCCTACGGCAAGCATGTATTCCTGATACGGACTGCAGAACCTAGTGTGTAGAAATTGTATAGCTCTTCAATCCCTGGCGGCACAGAACTCAGGATAATGTGCTGCATGTCTACACACTTATAAGGTTCAAAAGGCGAGACCTATTGGCTATGCCAATACGTGCCAGTTTTGGGATCACAGAGGCCTGTGGCCTCCTAAAGTAAGTGTGTTGGTCTACAGCCTGGTAAAGTCTAATTTGAAGAGGACATCAATGATTCTATACGTGTATGTGCAGGGTCAAGACTGATTTGCATGTAGCTGGGTCCAAACTGAGGAGACGTTGCAAAAAATAGTGAAGGAATGGGTGCAACCTGAGTAATTACCAGTGGCTGAAATGAATGTAAGCATTCTACCCATCCCTTTTTTGTATACTTTAGTGTGTCACCCTAAGTGGGAATAGTATGCCCAGAGATGGGTCCTGTACACACTGTCACTGGAACCAAACTGCACTCGGCTGATGAGCCCATAATTAGGGCGAAACTGGTCCTGGGATGGTTCTGTTCTAGTTCAGGGAGGACCTGGCTTGGTAGTTCAGGCTAGGCTGTTCCCATTGGAGCAGGGGAAAGACTGATTTGCATATAGCTGGGTCCAAACTGAGGTGAGATGGCGCGTAAAATAGCAATGGATTGGGATGTGCCCTGAGTAATTACCAGTGACTGAGGTTAATTCAAGCATCATCACCTTTTTTGAATACTTTATTGTGTCACTGTAAGTGGGACGGGTATGCTCAGAGGTGATTCCTGTGCACATTGTGTCCCTGGAACCAAGCTGTACCTGGCTGATAAGCCCATAACTAGTGTGAAAGTGGTCTTGGGTTGCTTGTGTTCGGGTACAGGAAGGAACTGGCTTAGTAGTTTGAACTGTACTCTCTCCTTTGGAGCAGGCTCAAAATTGACTTGCTTATGGCTGGATCCAAACCGAGGTGCCATGGTGTGCAAAATAGCAGTGGATTGGGATGCGGCCCAAGTAATTACCAAGTGCTGAGAGTCATCCCAGCATTCCATCCATCACCATCACTTTTTTTTATAGTTTATTGTCTCAACACAGCAGGGTAGTGGTAGACACTGTTGCAAACTCATGCCACTTATCCTATGACCTTTAAGATTCACTCTTCCTTATCTGAAGAATTGTAGTGGCCATGAATTTTAAACTGCCCATTAAATCAATGAAATCTGCCAGTTAATAGTAAGGTCAAGTGTGAAAAATAGAGGAATTGATAAAATATATCTTATTTTAATTAAGCCAATTAAAGCAAAGAACAACAGTGGTTGCTTTAATGCTTAGTTTAGATTATGCAAAATCTCTGACTCTAGCAGTTTCTAATGTAGACTTTTGCTACGTTTGTTTCTGCCATAAAAACTGTTTTCTTTAAATGTATTCTCTGAAGTTGTATCTTCTTTTTATAATTCTAATTCTGCTAAATTAATTAAAGGATAATTTACTATTAGATGATCAATTGTTGAGCATCCAAAATTACAAAGTTATCTACTTTACCATTACTTCAAAATAAACCCTCTTGATCTTCCAATTCTTAGTTCAAATTCAACTTAAATTGTTCAAATAGTATACACAGCAAACACTAGTTATTCATCATTTCCTGAATCCAAAAGGATTTCCTGGGAAATGTATGCTGATTAATGCAATGTCAGGCCAGTATCTACGTTCTAGTGTCAGAGAGGCCACAATATTAGAAGACAGTTGATCACTTTTGATAAACAATGTTGTTTTGACTTTTAGGTACAATGTCAACATCGACTTATATTATGCGAATATCCTCATATTTATATTTTTGAGCTTGCAGATTCAGTACCAATTCCTGATTCAGAAAGACATGTTTTCTACATATGCCTCTGGAGAAACATATGCATATGTGGGAATACTTGACACATATTTTGGCAAATTATTTGTAGGTATTTTTTAATGTGATATTTATCCCATCCATTTGATGCTAGTAAGAGATTCTTGGATAGGAAATAAAGACTTTTAAAATAAAAAGCACTTACCTGTAGCGTCGACTGCCGGCTGCCGCCTCTTCTTCCTCAGTCCACTGCCCTTCTTCTGCAGAAATCCCACAGCCTCCCAGAATCCCCTGACCAATCACAATGCTGCCTTCGCAGCTCAGACCACAGACTGTAGCCTGAGTACAGAACATGCAGAGTGCTCATGACGCCTTAGTCGGCCCGAGATGGTCTGTCAAACGATCATGTTCCCTTTAGGTGCTGCCATCACTCCTGACGCGGGGACCACAGCCTCTCCCCCAGGCTTCAGCTGCAAGATGAATACAGAAAACAAAATGCCAAAATCTTGTTAAAACAGTTTTCTCTCCCATTTTGTCTGAGCTGAAAAACGTAATCCTGAAAATAGATGCTGACTGTAGGAAAGCAGGATTTGCTTCCATGGTTACACCCCACTTTTTGCTTGATGTAATGCTGTTTTAGACTAGTCTGACTGGGATCATGCTAATCAGGACCCTAGTCTCTCTGCTTTCTCCCCTAAAAGAGTTACGGTAAGTACTTAGGTATATCCCAGATTTGATACTGGGGTACCCTTATCAGTCCCTAGTATATGGTACTAAGGTACCCAGGGCATAGGTACTTCAGAGGTCCTCCAAAGGCTGAAGCATGTATTATGCAACCTATTGAAGAGCATTAAAACTATCTCTACACGCCTGCCATTGCAGCCAGTGCAAGCTGGTGCTAGCACCACTTACAAAAGATATAGGTTCCTAATATCTAAGGTCACTGCACTTAAAACCTGTAAGTCACCCCTACAGCATGTATTTTCAATCCTAAAGGCAGGGTGCTAGGTTCTTAGTGTGAGGGTGCCCCTGCATGAGCACAACTCCCTACAGCCTTTGGGGTTATAAGTGAGACAGCCATATCATATTTAGAGGGGCACCGCTTCATTAAGCGATGACATCTTGAAACTGGCTGTAACAAACCCTGTTGTTTTAGGTATCAGACATGTTAGAATCATACCCCCATACCATACACGTTGTGGGAGATATGATTCCAAGAACTGTAAAGGCCCTCCGCTAGGCCCTCAGTGCTCCCTGTACCAGTCTTCTAGTCCTGGACTGCACAACATGGCTGCTGCCAACCAGAGACACAGTTCTGCCCTCCTACTGCTGAGCCAGGCTCGAGCAGGGGAAGGCAAAACAATAGGAATCCTGTCACAGGGAGGTGTGACCACATCCCAGACAGGGTTTAGTGTATTGGGGCAGGGTGGGAGCACTTGCCAGTGCCACATAGTCTGCGTGCAGGGCAATTTTGGTGCCCTCCATGCATAGTCCAGTTAAAACCAGTTGAGGCAGCTATTGGCTTCTTGTCCACCCCCTCCTTAGGGAGGAACACCTGTATCATTCCAAACCCTTTCCTTAGGGTATTTAAGGTCTTACCTGTGGGTGGGTCCCTAGATTCGTCATGGGACATGATACAATTCAGGCAGCATTTCAACTTCGACCGTCTGGGCACTCTGGACTTCGTGGGACTTCGCTCTGGGATCAAGGCCGCAACTGGGAAGACTCCTGCTGCTCCAGATCTCTTTACCCTGCTCGTCTGCTGCAAAGGTGGTGCCTGTGCTCTATACAGGAACCCATCCAGGGCCTGTGGACATCCAAGATACCTGTAGGAATCTCCCATGAAGTGAAGGAGTCACTTCCCTGCATCTGCAGGCACTGCCACCAAGCTGACCAGTCTGCTGATCCTGGGATCCTATGGACTCCGGAAGGCTCAGCAACACAGGTCATGGTTCTCCACATCCTTCGAGACCTGCCCTGTCCCTTCAAAAAGTTTGAGGCTAGTCTTACTCGTTGGGCCTCAGGAACCGAACCTCTGCCCACCGTGTTGACTTACAGTTGCAAAGACTTGTTGGCATCCTTCCACCAAGATCTAAGGGCTCCAAGTATCCCAAACCTCAAGCATCTCCAGCAACCAATATCGTCATCCTCACCACATCACTTGCACTGTGGGCCTGCATCTTTGGTGAGCTGCTCGAGGTCCTCGGCCACTCCAGTGCCTTAGGCCATTGGGTCCTTTCTGAGGGTCACTTTTGAATTCTTTTGGGCTCCCCTGATTGCTCGGGGATGCCCTGACTCCCCCGCTTGTGGTGAGTCTCCTGGACATTGCTGGTCCCGACATTGCACTTTCTTCTATTTCCACATTGTTTGTAGTTGCCAAGGCTTGTTGGTGCTCCCTTCCAGACACTGACCCATCAACTATCGAAATCTAACGTGGGACAGCTCATGGACTTCCACAGCATCACCTGGTCCTCACAGCTACAGCTCCAAGGGCACTGTCAACTCTCTCACAACACCCGACATTGGTGGGCATTTGTCTTCCGTGCCTCCTCGTCACTTCAAAGTGGCATAGACTATGTCCCCTCTGCTTTTAGGTACTTATCCACTTGAATGCACCTTTGAGTTTCTCCAGCAGCATCATCTTCCTGAAATTCACCATTGGGTTCGACTGCAGTTTGCAACGCCACTTCACACCTATGCACCCGGGTCCCCTGGGGCAGGTATCCTGGTTCCTAAGGTATCCACGGTGGGGTGGCTCTCCAACCTTCTGTCTTCCACAGGATTTCTTCAGTGTCCACTGGGAAGGGTACTTCTTCTTAAAAACTGCAACCGCAACTTACACATTGATTTCTTCTTTTTTTTCTTTTTCCTGAGAATCTTTTTCTCTTTTTTCACCCCATCTTGACTTCCAAGTATATATTTGTCAAGGCCAAAAAGTTGAACATCTCTACCGCTCCATGCCTTCTCATTGAATTGAATTGAATTGAAAAGGTTCTTCTATAGCGCATGGCTACTCGAGAGCATCCCAGCGCTTGATAGTTAACCAGTAAGAGAGAGAGAGAAATAAAGATCTGACGTAGACTGGGCGAATGTAATTATGTGTTGGGAAACAGAATAGTTTTTATCTTTTTCCGAAAGACAGTCAAACTGGGCTCTAAGCGAAGTGGAAGAGGGAGGGCATTCCACAATCTAGCTGCATTACGCGAGAACAGGCGGTCCCCTGTTCGAGCTCTGTAGGTCCTGGGGATTGTGAGGAGGTTTTGCTGTTTTGAACGGAGATCCCTAGATGGTCTGTATGGTATGACCATGTCTTTTAAGATGGGAGGGCCATTCCCATAAAAAGTTTTGTGGACCAGACAGAGAGATTTAAAATGCACCCGCTCCTTTATGGGGAGCCAGTGCAAAGTCCTAAGTGATGGTGCAGCTGATATGCGGTGACTGGTTCCGGTAAGTAGTCTTGCTGCGGAATTCTGGGCGATCTGAAGTTGTCGTATAACTGAAATGGGGGCGCCCAGATAGAGTGCATTCCCATAGTCCAGCCTTGATAAAATAAGCGACTGGACTATGGTTTTTTTTGCAGCTTCTGGTAGCTGAGGGAGGATTTTCCGAATTGTTTTAGTTAAGCCAAAGCAAGTGGCTACAGTCTTTCTTGCCTGTATTTTGAGAGACAGTTCCGTGTCAAGCCAGAAGCCAAGGGTTTTTATTTCAGATTTTGGAGTGGGCCCGAGACCCATACAGGGAGGCCACAAGATGGTGTTGTTAAAAGTGGCTTTCCTTCCCAGCAGCATTAGCTCAGTTTTTCCCCCATTTAATTTCAGGTGGGATGCATCCATCCATTTCGCCACCGCCTCCAGGCAGCTACGTAGATTGTTTGGGGGGTGGTCCACCCGATTTAGAGAGACCACTAACTGAGTATCGTCAGCATAGCTTATCAGCTCGATTCCAAAAGGGGCTACAACCTCCGCTAAAGGTGCCATATATATGTTAAACAGTGTGGGGCTAAGGGAAGATCCCTGTGGTACCCCACACTGTAATGGCACGGGGAGGGAGCAGTTGGTATCTGAGAAGACCCTGAAGATTCTGTCACTAAGAAAGGACCGAAGCCATTCAAGGGCCTTGCCCATGACTCCAATCCTCTCGAGGCGAGCCAGAAGGACACGGTGATTAACCGTGTCAAAAGCGGCACTGAGGTCCAGGAGGATGATGGCCGCGCTGCCACCTGCGTCCAAAATCCTCCTGGAATCCTCGACCACTCTTAACAAGGCTGTCTCGGTCCCTTGTCCCTTTCGGAATCCCGTTTGGGTAGGGTGTAGCAAGTCATAGGTCTCCAGGTATGATGCTAGTTGTTTATTTACCCATTTTTCGGTAAGCTTACTGATACCGGGAAGGAGGGAAATTGGGCGATAGTTTGAAAAATCGTCGGGATTACGGTTTTTTTTTTTTAGCAAGGCCTTTACCATGGCCAGTTTCCAATCTTGTGGTACCACACCAGATTCCAGTGAGGCATTTACAAGATTAATGATATAATTGTTTACATAGGGTGAGGCGAGTTTTAGGATAGCCATAGGTGCAGGATCAAGAGGAGAACCACTTTTTATGGAATTGAAAAGAGCGGGAAAGAGTTCGCTATTAAGCGGGAGGAAAGATGCCAGGCGGGGTGAGGTGACGTTTGAAGCATCCATCAGCAGCTGGTTTGGTTCAGTTACAGGAAGGGGGGGGAGAGAGAGAAGAATGTTTTTAATTTTTGTAGAAAAAAAACTTGCAAGTTCATTGCAGCGCACACCAGATTCCTCTGGAGAGAGTTCGGGGGAAGGTGGGTCGGGGGCTTTTATCAGTGTCTTTACTATTCTGAACATTTCTCTAGGGGCATTAGCAGAAATTTCAATTTTTTCAGCATAGTAGATGGATTTAGCTGTATTAAGGGCGGATTTATATTTTTTTATGGATGATCTATATATAATTTTCTTCTCTTTGTCGAAATGTTTTCGCCATAGCCTTTCTTCTTTTTTGCATTCCTGCTTGAGTAGCCTGAGGTCTGAATTGAACCAGGGCTGTTTATTGGAACTTTTTTTGTGTGCGATTTCTTTTTTGGGGAGCACTTTGTCCAATGACAGCTCAATCCAATGATTAAAATCTGCGTTAGCCTTTTCAATGTTTTGATTGGCCAGAGGTTCGCTCTGCTTTAGCGATTCAATCCAATCATCGGATTCCAATTTTGTCCAGCGTCTATTTAAAATTTTGTGGGAAGATTTTTTTTGGATGGGTCTGGTAATTTTCCATGAGAAGGGAATCACCATATGGTCAGACCAAGGGATCCGGTATGGATCATCTGCGGACAAGTGTAGAACATTGGAAAAAATAGGGTCTAGGAGATTCCCTTTGAGGTGGGTGGGAAGCTGAACGATCAGATTAAGATGACAGATGGCTAGATCTTGAATTAATTCCTGTGCAGTAGTATCCAGGGGGTTATTAAAGTGGAGGTTCATGTCTCCTAGCACAATAAAATTGGAAACCTTGCTGGCCGCATCCAGGGTGGCTTCAATTAGTCCTTCTGCAAATTGACCTATCAAGCCGGGGGGGCGATAAATTAGAAAGCCCGAGAGAGAAACTTCTGGGGATTGTGCAATGGAGAATTGTATACTCTCACAATCTGGGATAGGGCAATCGATCAGGCGACAAGCTAGGTGTTCCCTGTACACAATAGCAATCCCTCCACCAACCTTCGGTCCTCGATCCTTATGTTGGATCAAATAACCAGATGGTAAGGCACGGACGATATCGGGACCAGATGACAGTCCAAGCCACGTTTCTGTTAAAAAAAGAATATCCAACTGGGAATTTTCGATTAGTAGAGCAACTTCTGTGGCATGCTTTGGTAGAGAACGGCAGTTAACCAAAGCCATATTTAGGACAGCCTCTCCTTTTGTATTTTTGGTGCCAAGAGTGGTATTGATGGTGGCCTCCGTTATCCTAAAGGGACAGTGTATGCAGGAGAGACAGCCGGAATCGACGTTGACAGAGTGGCAACATTGGGGTGGGGGTTTCCCTTTCAATGAAAGGAGTATCGAGCGGGAGTATAATGGGGGGCATAGGGTGAAAGTGCCAGGGGACATGGCCCTAAGTCCCGACAGGTCACGAACGGGCGCAAGCGGGCATGACTCTGGCACGACTCCGGCGCAGGTCCGGCGCGTCCGCAGTACGCGTCCGCTGCGCGGAGTCGTGACCATTCTTTTTATGGCGCTGCTAGAGCGCGCGATTGGCCTGGCCCACACTCAATATGGCCGCCAATACCGAAGCTCTACCGAGGGCGGTTCAGGGAAGGGGGAGGTCACAGAGCGCTCAAGAGCGCTGAGGGGTCTCTTGGTCTGAGCGCTTAGTGGTCAAGCGCTGTCAGGCCCGCTGAGAGCAATTTAAAAGTGCTATTTGTAGTCAAGCACACACGGTACAAACACAATACACAATGTTAAAAAAGCGCTTCTTAGTCAAGCAGCAATGTAAACAATGTGAGCAGATTAAAAACGCTACTTCAAAGGTGCCAGGGGAAAGTGATAGCGAGAGACCTCCCGGCTTTCCGCCTCAGGAGGGAAGATTCCTTTCTGGTGATTATCGCTGGGGCAGAAGTCCCAGGTTCCTTTTTATGGCGCTGCTAGAGCGCGCGATTGGCCTGGCCCACACTCAATATGGCCGCCAATACCAAAGCTCTACCGAGGGCGGTTCAGGGAAGGGGGAGGTCACAGAGCGCTCAAGAGCGCTGAGGGGTCTCTTGGTCTGAGCGCTTAGTGGTCAAGCGCTGTCAGGCCCGCTGAGAGCAATTTAAAAGTGCTATTTGTAGTCAAGCACACACGGTACAAACACAATACACAATGTTAAAAAAGCGCTTCTTAGTCAAGCAGCAATGTAAACAATGTGAGCAGATTAAAAACGCTACTTCAAAGGTGCCAGGGGAAAGTGATAGCGAGAGACCTCCCGGCTTTCCGCCTCAGGAGGGAAGATTCCTTTCTGGTGATTATCGCGAAGTATCTTCTTACTAGGTACTGCGTCAACACCAGTGAAATATATGCCATGCTCCTCCCCTTGATGGCCTGACCTAAGGACAATTGGCTACTGCTCTGTCAATTTCTCTCAGCACAAGAAAACCATGACTCAGATTGAATGGAACTGTTTTATACGACTCAATGATCCAGCTTTTTCTGCTCCACTATAATCCATCCTCATGTACCAATCATGTAGTAGTGTCTGTTCTTATTTGCAAATTGATAAATAATAACCAAAGCAAGAAATAAAGAAATAGTATTATCTTTTGTGGTACTCGTTTTACGGAAAGATACGAATAAACACAAATTAAAGTCTATGCATTTTTATATTAGGTCACCTATAAAAAGCAGAGTCTGCTGTACTAAGAATGCTTTTGGTAAAAGTGGCGGCAATTATGCACTACCTTTTACCAAATGCACTGGCATTTTGTGAACCGACCTATGTGTGGGTCACAAAATACCGAATCGGAATGGTTCATAATATGACCTACCTCATGAATAGCATTGAGAAAGGTCACAAATTGCTGCCTACCATGATTCGCTGCCACCAAAGAGATGGTAGCCTGCTGGGGTCTGCAGTGCTTTTAAATAAATGAATTTTTAAAATGCAGACCAGCCTTTAAGGAAAATGTGATGTGTTTTATAAACTTGGGGCCAATGCCTACTCTTGAAAAATGTTTTGTCAACATTCACAAAGGGGGTAAGGGCCCCATAGAGACATGGCCCAGGCGGAGGTTTCATTTCCACCAGTGAACTTGAAGGAATTACTGATTAATTAAAATGTCGCTACTCCGCCAGTGGTATTAAATTAAGCAGTAGTTTCTAAAGTTTAAAAACCACAGCATACCACTTGGTGCCCTTGCATTCTCTGCAGTGATTAAAAGTTAATCAATGAAGCATTTGTAAGAGGTGTGTGACAGGTGATATGCAGTGGTTTCTAAAGTTTAGGAACCATTGCATACCACTCAGCACCCTTACATACTCTGCAGTATTAAAAGTTTTAACAATAATACATACCATAAAGAATCGATATTTGGATTGGACGCCCTAAAAATACCCCTTCCAAATGCCAATGCAGTATGGTTTCCTAAACCCATTTAATGATTCAGAAAACCTGTTCTGAATTGTTAAGTTGGCTTAGTACATTTCTAAAAGGGTTTTAACACTTGCAAACCCTATGATTTACCTAAAACCATTTGTACATGAGTCCCACAGAAATAAAATTGCTGACCTATTCAATCTTTATGTCATGCTCTTTCTTACAGAAGCATAACTCTTCTAGAGACAGCATAACGAACTTTGATTATTTAGTACTACTCAACTTTAAAATCTACAGGAGATACAACCTTGACTTAATTGTGTGGCGAGGTTGCTGTAATGGTGCTTGCTTGATTCCATGTAACATTAAACAGAACTCATTTGAATTGTGATAATGAAACATGAATTCTTAGTCATTCACTGAATACTGAGCTTTGAATTTTGAATTACCAGCCGCCTAAAACCTCAATTCTAAACTATTATCCCTTTGCCAATGATATTGTGCTTTACACAGCGGAAAAGAACAACATACGTTGGGTAGGAGACCCAGGTGACCTTAATTACCTAACTGACTTAACCGTCTGTAATTCAAAACTACTCACTTTAGTCTTGCTCATCAAGCACAAAATTATCAATGAAAGGGTTTGGCTACCATGCAGCAAGGCCGCGCCACTATAATAATAAACAACTACAATTGCCAATACTGCCACTTGTTTTACTACTTCAGACAGGGGTAAAGGAATACAACCAATCCCTCTCTACCACTCTCTCAGTTCGAGTTAATCAGTTTATTTTTTCAAATTCCCAAAAAGATTTTTTCAAAATACAATTCCTTACAACATTTCTATACAAAATACAACCTATACAAAATTCCCCATAGAAAATCTCACACTTTTCGGAACCTAATTTGGTTCCCTTTTTCAACAAACTTCCATCAACATCCTCTCCTTCATACTTACATATAGTGTCACATTCATACTGGTGTTCAGACTCATTGCCACATTCATACATACATCCTACTCTCAATCACTCTAAACCCACCCTGGGGTTCCAACAACAAATCTTTTTCAATACAAAAATGACTAAATTGTTCAAAAAATACAAACAACGGATGATAAATTTCAAATTTCAACAATAGGCCATCCGTAATTTAACTAAATCATAAAATTCTTCAAATGATGACTTGACTTGATTGGCCTAAAAAAGGTGGTCGACGTGTTTCGAATCCCTTTGTGCAAGGGATTCTCCTCAGGACCAAATATCTCTAAAAAAGATGATAGATAATGTCTTACTATACTGTTTAATGACTTGGGACTCCAAGCGCTATGTTGGACTACAGCTTGAGACTTCTTACCTTATCAACCATTCGTCATATTCTCATAGATTTTTTCACATTACATGTCTTATCTATAAACAAAATTTCAAAATAATGCATTTGTCAAAGTCACCGTCTTAAATCTGTCATAGCATACATTCCTAGTCTTAAGAACCAATGTTACTTGCTTGGGATGATTCTGGTGCTATGCGCCTGAATAAAGGAAGTCTTCTCTGTGTAAATAATATCCGTATACTGATGTTCTGGAAAGTAAAGATTAATTCAATGAGTGACCAAGTTGAATGACACATTGGCAGTAATTGCGAACAGTTGCGGTTGTGTCTTCGTACCTGTTATGTTCCAATATGCTTCCATGCGGACTTCTCTACATATGGGGTAAGCCGGGTTTCTGAAAATCAAAGTGTATCCAGATTTATTATACGAATTTTGTTGGTCTTATTCTGCATGCAAATCGGGACGTTCAGATATGCCATACCGGCAATGAATTAAACTCGCACTCGCAAAAATGTGTGTCTGTTTGGACGCTGTTGTTGTGCAAACTTGATTGCTTTCTAGTAACCAGGCTGAGTAAAAATTTGCAAAATATGCTTCTTAGACTCTAGATGCTTTATCTTTCAACTCCAACAATACATTTGTCCTTCCTCAATGTAAAGTGCATGCTTGATACCCACATGCTGTTCAAGCCACTCCCTTGTGTGTTATCAAAGATGCTCTGTTATTAGTAAAGTTACAATTTATACCTCCACGTGCTATTTTTTGGCTTTTCTTCACGTTCCAGGGTACTAAAAGGAGGAACGTATCCCTTTGTGTTATCAATACTTAACCTTTGCTTAATTGCAATGAACGCCGTATTATAGACAGTGGAACGGCAGAACTCTAACCGCTTAATGCGCAGCTGTTATTTTTATAACTCCTCCATTCTCAAATGTAATCGGCATTGCTAGGTATTAAAATCACACGATTACATTGTGTGTGGACCTTATCCCGCATTAACATCATTTCTAGAAATTAGCGTTTACCTTCATTATCTTGGTAATGCTCAGCTCGTCTTGTTTGTTATTCTTCGTAAGTATCGGATGGCGAGTTCTCGCAATACTTGAGTGTGAGCAGTCTGCATTGAATTCTGGGAATTGTAGTTGATGGTTATTTGTGGAAAAGATCGGTATGTCTATGGCCATAGTTTTTCATGGTTGTCAGCATGAATCCTCATGTAGCAGGCATGAAATTTCTGTGTACAATATTGGCCCAAAAACAACTCTCTCAAAGATCATGGAACATTCACGCTGTCTTTAAGCTGCGGGATGATACATAATACTACTGCCATTCCAATAGAAAATCAAAACCAGCACATTCTATTTCATGATTACGATCCAATGGAGGGAACTTGCAAGATGGAATCTTTTTTTGGGAGCTCGATCAGTTGGGAAACTTGACTTGCTCGAGTTGGAAAAATGTTCTTGATAGAGAAAAAAACAGTATTGGTCTCTGAATATTATTCAGAATCCTAAATGGTCTGTTCTTAATGTCTGTCGCTGTTACAAGCGAGATCTAGCTTTATTTTGCTTTTATTTTGCTTTACCATTGTGAAACCTGGGTACTCAGTGGCTGGTTATTAAACATGGATACTCTGCGACGGATGGTGGCTTCTGTTCTATATAAAGTTGTCCTCGCAATGGTTAATACTCTCTTGTTGTCCTTGCAGAAACTATGTATGGTGATTCTGATATAGATTAAAGATGGAAAATTTCTGAAAGTTCATTGAGTCCATCTACTGCCGTATTGAATTTAATAATTAGTGTTGCTTCTCTTTTAGTCAGTTTGGCCTCTAGGTCTCCTCCTCTTGAATCTTGTTCCACTTTGGAGATTATAGTCCATCGAAAATCTTTCTCTGTGTGAGTATGAGTATGCCAGTGATTCACCAACGGGCCCGTTTGGACATTTCTTCTTATCCTTGATTTATGTTGGGATTTATGTTATGACGTATTTCTCGATTGGTTTTCCCAATATACACCTTTTTGCAGGGACATACAATCCCATAAATCACAAATCTAGACTTGCAATTTGTAAAGTGATAGTGTTTCCAAAAAGTGCCAAGTGCAATAGGTAAAAACGCAGACAATGCGATCCATAGATTTTTTCGAGAAGTGTTGCTGGAGCCAAAGGAGAAAAAAATCAATGGATCGCATTGTCTGCGTTTCTACCTATTGCTCAACATCAAATTGGCTGAAGAACCAAATCAAAAAGAATTGGCACCTGGTTCAGAATTTAGATAAAAAACTGACTGAAGCACTACTGTTTGCTTTAAAAAAAGACAGAGTATAGCCAATCAGATTGTAAGAGCTGCACCGCCAAAAGAGAAAATACCCACACTACGAGATTTTGTCAACTTACCACCGATCAAAGGTCATCACAAATGTGGAATGTGCATTAATTGTGAATCCACAATTGAAGGCAATTTGTTTACCCACAATGGCATTTTTGGAAACATGATCACTTTACAAATTGCAAGTCTAGATTTGTGATTTATGGGATTGTATGTCCCTGCAAAAAGGTGTATAATGGGAAAACCAATCAAGAAATATGTCATTGAATATCCCAACATAAATCAAGGATAAGAAGAAATGTCCAAACCGCCCTGTTGGTGAATCACTGGCATATTCACACTCACACAGAGAAAGATTTATGCTGGACTATAATCTCCAAAGTGGAACAAGATTTAAGAGGAGGAGACCTAGAGGCCAAACTGACTAAAAGAGAAGCAACACTAATTATTAAATTCATTACGGAAGTAGATGGACTTAATGAACTTTCAGAAATTTTCAATCTTTAATCTATATCAGAATCATCATACATAGTTTCTGCAAGGACAACAAGAGAGTATTAACCATTGTGAGGACAACTTTATATAGAACAGAAGCCACCATCCGTCGCAGAGTATCCATGTTTAATAACCTGCCACTGAGTACCCAGGTTTCAAAATGGTAAAGCAAAATAAAAGCAAAATAAAAGCTAGATCTTGCTTGTAACAGCGACAGACATTAAGAACAGACCATTTAGGATGCTAAATAATATTCAGAGACCAATACTGTTTTTTTCTCTATCAAGAACATTTTCCCAACTCGAACAAGTCAAGTTTCCCAACCGATCGAGCTCCCAAAAAAAGATTCCATCTTGCAAGTTCTTCCATGGGATCGTAATCATGAAATAGAATGTGCTGGTTTTAATTTTCTATTCAAATGGCAGTAGTATTATGTATCATCCCGCGGCTGAAGACAGCGTGAATGTTCCATGATCTTTGAGAGAGTCGTTTTTGGGCCAATATTGTACACAGAAATTGCATGCCTGCTACATGAGGATTCATGCTGACAAACATGAAAGGCTATGGCCATAGACATAGCGATCTTTTCCACAAATAACCATCAACTACAATTCCCAGAATTCAATGCAGACTGCTCGCGCTCAAGTATCGCGAGGACTTGCCATCCGATACTTATGAAGAATAACAAACAAGACGAGCCGAGCACGGCCGAGATAACGAAGGTAAACGCTAATTTCTAGAAATGATGTTAATGTGGGTTAAGGTCCACACACAATGTAATCGTGTGATTCTAACGCCTAGCAATGCGGATTACATTTGAGAATGGAGGAGTTATAAAAATATCAGCTATGCGTTAAGCGGATAAAGTTCTGCCGTTCCACTGTCTATAATACGGCGTTCATTGCAATTAGTCAAAGGTCAAGTATCGATAACACAAAAGGATACGTTCCTCCTTTTAGTACCCTGGAACATAAAGAAAAGCCAAAAAATAACACTTGGAGGTATAAATTTTAACTTTACTAATTGTCAGACATAACACGGCGTCTTTGATAACACACAACGGAGTGGCTTGAACAGCATGTGGGTATCAAGCATGCACTTGACATTGCGTACAAATGTATTGTTGGAGTTGAAAGATAAAGCATCTAGAGTCTAAGAAGCACATTTTGCTCATTTTGACTTAGCCTAGTTACTAGAAAACAATCAAATTTGCACAACAACAGCCTCTAAACAGACACGCATTTTTGCGAGTGCGAGTTTAATTCATTGCTGGTATGGCATGTCTGAACATCCTGAAATGAATGCAGAATAAGACCAACAAAATTCGTATATTAAATCTGGATACACTTTGATTTTCAAAAACCCGGCTTACCCCATATGTAGAGAAGTCCGCATGGAAGCATATTGGAACATAACAGGTACGAAGACACAACCGCAACTGTTCGCAATTACTGCCAATGTGTCATTCAACTTGGTCACTCATTGAATTAAACTTTACTTTCCAGAACATCAGTATACTGATATTATTTACACAGAGAAGACTTCCTTGAATCAGGCGCTTAGCGCCAGAATCATCTCAAGTAAGTAACATCGGTCCTTAAGACTAGGAATGTATGCTATGACAGATTTAAGACGGTGACTTTGGCAAATGCATTATTTTGAATTTTTGTTTATAGAGAAGACATGTGATGTGAAAAAATCTATGAGAATATGCCGAATGGTTGATAAGGTAAGAAGTCTCATGCTCAGCCGGGGCCGGCAGTGGGAGTACCGGCAGGGCGGTGACGTGGGGAAGGGGAGGGGCAGGGTGGGGGATAGTAATGTATGGATTACGGAGTTTTACAGGTAAATAAACATTTAAATTAATAAAACGAATTTCGTTGAGTGCGCTGCATCCCCAAATGCGATGCAGTGCGCAAAACGAAATGTGTTTTATTTATTTAAATGTTTACTTACCTGTAAAACTCCATAATCCATACATTACTACTCCCCACCCTGCCCCTCCCCCTCCCCACGTCACCGCCCTGCAGGTACTCGCACTGCGGGCCGTGGCTGCTCATGCTGTAGTCCTACATAGAGCTTGGAGTCCCAAGTCATTAAACAGTATAGTAAGACATTATCCATCATCTTTTTCAGACATATTTGGTCCTGAGGAGAATCCCTTGCAGAAAGGGATTTGAAACGCGTCGACCACGTTTTTAGGCCAATCAAGTCAAGCCATCATTTGAAGAATTTTATGATTTAGTTGAATTACGGATGGCCTATTGTTGAAATTTGAAATTTATCGTCAGTTGTTTGTATTTTTTTGAACAATTTAGTCATTTTTGTATTGAAAAAGAATTGTTGTCGGAACCCCAGGGTGGGTTTAGAGTGATTGAGAGTAGGATGTATGTATGAATGTGGCAATGAGACTGAACACCAGTATGAATGCAACACTATATGTAAGAATGAAAGGAGAGGATGTTGATGGAAGGTTGTTGAAAAAGGGACACAAATTAGGTTCCGAAAAGTGTGATATTTTCTATGGGGAATTTTGTATAGGTTGTATTTTGTATAGAAATGTTGTAAGGAATTGTATTTTGAAAAAATCTTTTTGAGAATTTGAAAAAAAAAATTGATTGACTCAAACTGAAAGAGTGGTTAAGAGGAATTGGTTTTATTCCTTTACCCCTGTCTGAAGTAGTAAAACAAGTGGCAGTATTGGCAATTGCAGTTGTTTATTGTTACTCATCAAGCACGTCATCTCCTTGCCCCCATATGGGTCGTAAGTGCTGACATCTCAGTAAGAGATACTATCATCTTCGCTTAGGTAGACCATTTTGGTCTGTCTTTGTATATAAGTACTCCTAGTTTAAACAACTCAGAAATCTTTCGACTCACTTTCAACAGAATTGTAAGCATTTCAACCCCAGTAGCTCCTATTTTTGCGAAAGACTTTGCCCACTGTCCGAACAATCCGATCTCAATACACAAATTATTACCTTTAGTAAAGATTGGGCAACAAAATACCGTGTTTCATTGCAGAGAAGATACAAAAAGTCAGGCAAACAACTTGTCAGACAACATGTCCACTCCCCCTCTAAGTCATATCCAGAGAGGATCATTGTTTTATGAAATGTTCACTTCAATGTTTTGAACCCTTACAGAAGCACCAATTCCAACACTAGTAACTAGTTGTCCTTCTAGTTCTCTTCGAGATATCTGGCCTGCTAGAAACAACATTTTCCACGTTTTACGAGCTGTCTGGCTCTTGGCATATTTATTGAAGCTTGGAAATCAGCAGGAGGGAAACCTCTTCTCAAGAAGCCCTCCCTCAGCCATGATGGCTTGAATAACCCTCATGCTATCTCTCTTTTCCCTTATCTGGGGAAGCTGCTAGAAAACCTGGCTTTCAGCTAGCCTAAAAGATTTACATATTGCAAAAAACTACTAGATTCACTTCAAGTAGATTTCCACCCCAGCCACAGTGCTGCATAGATCTGTCGGTAATGAAGGGCTCTTGACATCGGAGTTTTGGAGGTGGTGTTGAATTTACAAGATCTGTAAGTTGTTTCTGACACCATTGACAAAATATCATTCCCAGTTTCTTTTAGGAGTGGACATTGTGGGCAGTGTTGAACTGGAGTGAATCATTTCTAGCGGAAAGGGGTCCATCACCTACCCTGGCACTATTCTCATCAGAAACCCGGACATTAAGCAAAGACCAATGTTATCTCCCTTCCTTTTTATTCTTCAGTTGCAGTCTCTAACAACTGTACTCCATTTGGATGAGCATGGTTTTAAATGTATGCTTTTGACACTAAACATATTTTCTTCCTTGCCTGCTCATTGTCCACAGGTCCGCCTGGTGAAAACTCAGAACTCTATGCAAATTATTTATATGTTACCAGATGGTAGATGGCCTAAACCTTTTTCGAAAGTAGTGAACTTTACTTTGTAGTGAGCCAGAGAGAGAAAAAAATAGAACAGCAAAAGAAGGAGAAAGAGAAAGATAGAAAACAGTGACAAAATGAGAAAGCAGAGGTGAAAAATAACCTGCAAGAATGGAAAAGGGACACAGAGCATCTGGAATAAAAAGGGGTGAGGTAGAATCAAGACTATGCACTCTTAGTATTCGTCAATTCCAACATCGTCAGGGTCAGCTGTGGTCCAGAAAAAATCTGCAGGGATACTCAGAGGTCCATTCCAAATTCCAAAGATTGACCAAATAGATAAGTCAGAGCAGGCTAGAGAAGCAACCTGACTTCTGTGGGGAAAGTTTACCTGGTTGAAAAACGTACCATTAGGACTGCCATAAAATCACAGATCTCATTTCATTCAAGTAGAACCAAGTTCTAGGGGATGTCCAAAATATGTATCATAGTATCAGACCTGCTCAGGCCATCTGTAAAGGACCAATTCGAGGCTCTTGAATGCTATGCTTGCTCCTTCTCAACCAAAAAAGGAATATATCAATTACCTATAACTCTTCAGATGCTCCAAACACTGAGGTGAAGACTGACTATGTATTATTATGTTCTTTTTATAAAATTCCGCGCCGAAGATTTCTGGTGGACATTCTAAAGGAATCAAAAATTTACCATGCTAAAACTGCTTTATTATTCCTGCAAAGAGCAACTGAGACACGTACTCTGTGTACCATTATGAGTTTTTTAAAAATTGTGGTTAAATTAAGAAATACCAGGGGTTGATATAGGATGACATGAATTAACTGCTCCCTTCTTTTAATTAATGCCTGTAAATAATAATTTTTGTGTTTTTTTAATATAGTAATGTTCAGAAATGATTGTATATGGATGTAATGTATTATGAATTTTTATGATGGTCTTTGAACCACCGAAATAAATAAAGAACTGAACTGAACTGACTGACTAAAACTTTAAACCAAAGTTACTGCCCTGCATTGTGTGAGAGGGAGAGTAAAATCTTCGTAAACCAGCCCCTGAGATGGTTTCAGGCTGACACTATACAATATCTTGCTATTTATGGGGAAGAAACCAGAAGGTTTACATCTCTGTTCAGAAAACAAATCATAGTTCTACAGAGATAGTTCCGAACTAATAAAGCTGTTAATCTGACAAGCACACTTCACTCCAAACATGCTGTTAGATGAGTAGTTTGCAATTATACTTGGTAAATCTTAAATTCAATTGTGTGCATCCAGTGAGAGCCTTCTTGAAGTGGTACAGACCTTCCACATCTACTACATTTACACCAAGGACACATCTTGTGATACTTTTCTTATTATATGTCTAAATATAAAATATACTGTGAAGACAACAATAGTTCATGTAAGGCCAAAATGTCCTAGAAAAAGAAGAACTGTTGACTTATGAAAGTGTTAATCAATTAGCCTCTATGATAGGGCACCTTACCAGATACATTCCAGAGGAGCCAGAAGTAGTCATTCGAAATTGTAGGAAGGGACACAGGTGGACATTGACACAATAATTCATTTATTTATAAATATCAGTTTTTCAAAACAGTTGGTTTATAGATCCTTTACTCACAGAAAAGTGATTAGGAATGTGATGTGGTGAGTGGAGGTGTTATTTAAAAACACAGATCGCATTGACAACATAAGCAAAAACTCGTCAAGATAATTTTTAAACAGTAAAGGAGTTTTTTGTTGTAAAAGAGACTGATGGCATTTCGATCTCAGATGTTTGAGATCTTCATCAGGACAAGATTTGTGAGCATGAGGAATTAGGCAACCCAGAAGCGAGCCGTGGAAGTTACGGTTTTAATCCTGTATGGACGGAGAGGTAGGGTGAGTCTTACCCCGAGATCACCTCTTGTGGCAATCAATAGGACAAGTACATGGGGCTCCAGGTACCAGATTATTGGTGCAAAGTGGAAAGGGCAGGAGCTCAGATTTCTGAGCAAAACCCAAACCTCGTCAGCGGTGTCTGCGATCACTGTGAGGTTGGCAATATCCACACTGCATAGTCCATAGTACCGCATTAGGCGGTTGATTCAAGGAGATGGGCAGCCTCTCCGTCTTGTGCCGGTGGAGCCTGATCTCTACTCGATATAAACTATTAGGATTTAGAGGCAGTTTTTGCTCTTAATTTGGCCCTTTTTTTCCTAATGTTTGAGACAGAACAAATAGCTAGCTAGCACTCAAGTATGTCAATATATGATCCTCATCTCCCAATAAGGTTAGACTCTGAACTTTGTGTAAGTAGTTTGAAAAATACTCCCTCTATAAAGAAGCTCACTCTAAAAAAATCTATAGTGTTTAATGTGTTTAAGGGAGTATGGACACCTATTATGTATTGTTATAAATCAATGTATAAGGAGGACATAATTTTGCTAGAACAAAGTACACAATCATATTGGTGTGCAATATATCCATTTACTCAATTCCTTCACTAGTCTTCAGTACATGATTTCTACAGCCACTTTGCACTCACAACTATTTACTTAACCAATTGTTGACTATTACTCTGTTACTTGTGACAGTTTGTTCAATGTACAATGCTCACATTCTAATGTAATGCCAGAACTTCTGATCAGGTAAGAAAGTAAATAGCTTAGGAAATACAGTAAAGATGCAAAGGCATGGATGTTCATTCACATGGTATGCCAAAAAATGTAAGAATGAATTTACTAACCATCAATAAAATGAACAGGACAAATTAGGATGAAAATAGGTTTAAGCATCCTGTAGGAAGAGGGCTTCGGAAAAAAAGATTGTTGAACTTGGCGCTTTTTGAAGGGTCATCCCTGAACTTTTTGCCTTCCTCCTGGTATTTATTCTGACCTGGTGTTGGTGATTTTAGGACTCTGGGCAGTTTATTACTGCTGTCCAGTGTAAAGTGCTAGGTGCTCTCTATGGTAAACGTGGTATTTAATTTACCTATCAGTCCCCAGTTGTGATGTATTCCTATAGGTTCTGAATCGATCCCCCTATTCCTGACCCTATTCTGGTTAACAACTAACAAGTTAACTAAGTAGTCAGCCCATGAGGCAGAAAACCCCCATGATGCAGATACCGTTATCTGACGCAGTCACACTACGGCACAGGAACGTGTTATCTGATTAGGTCATAACGCTTGCGATCTAATTAGACAAGCGATATTCCTCCAGCCCCTGATAAGGCATACGGAGTTCTCATAACAAATCAAACCTATGACAACCTGGGCAAAACCCTGCGGCCATTGTTTTGATTTCACCGAGAACTTCAGTAAAAGAATGTGCTAACGAGCAAGTCGTATGACATCCTTATTGACGTATCTATGTCCATCCTTACGTCAATCTCGGCACCTTAAAGGTATAAATATTACCGATATTGCCCTATGCAAACACACGCGTGGTGACGAGACGGAGCAGCCATACTTGCCGAAGAGCAGAGCAGACCCCGCTGGCGCAGCCCCGCCTTTCTGACGCGCTGAGAGAAGCTGCTTTCTCCTGCCGAGAAATCCAGCACCGGCGTTTCTGGGTAGCCCTCGCAGGCAGCCTGGAATATCGAGACCAGAGACGAGAGATACCATCCCTCATTCAACCTAGATTCCAGGTACAGAACTGAATAACCCCTCACAGAGAATTCTTTAGTTATTCACTTGGCAAAAACAAACTTAACTTAAACTGTAACTTTCTATTCCCGCCCACCTATTAGACTTAGGTCAGGTACACGGGGTAGGCGTATTTAGAAACACCAGTTGAGTACGTTTAGTCAAATGTATATGTGTATGTAATATATTTTATTCATTTTAAACATCTTATGGCTTAGAAACCATATCAATGTTTTTACAGTATTATTTTATACTATTGCTTTTAATGTATGCACTTTACTTAACTATAAGTATTGCAATAATATCGATCCATTTCTCTTGTACGAGAAAAGAGACTGATCAATAAATAACACCTTTTTATTGAACACGCCCGTCTCTTCCTTTTCTCTACAATCTGATGAGACTAAGAATGCACGTACTGACTGAGTAAAATAAATTGCCTTTTGTTCACACGACTCTCGAGATATACTCTTGATTAGGGGAGAGCAAAGTTGTCATGTTCTATGGTTGTCAGAAACTAAATCCCTTCTTGTCTAATCAGGGAAGTTAAGTCCTCCTTGAACATTCGAGAAAGTTTCTAGTGAACTCTGAGCTAAGCTGGCAAACCCAAAACTTTAAGTCTAGTATCGACAGTAGTAGACCTAGTTAACATCTGGTCTAGGCCTTTACTGCTGTAGGTATTATTCCAATGCGCAGAGCCTATTGGGATGATAGGAACTACACTACATGGCGCCCAACGCGTTTGGAAAGGGCGATAAAACTAACGTAAGACATTTAGAGTAACTCAGTCGTGCTTTCTCACTCAGACCCCTTTTCCCAAATACTCCAAAGACGTCTGGAGTGGGTGAAAGGTTATATCCGCCAGACCTCGCAGGAGGGAACTCCTATGTATGGTTCTTGGTACAAGTCAACGTTGAAGGATACACAGTTCCAAAATATTGTGCATCTAATCTTTGTTTCCATAAGAAACCTGATCTGCAAACAAAAGAAAAAACATTTTGGACAGTAAAATGTCAGACAATGAGGATGAAAGAGAGGCAGTTAGATTAGCAACTGAACTCGCAGCAGCTGATGCTACCATGCAGGCAGCAGACGAGGATATAATACTCATCCCGGTCATTAAAAGGAAATCTATAACCATAAAACTTATAGAAAATGGACTGACACCTAGAGGTGGCACAGTCATATTCGTAATTGAGGCACACGAATATCGGCAGACAGAGGTATACTATTCATGGATATATTTTCCAGCAGCAAATCCTGTAACAAAGTACTTCCACTATTACAAAATAGAGGAACCTCCTGAAACGTACACTCCTTTCGAGGAGGTGGAAGTACCACTCAAATTTCAAGAGCATTTGCTCTTATTTGATGGCGCCCTAAAACACAATAATCACATCACCAGGCTCGGTCCTTTAGGTAGACCAGGAGCAACGTGGCCGGTCCTAGCCGGATACACACCACATCCAGACATCGATGGGATGTCTGCACCAAACCTTTTAACACAGCTAAAACAGCTAATAAAAATACACAGACAATTAGTCCAATATGTGATGCGGACTTCAACAATTCAGCCAGCGATTAAACTCCCACAGCTGACCCCTCACCAGGGGAACACAAATAAAATTACACCACAGAACATCCAGTCCTGCCTAGGTAAAGTACCGGCTAAACGGGAACAAATACCATTCTGGCTAGCGCAGAAAATCACCCAAATAGAGGCGGTGTTTCCAGACACCACCCCGCTAGAAAAGCACAGGATTCTGACTATCTGTCTTCCAATGGGAATCGCACCACACATTGAGGACTGTGACACTTGGGGTACAGTCTTTGCTTCCATCTACACAAAAACGCACGGTGTTCCATCCATTTCGGTAATACCAGATGTGCTAAAACAAATTCAAGATGAATATGGTCCTGAACCCGCTTTAACTCTTGGTATGAAATTACTAAAAGACTTCAAGCAGGTCTCGGCTATACTATTAGCCAACATAAAAGGAGAAGCAGCAAACGTGGCGATCCGCCAGAGGTTAAAAGAGACAGATATAGCATACCAACCAGCTGAAATTGCCAGAATCATAGAAAAATCCTATGAGGAACTAGGTAGAGATAGTTTAGGTGGAATACCAGTAAAACCGCAACTAATTGAAAGTCCTGAAAAAATATTTTTTAATAATAATTCTACATCACCAAAAAAGAACTGGGATGGAAACAAACAATCCAATCCCAAAGAAAAGAAATTCCAGTCCCGAGGAAGGTCTCCTAGGCGAAGAGAAAAATCTCCGAACCAAAGACACAGGTCACCTCAGAGTGACCCCTCTGGGAAAAGATATAACCTTAGAAATAGGGATAATATAAAAAAGCCTGATAGATATCAAGATATTGATACACGTCCCTCTCAATCTTTTCAGACTTCCTCGCAGAAATCGGAAAGAAGAGGACGATCAGAACAAAGAGAAGAGCACACCAAGTCCAAAGACAAGAACCTGCTCAACTAAAAAAGAAATTACAATTTCCAAAAAAGAAGGTAGCCAGTATCAAGGTAGTTAACAATGCCGAGAATACTGAGGACACAACTGAAAAACGGAGAATGGGCTCAGACAATGCTAGACAGCGCAGCAGAAGTGAGCATAGCTCGCAAAGTCCTTATGAATCATCTGGAGACAGTGGACACGAATGAATATCTTCAAGTGGAAACTGCGGACACCAGAGTTAGCAAACCTCACAAAATATACGAAATAACATTGTGTATAGAGGGAGATAAGACTAGGAAAATAAGGGGACTATTTTGGGATAATCTCTCCAAGGGCTATGATATCCGTCTAGCCGAAAAAGACTGGCCACCAGAGTTTGTCAGGGAGTGCACTCATGGCGAAGAAGTAATTATGCCTGCCTTCTCAAATCAAATTCCTATTCATAAAAAATACACACTTGCTAGAAAGTGGGCAGTAGCTCTAGCTCCTGCTTTATATAAAAATCACGTGGGATGGGATGAGGACTCTCCTCCTCACAAAATCCAGTTAAAATCACAACCTACTGCACAAAGGCAGTACCCAATTAAGCAAGAAGCTAAAAAACAGGTAAATGAAATACTAGATCAGCTAGAATACCAGGGGGTGATTGAAACTTGCACCTCACAAATGAACAATCCTTTGTTTCCGGTCTCCAAACCAGACAATTCATATCGTCTAGTTTTGGATTACCGACACCTTAACACATGTTGCAAAACTTTTGCAGTGCAAAACTCACATAGTGCTGCACTAATGAATAACATAGTGCGCAAAAAATACAAAACAACATTAGACATCTCTAATGGATTCTTTTGTCAAAACATAGCACCAGAGAGCAGATATTTAACTGCATTCTCAATAAATGGCACTCAAAAACAATTCTGTCGGTTAGCCCAGGGGTACAAGAACAGCCCGGGAGTATTCTCAGCGAGAGTAACAGAATTACTACAAATATATGATGATGAAGCATTATCTTATGTCGATGACATTTACTTAACAGATGATGACTTGGAGACTCACTTGAAAAGAGTGAACACCATAATACTTGGGTTCGCAGCAGAGGGTTACAAATTCAACTTTAAAAAATCCAGAATTGCCCATCTGACAGTCCTGTTCTTAGGATATGAATTATCAAGTGAAGGCAAAAGCCTGGCTGACAATTTCCTAGAGAAATGTGCCGTAATCCAAGCACCTAGAACACTAAAAAACCTACAGTCGATTCTAGGCTTCCTAAATTTCGGAAGAACATACATTGCAAATTACGCAGAAAGGGTCAAACCCCTTTATGATCTGATAAAACCAGATTTTAAAAGATCCAATTGGACTCAAATACACACAGAAATTTCGAGATCCCTACAAACAGACATGCTAATTAAAACAAAATTAGAAACACGTGATAACACACGCAATCTTGTGATTCGAGTCATCCCAGGGAGATGCGGATTCACATACCTGACCTCTAATGAGGGAGAAAAGGTACCAATTGCATTCAAATCACACTTGTACACAGAAGCTGAACAGAAATTCAGCAACAAAGAAAAAATTGTTCATGCAGTTCAAACCGCAATAGCTAGAGAAAAAGATCAAGCGGACGGTAGACATATCACAGTCAGAACAGCAGAATCAGCCTTTGAGGCACTAACAACACCGTGTAATTTACCAACAACAACATTGAATCCGGAATGGATACAATGGGTGAATTCAATCACAACGGACAAAGTGTACTACTACTTTGATCCAGAACTAGAAGAATTAAAAAATCTAGAATATGAAAAAACATATCCTCTGCCAATCGATATTCTGCCTTTACGACATTACGCCTGTGTAATTTATACAGACGGACATGCTCAACCCCCCGTTTGGGGCGAACAGGCATACAACCCCACATGTAGGATTACAAAAGAAGTGTGGCGCGGAGGTAAACTAAAACCTCTATTAACAAAAACACACTCAGTAGAAACTAATTCAGAACAACAAACTGAAATATTAGCTTTGAAAATGGCGCTAGATAATGCGGATCGCGAATTCCCGACACTTATAGTGTCAGATTCATATTACTGCTTCAAATCATATAACAAGGATTTGCAGACATGGATTCGAAACGGTTACAAAGATGACACAGATGCACCAATAAAGCAGAAACTGCTCTGGGAACAAATAGCTCTTTTACAAAAAGAACTACCAAAGACTCACGTGACACACTCACTGAGTCATCAGCGTGATGGCGTTCACGTTGCAGGGAATTCATTGGCTGAGACAGCCACAGCGGCAGCCACTAAATCGGCTCCCGTAGTTCGAAAAAAGCGTACATTAAAATACATTGACGGTGAAACAGTGCTGGCGGTGAAAACGTCATCAAAAGGCGACTGCTCAGCGCTACCGATCAACTATCCACTCAATTATACATACATAATCGATGCAAACTCCGTCCCTTTTGTTCGAATCCCTGGAGTGGGGGATAGAGTGATTCCAAACATGGACAGGAGAAACTTGTTAATCGCAGACGCACATATGGGCGAGGGTCTCAGACACCTCAAACTAAAAGATTCTCTGGAAGAATTACAATCACGGTACTGGTGGCCAGGCATGAGCCTGCGTCACACCATGTTTGTAAAAAACTGCCCAAACTGCAACAGAGATCGCAGTGGGGAGAGAAACAGTTTAATACCTCGTCGTTTTACTCCAGAAAAAATCAAGAGTAAAAAGGAAGGCTTGCGATTAACATATACAGGCTAGTTTCCACTTATAATGTAGATCACCAGCACTCGGCTGACGTCTGGACTGTTATACAAAGATTTGCGAGTCTAAATGGCATATACGCTAAGAGCATGCTACGTTTGACCATTGTTTTCACTCTAGGCCTCCAGCCTGAGGGGAAACATGGCCAAATGAGCATAGCACAGCGGGAATCTTCTCACTTCCTTCCTGAGGGATACGGGATGGTGTAAAGAAAAAAACCAAGGCATAAAGCAATCTATAACGGAAAGGATATTAGGTTCGGGAGCTGGGTGGGTCAAACATCTAATAAGTGTCCAACGTAGTCTAAATAACTTGCCAAGAAATTCTCTGAAGGGATTCAGTGCGTACGAATTATTATTTGGAACTAGGATGTTGATCTCTGACATTGATAGTCAGACTTCAGTGGTGAAAGAAAAAAGCTTTGATATCAAAGACCGTTTGGCTATTTTGCAGGACTTAAACAAAACAAGAAAAGACCTGAGCAACATAAAATTGAAACAACAGCCAACAACCACTGAAGAACCACCACCTGTCCCAGCAAGACCTGTCTGGATTCCAAAAGTCGGGGATCTAGTCAGGGAAAAGATCGCGGTAAAGAAGGAATTTGGGCCTTCTTACAGAAAAGCAGTTCCTGTCTTGTCTGTCAACGGGACAAGATCAGTTGTACTACCGCCACTTGCTGGAAAAAAGGAGAACCGAGTTGTATCCATCGACCTGGTAAAACCACAACATGTGGCCGATAACAAACAGTAGGCCAAGTGGACTCCCAATAAGTAGCAGAACACCAAGGTTTGCTACCAGTACAGAGGTCCTAACGAAGAGGCTCATCACATTCGAAACGCCTACAGAAGAACAACAAGGACTATGCAACAATGCAATAGAACTCAGACCTCTGAAAACCCAAATAAAAACATTTAGCAGAGACACACCAATCTATAATGAAGTACCAAGTGAAAATGCAAGAAACAGAAATCCTGAACCAATTGGAACAATTGACAGAACAGCATCCGGCTACTTCATAAACTTCGATGATTCCTCTGAAGGCTTCAGTGAATCAAAGACACAGCCATCATCAAAAACCTTTAAAGATAAAGCTAAAGAACTTTTGAAACAACTGAAAGAAACATATCTGATTTCCCCATGGATTGAATTTTGGGTGGGTTTTGGTGCATTTATCCTCATACTTTGGCTCATCATGATACTAACTTTGGGACGCTTCATTGAGGGAAAATATGCAAAAATGGACACAGCAAGTCAGAAAATCAACTTGATCCTCAAACCACACACATCTTCACACATCGAGAAAAGAGAACTTTCTTCAGTCAACTTCACAGCCAATCCGATACCTGGTGGGGTAGCCTGGGACAACACTGACTATGAAATTTATGGTCCGGTCGAAATCCTGAAATATCCACACCAAATTAAGATCTCATTGAGTGACTTTGTAAAACCAAGCTCATTTGCTGATGATTGGGACTTCGAAAGCATTAATAATATGATGTCTGACTTAGTAATGTCTGCTAAATTTACCAAACATGATTATTTGCAGGGTTCTACAAATTATGATAGTATGTACTGTTATAACCACTATGGTAACCATTTTCTACATAGATCTGCACAACCTAGAAATGTTTTAAATTATAATCAATGGGAACATTGTGCAACCCCTCCAAAAGGAAGCTCAAGGACCTTCTATGACAAATATTCATACTTTTCAGGTTTTAACACAAGTAATGCTGAAGCATTCTATTTTAAATTGTCAAACAAGACAGGGACAAAGACCATGATAACCAACACAAAATTGATATATTCAGACTCATTTTTTGAACAAATGAATACTTTTGGTTTTGATTATTGGGACAAAAATGTTGAATTGAAAAGTGTTTGGGGTACAAAAGAATGGCAAGTGCAGGGTATAGAATCTTTGTTTAGAGCCTGCATGATCCCAGAACAAATGATATTTTTAAATGGCACTGTTCAACAAACTACCTGTCTTGGCCTAGCTAAAATCAAAGACTTAAATAAACCGTCTATTCCAAAGCCGACAATGCTCAGCAATAGCTCTACAGATGAAGAGATAGACGTAAATTATGTATTAAACCAAAACAGAACACATCCTGATTGTAAACAATGGTTGATCTGGCCCACAGATACAAATAACTGTCAAGACAGATTCCTGAATAAAACACAGGGGTTCAAAATGACCAGGCCAGACCCTAGATATCCTCAAAGACATCACCCAGGGATAATAACAACCTACAGTGTGGGCAAATTATGCCTTCAATGGCTACAAACTTCCACACTGGCAGAAATTAAACAACACCTAACTTTACTTACTGATGGTGCTGACTTGCGTGATTTCATAATGGGACCACGCAAACAGCGTCAAAAACGTTTCATAGCAGCCTCTGCATATGCAGCATACAATGAGGCCTGGAAGGTTACTCAAATTGAAACAGCAGAGAGAATACGGGAAATTGACCGTATTAATTTGGAAAAATCACTTTCTGTAGTGGACAATGGGTTAATGACTCTGTCCTCCAGAATTTTTTCTTTGGACAGCATTGTGTCTTCAGCAATCGACATATTGTCGCAAGACTTACTGTTATTACAACACGGTCAGTCACAATTGCGCTCTATTGTACAGCTTGGCTGGACGTTACAAAATCTGCGTTCAGGCTATGTGCCTTGGCGTTTAATCAACACAACGTCACTATTCCAAATCTTTAACCTTACTGATAGACAAATCAGTATGGCACAAAAGGGTGCTGATTATACAATCCTGAGCATTGAGAAACTCGAAAGATTACCAGTGACAATGTCAGAACGACCTGTCAGTGAATGGATAATACATGGGATAATAAATATTCCAATCTCAACCTTCAGGTTTCAATACTGCCAATGGGGTCTCAAAGGTATTTAAGACAGTATTTTCGATGGCATTAACACCATTCAAAGCCATACTGGGTATTTTTCCAGATTTCGTCCATTCGATTTTTGGCGGACTTCCCCTGATCTTGGGACTAATTGCAGGAATCCTATTCTTAGTCCTTATTTTTCGTTATGGCAACCCATGTCACAGACAAAACTCTTGCGACAAGGGAAGAAACAATCCTAGCCATTGGATACCGGGACCGGATATCAAAAATCCTGGGACTCTCCCGGCTTAGAGACCTGAACATGACTTGGTTTCTATCATTTCGACCAATGTGGCAAAGATGTGTTTTACCTGTATTAAGGTGTCTGCTATGCGGAGAAGAATGCGTGTTAGACACCTGTCTGACGCTACAATCGGATGCGCCAATGGATGCAGAAACATTGTTGAGCCCGATCAAGGTTCATGCTTTGTGCTGCCCTCAAAGGCTACCAATCCTGATGACGGCATTCGTGGAAGCTTCACCACTACGATTGATGGGTAGTGAAGTTCAAGATGAAAGCAGCATCGATCAGGTACGACCTTCTGTCAGCAATGCGAATCAGAATGTCAATGGAGACAATCATGCGCACGAATGCATGATTACACCTATATCCGAGTTAGTGGAACTTTCCCAGGAAGCTGTTGACAGCTTTTTCGAAAGCCTAAATGATATGATGTTCTCGCCAGAACAGAAATAGAGACTTTTGAACAAGCTCGCACACGGCGTTCCCTGAATTCGGCCTTCAACTTTAAAAATAAAGTCACATGAACAATTTTCCCTCCAGTTCACGGACAGCAATTTTTCAGCAGCCCCAGAATATTTTTGCATATTTTTCGGGACACTATCTTCTGCTTAAAGTAAGAACTATTCTTAGAGAACTAAGGTTTCTAAATTTTAGATAGCTTATAGACATTAGCTGCCCGCTGGTATGTTCATTGTTATTATATTCTGTGATGAAATGGTCTCGAACTTTTCTTCTGTATTAAGAGCCATTTCATGTGTAATTCTCATA
Organism: Lissotriton helveticus; assembly: GCF_964261635.1. NCBI lineage: Eukaryota > Metazoa > Chordata > Amphibia > Caudata > Salamandridae > Lissotriton > Lissotriton helveticus. The sequence goes on from NC_136060.1 coordinate 292,267,757, forward strand.
TACAAAATAGCAATAATGTATACAAATGCGATTACTTTGGCATTATTCTACAGCTTGAGTGCATACAATACATATGACTGCAATTTTTCCGTATATTTGAAAAATTTCAAAATGCATTTTATGTATTTTGGGTGGTAAGGTATACACTATACTCTATAGTATGTTGTACTATGTTATACTATGCATAGATTAGTAAATATGACCATAGTTAGCGTGGAGTGGGTGTGATGTATTCCTATAGGTTCTGAATCGATCCCCCTATTCCTGACCCTATTCTGGTTAACAAACTAACAAGTTAACTAAGTAGTCAGCCCATGAGGCAGAAAACCCCCATGATGCAGATACCGTTATCTGACGCAGTCACACTACGGCACAGGAACGTGTTATCTGATTAGGTCATAACGCTTGCGATCTAATTAGACAAGCGATATTCCTCCAGCCCCTGATAAGGCATACGGAGTTCTCATAACAAATCAAACCTATGACAACCTGGGCAAAACCCTGCGGCCATTGTTTTGATTTCACCGAGAACTTCAGTAAAAGAATGTGCTAACGAGCAAGTCGTATGACATCCTTATTGACGTATCTATGTCCATCCTTACGTCAATCTCGGCACCTTAAAGGTATAAATATTACCGATATTGCCCTATGCAAACACACGCGTGGTGACGAGACGGAGCAGCCATACTTGCCGAAGCGAAGAGCAGAGCAGACCCCGCTGGCGCAGCCCTGCCTTTCTGACGCGCTGAGAGAAGCTGCTTTCTCCTGCCGAGAAATCCAGCACCGGCGTTTCTGGGTAGCCCTCGCAGGCAGCCTGGAATATCGAGACCAGAGACGAGAGATACCATCCCTCATTCAACCTAGATTCCAGGTACAGAACTGAATAACCCCTCACAGAGAATTCTTTAGTTATTCACTTGGCAAAAACAAACTTAACTTAAACTGTAACTTTCTATTCCCGCCCACCTATTAGACTTAGGTCAGGTACACGGGGTAGGCGTATTTAGAAACACCAGTTGAGTACGTTTAGTCAAATGTATATGTGTATGTAATATATTTTATTCATTTTAAACATCTTATGGCTTAGAAACCATATCAATGTTTTTACAGTATTATTTTATACTATTGCTTTTAATGTATGCACTTTACTTAACTATAAGTATTGCAATAATATCGATCCATTTCTCTTGTACGAGAAAAGAGACTGATCAATAAATAACACCTTTTTATTGAACACGCCCGTCTCTTCCTTTTCTCTACAATCTGATGAGACTAAGAATGCACGTACTGACTGAGTAAAATAAATTGCCTTTTGTTCACACGACTCTCGAGATATACTCTTGATTAGGGGAGAGCAAAGTTGTCATGTTCTATGGTTGTCAGAAACTAAATCCCTTCTTGTCTAATCAGGGAAGTTAAGTCCTCCTTGAACATTCGAGAAAGTTTCTAGTGAACTCTGAGCTAAGCTGGCAAACCCAAAACTTTAAGTCTAGTATCGACAGTAGTAGACCTAGTTAACGTCTGGTCTAGGCCTTTACTGCTGTAGGTATTATTCCAATGCGCAGAGCCTATTGGGATGATAGGAACTACACTACACAGTAATGTTGTATCTCATATTCCCGGGGCCAGTATATTAAATTCTACTGGTGAGCTTGCAGCGCTGGTTGCGCCACCACCAAAGTAGGCTTTCAAACTGGTCTCAGGGCTCTGCCATTGTAGGGCCTGCGTGCGCAGTTTACTGCCACGGTGACGTGGCACATGATGTGGATGCCGCGTCTGTGACTCCCCTTTTACTACATATCAGTCACCCCTAAGGTAGGCCCTAGCTAGCCCTATTCGCAGGGTGTGCTGTAGGTAAAAGGTAGGACATGTGCCTTAACTGTGTGGCATGTCTTGATAGTGACAATCAGCCATTTTGGTTTCTCACTGCTGTGAGGCTGCTCTCCCATAGGAATGCATTGGAGATTCCCTGATATGTGTTTCAGTGGTAATTCCTGATATGAGAGGAGTAGCATGATCAGGTTTGTATGTTTGTAATAGTGGCAATAAATGCTGCATAACGGTGTTCACAGATTTATTATCACTATTTTAGAAATGCAACTTTTAGAAGTGGAAATTTATGTATGCTATGAGTCTTTGTGCCTGCCGGATGTGTATTGCATGTCTGGCTCTGGAGTGACAGGGGCTGGGGAGGTGCAGTGGCTACAGAGGGGCTGGGTGAGTCAGCACTAGGCTACATAGGCCCTTCTGGATTTGGAGTGGTGGAGGAGTGGCACCTGGGACTGAATGGGACTGTGCCTGCCTTCCACAATGCCTGCTCCGCCCACCTGTGGTGTATTTGGGGCTAGAGCCTACACTGACAAAGGAGGTGGTCGTGCACCTTTAGAGAAAGGTGTGAGTGCCCCCAGAACTGGTTTGGACCAGGCGCAGAGCCCTGGGCCAGGGGGAGAACAAAGACTCTTACTAGTATAAGTATTCCATTTGTGACCCCATGTAATGTGCTGTGTGCTTACTTGGGACCTGAGGAAAACTATGCCAGGAGGAACCGCCATGGGACTCAGCTACTACCGGATGGGAGGCCCTGCGTGCTGGCCTGCCTGTGCCCAGCTCTGCCTTGTGGATTCCTGGGCAAAAGAAGTGCTGCCTGCTCCCCATATTGTGCTTTCAAATGGGGGTCCGGCTGAGCACCTTAGATTCATCTTATGGCCCTGTACCCAAGAGCATGGTGAGCGCTCTTCTTCTGGTGCCCTATAGTTCCAGGAGCAGCGCTTACAGCGATCTAGGATTTTTGTGCCCAGTGTAGGTGAGCCCTGACGTGGGCTTGTGTGACATTTTCGCCTGTATCTTAGTGTGCTGGGAAAGTGCTGAAAAACCTATGGCCCAAAGGTGTGTGCCCGTGCTTAGTACAGCGTGGGGGGCGTTTCTAACTTTAACTTCTAAGCATTGGGCTCTGATGGGGAACACGTCGAGAGCATCTGTGCCGAGAGCAGGATTTCAGGCAGAGGACACGGGCTCCATTCTGCGACTCCCGGTCTCCCCTCCACCGGGTAGAGGGAGAGGCAGGCCACTGGAGATCGCAGGGCTTGGCGCGGAGACCAGAAGAGTCTATAGAAGTCCCGGTGAGTAGGGCCTGTGAGGAAGCCCTAGTGACATGCTTTGTCTTATCACAGTTGCGCCGCATGGTCGTGGGCTACTGCATGCTCATCTCCAGCACCAGGGGCCATCCACCATTGGAGGTGACAGCGGTGAGATGCAACGCCTGTGCATTACGCACATGGTTTTTGTTGCATCGGCAGCCGGGAAGGGCCTGTTTGGAGGCCCGTGTGAGGGGAGACACTGAGCTTAGGAATACTGCAACATGGGGGCACCTGTGATATCTGATGAAGACATGTTTCCTGGGCTGATGTGATTACTGGAGCCTGAAATCTTACGGGTACATTACTGCGAGTGTTTCCTTGGGTACACAGTGGGGCGAATTTTGTTTTTGAGCAAATGTGCTCTGCTCAGTGTCGTCATTTTGGTTATGCCTAATGTTTTGGGCCAAAGTGCAAGACTACCATTGGTTATTGGTTATCCCCATTTGTAGTGTTTATGCTGGGGTGGTAATGTGTTCCTAATAAGTGAGTATGGTGTACTACTGCTGATGGCTGTGAGTAAGGTGCTCTGCTAAGCCCCCTTTTTTATGCCTAAGAGGGGACTGATGTGCACAAGGTGCTATGGTGATGTGTGCACCTCATGAGTGTTACTGTGGGGCACTGGTAATTTAGGATGTATGCCTAAAATGTGACACATAATGTGTTTATGCTACATGCAATGTTACTCGTAGTTACTGGTTGTGATTTTCACTACTTGTTTGTCCTAATGGTGATGACAGTGGCCCGATTGGCCCTGTAATGTATATGATCCTCTGTAAAGTTATACCTAGTGCAAGGTGGCACAGTGTATATATGTGATTGCGTTCTAATGTGCTTTATGAGTAATAAAAAGGCTATTTTTATATAACCTTGTGTGGAGTTTCTTTTGTGGTGTGCCTAGTGTGTTGCGCAAACGCATTACACATTGCCTCTGGGATAAGCCTGACTGCTCTGCCAAGCTACCAAGGAGGTGAGCAGGGGTTATCTTCAGGGTGTAACACCCTTGCCCTGACTATAGTGGTGTTTTCTGCCTGGCTTAGGTGCTTGCCCTAGCCAACCAGAAATCACATTTCTAACAAAGGTTTATTATATGGTATAGTTAAAGGTGATCACAATAAAAAAGCGTCAAGGCAAGGGTATAACAAACTCATTTATAGATATTATATCATGTAATGTTAGGACTCTTGAGATATTGTTCCACGTGTATTCATGGGACTGCCTCAGACTGCATTAGTCATAGATACTGATGTAATGTCCTAAACTATTGGTTCATAGCATTGACAGGGTTTAGAAGAATTTCAGTGACAACAAAATGGCATCACCACTTTTGATTTTACAAGCAGTGTTACATTTTGATACCTTGGATCAAGTGGAACTGGGGGTTGGGGTTAGGACAATGCACCTGTAACATATATATTAAGAATTATCTAAAACAAGGCCGTGTTTTCCCGGTCCACTTTTTAATTGTTATATTGTAGATCTCAAATAGATTTAGCTTGACAGATAACATCCAACTTACAGCCTATATATTGCCTGATAGGAGCAGAGGAATCTCTAATGGTGGGTTCAACTAGGAGCCATCCTGACACATTAGACATCAATTTGCATTTGACCCTCATTGCATGTAAACCAACTGACCCTGGAAACAAAAGTACCATTAGTGACAGGGAAGGTGAGGACCAGTACTACAGCAGTGAACATTTTCTTAACTTGCATGTTTAGTGAGCTTTAAATGCTCTAGTTTAGAAACTCTTATATTTAGTCTTCAATATATATTAAAGACTTTCTGAAGTGGCAGAATTTTTCTGAACAAGGATCTATTAGGAATGAAGGAGAGATAGTTGTCAAAGAAATTCTACAAGTTCTGAAACTTTTTTGGTTTTCATTGTGATGGTCCAAGCTTTTGAGGCCGAATTAAATTCAATGAATCATTTTCAGACCTTCCCATCACCATGATTTCTGTTTTACCTCAATCCATGTACATTAAGCCTTCTTTGATTCATTTTTGTGTTATTCTCGAGCTTAAAGTTGAATTGGGGATCATCATTATAAACTGCCAAACTCACCTAGTGAGCACTCATCTGGCAAGCTGCGCCACAAGGCATACAAATATATTGAAGAATGAGCAGGAGAGTGTTGATCGCTTTGGTATGATCATCCACATAAGTAACAAATTCCTCCCCAAATCTATCTAAGGTCAACGACCTCACAGATCACTACAACTGGAATATGACTAACATTTTGGACGATCTGGCCCCGCTTAAGCTCAAAAGGTCCCAAATCAAGGACAAAAACCCTTGGTTCAGCAGACCTCTCAATGACGAAAGGAGAGCTCTCCGTCAGAAAGAAAGGAACTGGAGACAGCACCCCTCAGCCTCCCACCTTAAACTCCTCCGTCAGGTCAGAAATACGTACAACAAGAATATCCTTTTGTCCAAAAAACAAGTTCTTCAATTCAGAGCTTGAAAATGCAAAGAACAGACTACGCAAACTTTTTGAAATAGTCAAACTTCAATCAAACAAACTAGCGAAATACTCAAAAGAAGCCACTAAATCCACAATAACCTGCGGGGAGTTCTACTCCTTCGGTAACAAACTCAATGCTTCCTCAAACTCCCTTCCTTTTCCGTCTGGGACCCTTCTCTCCTCTCGTCCCCATCAAGCAACTCCCAAAAACAAGGCTCACTGATCCAAATTCGAACTTTATGATGACCATTCCATCTCGAAAATTCTATCCTCCTTAAAACCGAATACCCACTTTAATGACCCGCTCCCCGCGACCACCTCACTCATCGCTCCCATCTGGACTACCATTATCAATCCTTCCCTTCTCCAAGGGACCATACCCGACTCACTAAAAACCGGGCAAGTCATCCCATCTGAAAAAAAAACACTCTGAATCTGAAAATTCCAGATAACTTCAGACCCATCTCAAATATCCCTCTTCTCGCGAAAGTACTTGAGAAATATGTGCAGCTACAACTAAGCCAACACATTGCCAATTTCAATCTACTCGACGAATTTCAATCTGGGTTCATGCCTGGGCACAGCACTGAAACTACTATTCTTCATATCGTTGATGATGCTCTCCTAGCCCTTGACCAAGGCAAAACCTTTCGTCTGATCCATCTGGATCTCTCCTCAGCTTTCGACACGGTCAACCACGAGAAACTCCTTGAACGCCTCGAACACAGGATGGGCGAAGGAGGTACAGTCATCAAATGGTTTGGTTCCTTCCTCCAGAACTGCACACAGAGATTCCTTGTCAACAACAACGTATCTGCTTCCTCTCCAATCTCCATTGGTGTCCCGCAGGGCACCACTCTGTCCCCTACCCTCTTTAATCTCTACCTCGAACCTTTAGCTGAAATTCTCCACTCACCCAACATCTTTCATATATATGCTAACGATACCCACATCTACATTAAAATCTCCACTCTTGAGGCGATCACCCATCTACATGATGCCCTGAAACTGACTGTCCATTGGTTTGCCAACAACCAGCTCAAACTGAATGCCAAAAAATAGAGTTTCTTCTCATCTCCCCCCCAAAAAACTGCTGACATCCTGGAATGGACTAACTTCATCACAGCACTCAACTGCACCCCTACCATTGTGGATTCTGCCAAATCTCTTGGCATTATTTTGGACTGCAACCTGAATATGATTGCACACATCAACACGATGGCCAAAACTGCAAGATTCCATCTGAGCTACTTGAGAAAACTTAAACCATTCCTTGGAACTGCCGACCTAAAAACCGCTTTGCAGGCGTTCGTTATCTCCAGAATCAAATATGGCTACCCACACTATCTGCCCTGCCTAAGACTTTGACTGCCCCCCTTAAATCTTGCCTCAACGCAGCAGCCAGGCTCTTATCTATTCAAATAAATATGACCATATCTCACCACACCTGAAGGCCTTGAACTGGCTTCCCCTTGAAGGCAGGACTCAAGCTGGCCTGCATCACTCAAAAAGCCTTGTACATGAACTCCCCGGCATATCTCACCCAGAAAATCGTGCTATCTGGGAGATCCAGAAACTCCCAATCCGCTAGAGACCGCGAGCTCCAGCCACCCCGCTTCCGCAAGTTAAAAACATACAATCAAGCATTCTCCAGAGCTGCACCAAGAATCTGGAACTCGCTTCCTTCCTCCATCAGAAGAATACCTTCCCTGGCGCTCTTCAAAAAAGAAGAACATTAATGAGCAAATTCCTCCAATAACGCTCCTTTGGTGCACAAACTGCCTTTTTCATGATTTGTTTTTTCTCTCGCTTGACATGCTACTTGTAAAAACTCTCACTCCTTCCAATGCGCCGTGATCTTTGTACATATCCTTTACGTCCTATTGTATGTAATCAAATCGTCCGCTGATTCTGGAACTGTATTGACCTTTGTATATATCCACAGCTTTGTCCTTCATTTGTCATTTCCCTAACCCACATCCTTGTATTCTGCCCACGCCATCCTGTACTTGGATCTGTACCATTTATTGTATATATCTCTTCCTTGTGGCCCATTGTACTCAAGTCATCGCTGAATTTGGAACTGTATTGACTCTTGTATATATCCACAGCTTGTCCCACTAGTGACTTTTCCCAATCTCCCATCCCTGTACTTTGCCCATGCCTTCATGTATGTAACGTATCTTTCCTTGTAAAGTGCTCTGATACCTTAACGGGTCATGTTCGCGCTATATAAAACTTTAAATAAAATTAAATTAAAATAAAATAGATGATTCCAATAAGCCCATTTTTCTGTATGTGGAACCATTGGTAAGAGTGTTTTTAAAAAAGGCCTTGGAAAATGATTGGACATCAGCACTCTCATCAACAATGTTACAATTGGATGGGGCGTGCCCTGTTGAGCAAGCATTATGGTAGATTAGACCCAAACTCCTAGATTAAACTAGAAAATTCTGTTCTACGTAGCAATTAAGAAATATTTAATTCAACAAGAAAAATGTGCTGTGAAAAGCAGCTGGTCCTGATCAGCAGTGGAACAGGGAAGAAATCATAAATCTGCCCTAAATCAACAGAATGGGACTCACACTAACCTTTGTGAAACCCTTCTCTCAAAAGACTGGTGATCCTGGGATGAAAAGGTCAGAGGTCTGCAATTGGAAGTAGGGAGATGAGAGAGGCAGTAGTGACAGAGATACAGAAACACCCTCGTGCTGGAAAGGTCATGGGGAAGAGAAGCTATTCAGGATGCTGAAATAGCGAGCAGAGGAAGCACTAATGGTGAGTGGTTCATACCTAACTTAAGCCCTGAGAAAGTATTGTTGGCCCAGAGACAGGGGACAAGAAGGCATCTAGCAAGAACAAGGCTGGGGAAGGTGGAAGTCAGACCAAGAGAACTGGGGAGAAGGGATGGAGTCCTTCGAAAGGCATCTGATGAGTCGTAAGAAGCTGGAGATATGGGGACTTAAGGTGGGTCTCCTAAGAAATGTTAGGAGATAACAGCGTGTTTGGATTATGATGACTTTACGCTAGTCACAAATGAGAAAATCAGAAACATATATGACAGCTAACAATTCCAGAGGAAGAAACTGAAACTGAAACTTGGACACAGCTCTGAAAGGGCAGTGCCTCCAGAAGTGAATGCCAAGCAGACTCTCCCCTAAGAACACAGGGGGGGATAAAGTTGCATGCAGTCTGAATGACAGTCACATAGTAACCACCACTGATCTTCTTAAAAGCAATAGACAAGAATAGCTTGAACAAACAACAGAGGGGATATCCCAGCCTACAACTCAGACTTGAGCGGGGAGTACAGGGTTTATTTTAAGTGGTAAGACACAAAATGAATCGAGGGAACAAGCAACTAGATCCACACAATACAACTAGATAAAAAAAGACAACTTCCTAAGGGAGCGCCCAGGTAAACGTCAGCATAAAGACCCCCATGAGGGGCCCGAGGCCAGACAATAAATTACTGAGGCCAATCCATTCATGAAAGAGTTTTTAGCAGGGGTAACAGAATCCTGGTCAATCCTGCAAGGAAAGAAATATACAGTGTCAGATAATGGCAACCTACACCAAACTGACATGAGAAGAGTTTCAGAGAGAGGAGAGCAGTGGTAGTAGAAATATCAATGCAAAATCACAGTCTGAACATCAATGGTATGATCCAGGGTGTTAGACAGCTAAAGGAAGAAACCCCACTGGTACCTAATCAATGTGGAAGGACTGAAGGATGTTTCCACAGGATCAATGTTAGCGTTGTGGGAGTACGTGACATAGGCCCAGCTATTAAACTATCTCTAGAATTACTCCTCCTAGACATACTGCAAACTAAAAAAGATTCAAGAGTCTTTTTGGTCAAGAGAGCACACTAGATCCTTGTGCCCCTTCTTAAGCTGGGGGTTCAATAATAGCCAAGATGTTATGCTACAAGCAATAAGGTCAAATGACCACATAAGTTATGACACAGTAAAAGTCCTATATTTTGGACCAACTTTCGAATAGGCAATGCACTATAATGCAGAATATCTTATGCAGTTAAATTAGAATGCAAGAACATAGATGATGGTGCTTTGGTGCAACACGTACTTGCCAAAGTTAAAACAAGCTTTCAAATTGTCAGGTGCTTTAGAATTCTAAGTAAGTGTGCAAGTGGTGTGACACTGCCTTAAATACCTGACAATGTGGAAATTGTTATTGTTATCAAGTGTTCACTAGCCCAGGAACAGTGGTAGGCGGAATCTCTAGACATAGTCTATCACTGATGCTACATCTCTTGGAATGTTTTTTCAGTAGGACACACTGAATCAAACACACACTCCTGTCCTTTGCCACAAATATTTATGCACCCTGTGTTTGTATCATGCACAGAATTTTCTAAAGGGCACATATGTGACTTGCTGAGCAAGAGAAATAATGATACTAACTACTGTGTCAGTATTTTGTATGGCAGAACGGCTGAATAAAGTTTATTTGAACTTGAACTGACACTAATAACGGTATCAGACTTTTTATTACCTAATATACACAATCGATTTTTAAAATATTTTTGGGGGAGGAGATTACCATCACATACCTCAATAAACCATTGACCTGCTTGGGCGATGTAAAGTGAGGCTAGTATTAACATTTACACCAGTGCCACTTTTGGTTTCCAGTCCAGCGATCTGCAATATGAAAAGATAAAGTTATTATTAATATATAGATCATTTTTAACAGCTTTACAAATTAATGCTGATGAACTGAATTATAGTGACACATATAGGATGCATCTTAGAGTATTAAAAACGTATTCTTGTAGTAGAGTAGTGTTTTACATACTCCTATAATCCTTTGTGAATTAGCTCCACGACATTTAAAATTGAAGCAAAGGGGATATTTATATTGAATTGGTACAAAAAAGAAAGGTGCCCTGTTTGCACTTCTAATAATGGGGAGATAGACATTTCCGGGCTGATTCACAAAGGCACGTATGATTATGTCAAAGTATGCACGTAGTACTGATTTCTACACTCATAACTCTGCCCGTAGACAACATGCTAGAGCAAAATGTAGGAACTCTCAGGTTCCTTACTTGTATTATTAACAATCTCTGTAGCAACTAGAAGAGAGAAAATGTGTAAGAATATCTAAAGGTCTGGAAGAACAATCTAATTTTGCAGCAACAGGCAGACTCCCTTATTTCTTGCAAAGATAACAACAAGGAGCATTTCATGTTCTATGCCTGCACCACCTAGACAGCCCAGGTGCCGACTCGAGTTTGTGGAACATCTCAGCCAATTTTATGGAGGCTTTATAAAGATCCGATCAGGACACGATTCAACAGCTATCCAAGCAAACTGCACCTTAACCACATAAAATACTCTGGTTCATGTCATTGCTCTGGACAGGCTCCAGCAGGGTCAACCCTCTCTTGTAAGGGTGTTTTTGGGAGGGCTTCTCTGAAACTAAATTTACCTAATTCCTCCCTGTACATCAGCTAGCTTCGATCTTCCTACTGGCCACAAAGGTTTTTTTTTCTGTAGAATCTCTTCCAGGCTTCAGTTCCCTCAGTAGCACTTAGCAAACCAAAGCAGATCCGCTTTCTCCACACCACTGTTCCGGTTCACACAGTCTTCCAGTATTTCAAGATAACTGGGAATGCCCCACAGGCCAGCATCTCTCTTTGTGTTCACAAGACCGTCTTCACAAAATCATCTTTTAGGACACACATCTCCAGCTGGCCAAGACACAATATTTCATTCTAACCTACACCAGTTTCCACACTCAAAACTCCACGTTTCGTATAGAATAATTCACCTGGATTCTTACATAGTTTGATTTCAGGCTTGCCAGGGTTCATACAGGTTATTTGGGAAAAGGGTGGTAGGCATTCATTTTGGAAAATAGTTCTCACTCAAGCATGAACCCTCTTTTCACCCTCACCCAAGGCATTAACCCCCTCCCAAAAGAACCAAATATATTCTTCATCTCCCTCTGAAACCAAAACTACTGAACTTCATCAGAACATTGGAGACAATGTGACTGGAATGGTCTCTTCAATGAAAGTGCAAATATGAAAGAACTAGTCACAAGCTCCTAGAAGAGACAGGTTAATCCCTGATAAATCCATCCCTTCTTCATGCTTTTCGTCTAAGTAAGCATTTCACACTTGAGCAGAAGGACTTCATAGCAGGACTATATACTTAAGTCAATTATTAATGTTACTAATCTTGTAATTCTTCTGTGGCTCAGAAACTGAACAATATTACAATTTCAAGTTCCCTATATATCAAAAAGTAATGCATATCTTCTAAATCCATTTTTGGATTTGGGCATTTAGGCATTATTGCCTACTTGTTGAAAAAATCCCATTTCTTACTATCACCTTTAGCGAGTTATGATGTTATAGTTTTAATTCTGTTTGTCTTACATAGGAGCATGCTGCTGTAGGCTTTCGTCATCTATAATGACTTGATACATATGATTTAACATGACTATCTACGCTTCTACTATTATTATACAATGTGATAGTTCTTGAAATGTTTCACCTCTCAAAGTTGGCTTAGTGTCCTGACTCTATGGCAGGGCAGGCCTATTTTGCAGAACTCAGACCACAGTAGATATAAAAACATAGAGATCGAGAAAGTAAAACAAAACAACAGGGTTTACATCCGGGAAGATTGAATTACTTACACAACTAATCATAACCCTCCCGGTGGTCTTCTAGAAAAAACGGTTACAGGGAAAAAACAGGACTTGTTAAATATGTGGAAGAATCATTTCGGGCCTTTTTCTTATAATGGAAATAACTGGAAGGGCTCGATGAATTGGGGTGGAGAGATCAATTTAAGCACAGGATGGTCTGTTTGGCTGAAAGATGAGAATATTCCATAGAGAACATAGACAGAAGACAGAGAACAAAGTGACAAGTGTGGTAATTGAAGGTCAGAAAGAAAGGTTGTGAGAAACATATTGGATGATAGAGACTATGACAGATTCGAATTTTGATAAGTAGCTTTTGCATATCTTGTGAATCTACATAATGTAAGACAGTGCTGGGGATTCTGAGAGTGATGAAAAGTGTGCCAATGACATAAAGATATTAGGGTGTGGAATTAGGAAGGTTTAATGGCGAGGGCAGAGTAGTGAGGACGATAATTCTTAGTAGGGCTGCGGTTTCACACTTTTTCATCATTACCAGACTCATGAGGGCATGGCAGTTCTCAGCATGTGAATAGGTTTTGAAGAAAGAGGAACTGAGAAGCGAGTACGTTGTCAAAGGAAAAGCATTTTATAAAAAATAGATTGAATATGCTATTTGCATGTCCAGTGAAGAGGGAAAAAAGATAACATCTGCAAGTTATTTTCTAAGTTTGAAGGAAGTCACCTAGATGTATTCCCACTTGAAGATAGTGGTGATGAAGAAGAATGGTGGGTATGAGTGGGTGAGGTGATGATCCCCTGAATGAGTAGGTTGGTGGGCTGTGTGCCCCTTATCTAGATGAGAGGATGGAGTAAAACCACTCCTGGAACAGCTATTTCCACTTGTACAAGTCACTGTCTTAGGAGAAAATGTGAGACTTTAATGGGACAATTAATGGACCAACTAACATTCTAATGGTCAGTGAGAAAGTAAAAAACATATGTTGTCATGCCTTGCTAGAAGACAGAGGACAATGTCTGCTTAGAGGTACTGTGTTGCGGTGATACTCCGCCTTTCCTGGGGAACCTCATTTGGTGCTATTAAATAGTAATAAAAAATACTAACCCGAAGTCACAGCCAATCTTGAAGGTTTCAAAGCAACGCAACAAAACACAGAGAATTGTAAAAAAACATGTTTGTCATACAGACTCATGAGCATGTCCTCACCGAATACACAGCACCCTTCATCCTTCTTTCTTACTGGCCACAGTTTATACTTCGGAATGATTACATTTACATATTGTTTTAAGATTTTGCCTTGACCGATCAAGTCCTGGATCCAACTCCACTATTCATGAATAGAAATCCTCATTTTGTTTATGATAGGGATAAATATTTCATTATAAAGTGGTGTAGGGTATTACATGCCATTATTCGGGTTCTTTGATTATAATTTTGAATGTATATGGCTTTATTAGATACACAGTTCAATTAAAAATATACATATGTAAAATATTTATTTTGAGCATATATCTTTGTGTGTCTGGTTAACAACGGTGCTCACCCCTCTCTTTGGACGAACGTCAATGCGCTTTGGTCAGCTGTCGAAAAGTGTGATTTTTATAACATTTGTTTTAATTTGTGCTATGTATCAAAGGTTGATTTTGCATACATTTTTAGTCTAGTACTGATCAGAGCTGGTCCTCCTTCACTACGAATCTCTCTACTTTTGGGATTTTTCTTTGTCAATTATCAAAGGAAAAACTATATCCATCTGAATCTGTGTGAGTTTATAAACCTTCCCCTCCAGTGAGAATCTCAATGTTTTGAGGATGCTGAACCAATGCCTTCACTTCTATCCTTCTTGATGATTTCCTCTCCCCTTGAATCTCCATCTTTTTAGCCATGGTTTCTATGATGCAATTAGTAAAAAACATTATTATTAAAACGACAGATTTAGTGGTAGGTACCATGCCCAGTTGTAAAAAGCGTGCTTCTTTAACCTGACAAAGAAGCATACCACTTTATTGTATTTTGCAATCTTAATTTCCATTTTGTAATGGAATATTCAGGTCCCCCTCACTACACATTTTCCAGATTTATTTTAGACTTTTTTTTATATGTTAGAGCAACGCTTACTCTGGTAGAAATTTCAAGAAATGGTTGTGAACAAAGCAAAATGAGAGTTGGTGATGCTGATTGCATGAAAGCTTTACAAAGGGAATAGGCAGAGTCCCTGTGCTTTAGGTGAACTAATGAAATGAATCGCTCCACACCGAACACGTAAAACAATTGAACGTGTTACAGCCGCGGCACAGAGCAATGGCAGCCGGGTAGGCTTTCTGAATTCCGCTCCAAACCTCCATTTCCCTTCCCTTGTAACCAGGCAGACAGAGCACGCCGTGTGATTATTTTTCCCTGCTGCAGGAACTTTGGAGAGATTATAGAGAGAAAAAAAAGTCGAGCGATGTATTTATAAATTCCGATCAGGTTTCCTCCGGAGCCTTGCTGCTGGAAGAATGCTTTGTGGGTACATTTCCACTCTCGCAGCGGGGCAGTGCTTTGCATGAGCCAAGTCCCTGGAGAAAATGCCGGGGGCCTCTTCTTTGTACCAAAACCGAGCGAGACCCTTGGGTTTAACCAGCCAGTCGGAGGTGGGGGCAGGGGGGCGAAGGGGTGTGAGGAATGGAAATGAAGAAGAATTTTATATATAGAGATATACATTTTTATTCAGGAAAATATATATACATACATATGTTTTTATTCAGAAAACTGACCTTGCTGAATTATAAAGAATACAGTTGAACACTTGTAATAAGTCTGTAGACTGTTTGCATAATTATACTCATCCTTACCTTTGACCCTGTACAGTGCTGCACTAGCGTTAGGCTTATTTAATTATACATATACGTACATGCACACTAAAAAGGCAACTTAACGCATATGCAATGCAGGGTAACTAGGCGCAAGGCGTAGTAAGCCATTTTGTAGTCGTAAACCCTGTAATTTGCAAAGGCAGAGGTATTGCAATTGTGTAATATATTTTGCCATGCATGAAACCTATTTCGCGATTCGGTAAAGCGTTCCTAAATCGCAAAATGGGTTTAACGACATTCGCAATATAAACATATCAAAAATAGGATATTTAGGATTTCCATTTGAAAACTATCAATAACTTGCAACCGCAGTTGCAAACCATTGAAATGTTGCAGATTTCTCGAAGGAGGTGGTAACAGCAGACAGCTTTGCACAGGGTGTGTCCGGTGATGCACAACTTCTCCTTTAGGAAGCGTGTCTGGCAGCTGTGGGGAAAGTGGTCAGTGGTCAGTGGACCGGTGGACCACCTGCCTGCTCTCCATGTCTTCGCAAAGGATTCTTTTTAAAGAAGCACATATTCTTTTAAGGAACACAGGCTACTTCAAAAAGCTTCCTGTTTGGGATTACAACACTGGGATGAAGGTCTGCTTTTCCTTGCAGGCCCTCCTACCTGTGCTTGTAGTCAATCACGGGGGTTGCACATAGAGGCCTGTCTAGCTAATATTCATTAGACTGGGTGCTCTGTGACTCCATGCATCTGGAAATTATGCGACACAAACTATTAGCACACAAGTAGTATCACAAAATGAAAGACCTGTGCAAAGTAGGTATGCAATTTGCAACCACTTTGTGCATCCAGTCTGTCCTTACATCTGGCCCTAAGTACCTTCTTTTGTGGCTCACCGTGTGGAATAGTTAGGGATTGTGAAAGTGCTTCCTCTAAGGGAAGGTAGAATGTCAGATCTAATCAAAATATTAGAAGTTCGATTAAATACAAATTGTATAATATGGACACAACATAGAGTTTGGAAAGTGTTTGTGATTGAATAGTGGTGAATAACATAAGGAATGGCTTTGTCACCCCCCCCCCCAGGTGTTTATAGAGGGAGAGTGAAAGCATTAATAGAGGTAAACAATTCTTAAGAATTTTTAAATACATAAATAGAAGAAGCTAAAGCTACAAACATATGTATACACCCACTAACCGGCTTTATGGCAGTCTGACTCGTGCCACTGCACTGGGCGCCACGCTCTGAGGCACTGTGCTTTCAAATATCTTATCGGTATAAAAGCACCTGCGGCAGAGTTTTCAGGCAACAATACAAATGTCAAGTTAACTCTGATGTTTAATATTCCTACTGGTGAGAGACTAGAGTTTTCTCTAGTGGTAGATTTGACTCACCATAAAGTATTGCAGAGGGTTCCTTGCAATTCAAAATATTCTATTTTATGTAGATAGCTGAGTGGGTTACTTCTTTTGTCACAGAGATGCTTTTGTTACATGCAGTTCTTAAGTTACAATCTTAATGTATCATAGTGATTTATGAACTACCATCAAAGAATTGCATGCAAACTACAAGGCCATGTTATGCTTTTCCCCTAGTCTTTCATTATCCTAATTTTGCTAAAAAAGGATTTGTTTGGTTAGACATACATTCTTATTAGTAAAGTCAACCCCAACTCACTGCAGTGAGAAGGTGAGAGCCCATTACCTGATATAGAGCCAATGAACAAGTCTAGCACTAGTAGAGGAATGTGTGGTTGTTGGGCAACCTGAAATGATTATGATCTGGGTTCCAGCTATCATGGATGAATTGTTGCTTGAGTTTGAAATCCCGTGAAAAACAGAAGAAAAGAGGCATTAGGCAAAACAGGAACAGTTTGTTTAATTAAACATTACAGCCGGGAGAATATTTACAGGCACAGGGTCTAAGGACTGCCTTGACTAACACTGGGTTTGTGCTCTTTTTATATACAAAATGATAACAAGCAATAAAAGTTTCCGGTGTACAGTATATGTTGAGGGATGTTGGTTGCTGCCCAAGAGTCATAAATGAATGGTCAAATGGTTACTACAGTTGGGTTTCGACGTAGCATGGACACAATGTGGCCATTGGTGAGAGTGTCTAGATGTCCGGCATGGGGAGTGCTTAATTACTACATGTGCTCGGCCCTGATTGGCTATGTGTTCCTAACTTATGTGACATTTGACTTTTATGGTGTTATTGAGAATGCGCATACCCCCTCGAGTCATGTGCCCTTTATTGAGGCAATATCCCCTGACCTTTTTCGCTGCGCCTCTCTGTGGAATTGGTGAAGAATTTCTTGCCTGAGCATTAGTTTGCTAGCTACGCTCCCTCCCACCTGTGGCCTATCAATCAGTAATAATCCCAGGCCTGGGTCTGAGGGCCTGTTGAACTAAATCTTTGTGAGTTGAAGTTGATGTAGAGTTCACAATGGGCGAATCCATTAATAAGGATAAAATGTAATTTTCGTCTGCAAATGTATGCACTTCCATATTAACAGAATCATAATAGGAGACTTTGATAACTTCTTCTTCTAGTGTAATTCGATCTTGTGCTTTATGAATAGGAATATTGGCCCACTACAACTGAAAGTGAGGAAAATAGCAGAAGATCAAGTGTGGTTTATTCCTTTAAGATGCTTTTTCAAACTAGGATCCTAGCACTAGAAGAGAGAACCATTAGACCATGAGATGTGGCGAGCTAAAGAAATTAAGGGTTATTATTGTCATATGGAATTTTATCTAGAAATTATTCTTCAAAAAACATTAATCAAACAAGAGCCCTGAAGAAGCATCAACTCGTGAAACATGTTGGCTGATGGACTATGCTTGTTACATCTTCGGTATCGGAGTATGGATGTTAGTTTTTGACAATTGAAAAGGGAATATGTAAAACAGATGTATAAAGAAAATATATAAATATATCTTTGTGTTTATATATATGTATATATATTACCTGCTGGCTGTCTCCAGTAAGTAGTTATAGTTAGGACCTATTATCCATACGAAAACCGTAACATTCTTTTCCCAATAACTTTGGTGCCAGTTGACGAATTTTCGTGAAATTTTCAAATCTTATGGTCCGCTCCGGTCCGCTCCTTTCTTGAAAGTTTCGGGGTGATTCGGCAAGCGGGGTGACAAAAAAGGGGGGTCCCAAAACGTGTTTTCTCCATGTTAATTCCCATAGGAAATTTTAGACACAGCTACAGCCCACACTGCTGAACGGAATTACACCAAACTTGGCAAAAGGTAGCCCTTGGTTCAGAAAGAACTCTTTTTGTTAAATGGTGTAAATCTGTTCAGTAGTTGCTGAGAAAATCAAAATCAAAAACATATTGATATATAGAGAAGCAATGGATCCGCGCACCCTGCCGATCACGAGCTGCATGCTAATTGGCTGTCAACACTTCAAACCAGGAAGTGTTGACAGCCATCTTGTGCCTCGGTAGAACCCAGGCACAAGAAAACAGAAAAACAAAGGCGCAAAACAATAAAAGGGGGCAGGGTAGAAACACCCTTACCCCCTAGGCCTCCTCAGGGGGTACCACAAGGACCCCAGGGCCAAAAAAGGCATTTTTTCAAAAAATGCGTGGATTCGGCCGCGAAAATAAAAAAACCTGAAGCACGGGCTCCCTCCCTTTGTTTAATTTAAGCCCCCGGGTGGGCCAGGTCCCGGGGCAGTTAAAAAATGTGTGTGGGGGCCCCAATCCCCCCACACTGCCCTGGTGACACCCACCCCCCGGGGCTATTCAAAAATATTTGCTGGGACAAACGGCCCCCCGGAAGCCCCGGGAACCGCCAGCCATCGGGGCTTCTTTTTTAATCTGTGGGGGGCCTCTAAGGCTCCCCCAAGCCCTGGGGACCACCACCCGAGGCTTTCATTAATTAATTAGCGGGGGCACACGGCCCCCCACTTCCCTGGGGACAGCCACCCCTGTTTTTTTTTTTTTTTAAATGAAAACTCCTGTGTAGCGGGGCTTGAGTCCCCCCACACGCCTTGGGGACCGACACCTCCCCGGGGCACTAGTATTCTAATTTGGGAGTCCATTAAGGACCCCCGAGCCTCGGGGACCACCACCCACGGGGCTTTGCAATTGAAGGGAGGGGGCCACACTGCCCCCCTCCTAGAGCCAGTGATGGCCCTGGGGACCGCCACCATTTATGTAATTACGTAGTACTTCATACACATCATTGAGTTATATACACTCATTCCTTTTGTTTCTTTTAGCTTAACTTTCTGAGTTATTCTGCCCCAGTAGGCCCACTGGGGCAGAATAACTCAGAAAGGAACATCTTTGTATGCCATATTTAGCCCACTAGGGCATGATACCTGGAGTAAATATCTAAGAAATGTATACCGGCAATAGACAAGCACCCGTTAGGTTGCATGATTATGAGTGAAGTCATTTCTATAATTGTAAACTGAGGACAATTGCAGCAGACAGCTGCTTGATAAAGTTTTGGTTGAAAGAATGTTAACGAAAATAGTTACATAACGCCATAAAATTATGAACCGCTTAATATCTTAAGCCAAAAGAAACAAAAGGAATGAGTGTATATATCTCAATGATGTGTATGAAGTACTACGTAATTACATAAGTTAGAAATCTCTCTGTTTTTCGTATGAGTTAAACACATTATGATTTAGCAGTGCAAGTCTGCTTTCTATTTCTGTTTTTTAACAAATGTCACATGTTTATTTAAAACCTATCACTAATAACACAATGTTACTCGTGAGCAAGGGAGGAGAGTTCCCGAAACGCGTCGAGTTTTGGTTGCCTTTGAACTGAAATAAAGGCTGCTTTTCCATTAGAAGTTGATCGTGTGTTTCTGGGCGATAAAGACTTCAGGAGTTGCAATTAATATATATATATGTAGCTATACATATGTCTAGATATATGGGGAACGCTATTTAAGAAGTAAGAATTTCTCTGAATTGATATTTGTACCTTTTACATTTATTAAAAAGAAGTTACTCCCAAAGAACCATGTTGGAATTGTAATTTACAGATCAGCTGATTACTGATCCCTTAGAATGAGTTGTGCAGGGCTCTTTGGATCTGTAACAATCTATTATTTTTTGACTTGTGAATCTTATGTACATGGGAGCACAGGACCCTAACGATGCCAGCAAATGCTATTCATCCAGCTGTAAGTTATGCACACAGATGTAAGTATTTGTAGCTAGTTCATTATTGGTGCCAAATCAACCAGAGGGGTTCAACCATAAGTTAGAAAACATGGTGTAACTATTAGATTCAAGTGGCAGAGATAGCCTGTACAGCCTCATCAAATAACAAAAGCAAACCTACAATTTCAACATATTTATTTTATTTTATTGATTGATTTGGGATGAACATAAGCACTGGAGCAACCGAACATTAAAACCAATCTGGCAACATGGAAGAGAAATCAACATTTATCCAAACCAGACCAGGGCAATGGTGTAAACGAAAGAGGTGGTGAGTAAGATTAATTATATGAGCCTTCCAGGCTGATCCACTTAGAGGGCCAGAGAGGCTGCCGTTACTTCCTCCTTTTAAAGAACAAAGCCATAACACATATTTTACCTTAGCCCTGTGTGTGTCTTTTGAAGTAAGTGAGCTGTGAAACAGCAGAGCACTATTCATAGTAAACGGGAAGAGAAAGACTGAGATGAACAAAAAGTGTGGGGGCTGGTCAGAGAAAGGAATAAAAAAAAAATCAGACTGGGGAATGTCAGAAGGAGCAGGATAGTTCATTTTCAATGGCACTTGCATACTCTTTTTATGAAATGGAGAAATAAAGAGCACATCTGGTCTGTGGTGTGATGTTGTGCCACGTCCTTGACACCTAGCGTGGAACAAGATAATAGGCTAATAGCATGAGTTCCGATGTGGTCCAACCAGTTTTCTTTACAAGCCTGGCCTCTATTTGAAACTCGTAGAGGTCAATAATGAAAGTAGTAACATGCTGGGAATTCCAGTACCAAGCACATTAGAATGTGAATACTGATGTAGGTGAGAATATAGAAGACTTCATGAGACTAACTAATAGATATACTAGGTGAGATGAATATCCAAAGTGAATCTGAGGGTTTATGGAGGATGCAAACTACTGTACTACATGGTCAACATGCAAAGTGGCCTAAGTGAAAGCAGCACAGTTACAGGTAAACATTTAGTTGATGTTCTCTTACTGAAAACAATTACTAGCAACACAAAGAGATTTAAATGTTGTTGCCATGGAAAACGATGTACTGTTTCCATGCAGTGGTTCGTCATAGACTGCATCCTCTCCTCCGGGTCGTGTTAGCACCACCATATTCTTCTCTCCCTGCTCATAGGCTTGCATCTCTGGGCAGAGAAGCCTCTACTGTAGTATGTTGGTCTTCCATGCTGAAATTGAGGAGAAAGAAGACCAGTGGCTGTCAGTGCAGTGTGATTGTGCACCAAAGTGAAGATAAATAAACCTCTGCAATTGACAACCAAGAGCTACATCTTTTATGAACTCTGAGTGGAAAAGTCAAAGTGATTTGCATTGCCAATTCTTGATATTTCTGCTATGATCAAACTAGTGAAAATGTTGGGAAAATTGTGCATTTAATTATTTTCTATTTATTTCATGTAGATTATTGCAACATTCTCCATTGTTTTAAATTCACCATTAAGTATTCCACAAGGTAAGTAGAAGGGAGGCAATGGCCATTGCCCACAAGCAGGACTGGACTACCAATCAGGCATTTACACAGGGAGCTGACACCATTAAAGGCCAGTTTTTAATATCAACGGCCGCCACCACTGCTTCCACTCGTGGTCCAGGAACAATGGGGAGAAAGGCACAATTGGGGGGAGGGGCAAGATAGAGAGAGATAATGAATTGAAAAAAAGGATAGCAGGGCCAGTTCAAAAATTTCAGGGATGCCTTTGGTTCCCAATCGGGCCATACTGGATGGACACAGAAGGGAAGGGGGGGGGGTCAACATCACCATCTTTTGGTGCTTATATACATGACTGAGGAGGTGGATGCACACTGGTCATAAGTCTTGACCTCAGGTACCTTAGACTGCAAGCAACCAAAGACAGGCAGGTTTGAAAACATCTGTGGAATAATGGAAAGTCCTCCTTGTGTCTGAGGTATAGAGGGGACAGTAAATACTTGCTTTTCGATGCTTTTTACTTGCCATGCTTGTTAATATGATTTCTCATTAATATTCGTAAATTGCAATAGTAGCTATCACACTTAGGGGCTTATTTAGAAGGACTTAATGCCACCAAAGCGTCTCTTTTTGGGACGTTCTGGTGGCCCTCAATCCTTTAGCTTATTTACAAAGCGATATTAAGCCACTTAATGTGGCTAACACTGCTTTGTAAAAAAGGCCCTCTTTCACGCTACACTTAGCTTGAAAGGGGCATGTAATGGGTTTTGTGGTGGTTGTCCCACCGCAACACCCATTGATTTTGATGCTACCCCCTATTTACAAGGGTGGCATAAATATGGGATAGTGCCAAAATTAAGACCAAAAAAACCAGGGGGCATATTTACAAGACCACCACAACGTCACTTTTTCTGACGTTTCTCACTTAATGTGGCTTAACGCTGCCTTGAAAAGGTACCCTTTCGCGCTATACTAAGGGGCCGATTCCGATTCCGGCTGGAAAACGTTCGGTCCGACTCGGACTGGGAATTTAGACCGACCGACACCGTCCGGCGCCGTATGACAAGTGTAGTATGATGTAAAGTCAGAGATTTACAGCCGAGACGTACGGAGGAAAGCCGTACGACCAAACCGTTCGGAAACAAGCGATCCATCCGGAAAAATGACGTGATTCGCAGCGACCGATACGTACCTGTGGGGAAACCAGACCGGCACGTACACACGAAGTTCGAAATGCGCAGTATGATGTAATGCATGTGAAATGCGAACGAATCGCATGGTGCACAAACCGTACGACCGACACGCACAGAAAATGGGGTGCCAAAGCAACTGAGTCCTCTGCGACTGAAACGTACGCCACACATGAAACGCATTAGAAAGTCAGTGTGAACGACTAGGAGAAGCTCGCACGAGCCAACAGCAGCGTCCGTGTTGGTCGCACAAACGTCTCCTTCATGATTACAAAACACGAATGAAAAAACACCAAAAAGGACCAAACAGGCATTCACAAAGTCAATAAATATAAAAAAAGTCTGGAACCAAGACACACCCACAACTCAACCATATAAAGGCCACCAATTGCCTACCATGATCCTCTGTTATTCACACAGGCTGACCAGCACATAACAGCAGACAGCAACCACAGACACACCCACAACTCATCCATTACACAGGCCTCACACCATTTGCACCTCTCTAAAAGCACTCTCACAAACAAAACCAAAAACTCTCACTCACTCACCCTCACTTGCACACCCACACATCAATCCCCACCACTACCCATCACCATGCCCCCAAAGAAGAATTCAAAGTTCACAGATAGTGAGTTGGAAGTCCTGGTAGATGAAATCATCAGAGTAGAGCCACAGTTGTTTGGTACATTAGTACAACAGACCACCAGGCCCCAGAAAACCAAGATGTGGGAGAAGATCGTCGACAAGGTGAGTGCACTGGCGCCAACGTTACACACAAAGGACGACATCGAGAACAGGTGGTGTGATGTGCGCAGGAGGGTCAAGAACCTCATCCGCAAGGACCACAAGTTGACTAATCGCACCGGCAGTGGCCTTCCTGCCAAACCAGTATACTTCCGGTCCTGGGAGGAGAAGGTGCGGGCCATTCTACTACCAGAAAACGTAGATGGACTATCAGACATCCGGAAAAATGACGTGATTCGCAGCGACCGATACGTACCTGTGGGGAAACCAGACCGGCACGTACACACGAAGTTCGAAATGCGCAGTATGATGTAATGCATGTGAAATGCGAACGAATCGCATGGTGCACAAACCGTACGACCGACACGCACAGAAAATGGGGTGCCAAAGCAACCGAGTCCTCCGCGACTGAAACGTACGCCACACGTGAAACGCATTAGAAAGTCAGTGTGAACGACTAGGAGAAGCTCGCACGAGCCAACAGCAGCGTCCGTGTTGGTCGCACAAACGTCTCCTTCATGATTACAAAACACGAATGAAAAAACACCAAAAAGGACCAAACAGGCATTCACAAAGTCAATAAATATAAAAAAAGTCTGGAACCAAGACACACCCACAACTCAACCATATAAAGGCCACCAATTGCCTACCATGATCCTCTGTTATTCACACAGGCTGACCAGCACATAACAGCAGACAGCAACCACAGACACACCCACAACTCATCCATCACACAGGCCTCACACCATTTGCACCTCTCTAAAAGCACTCTCACAAACAAAAACAAAAACTCTCACTCACTCACCCTCACTTGCACACCCACACATCAATCCCCACCACTACCCATCACCATGCCCCCAAAGAAGAATTCAAAGTTCACAGATAGTGAGTTGGAAGTCCTGGTAGATGAAATCATCAGAGTAGAGCCACAGTTGTTTGGTACATTAGTACAACAGACCACCAGGCCCCAGAAAACCAAGATGTGGGAGAAGATCGTCGACAAGGTGAGTGCACTGGTGCCAACATTACACACAAAGGACGACATCGAGAACAGGTGGTGTGATGTGCGCAGGAGGGTCAAGAACCTCATCCGCAAGGACCACAAGTTGACTAATCGCACCGGCAGTGGCCTTCCTGCCAAACCAGTATACTTCCGGTCCTGGGAGGAGAAGGTGCGGGCCATTCTACTACCAGAAAACGTACATGGACTATCAGACATACCAGAGCCTGGTGAGTACACAACCTATATACTCAATATTGTGTGCCAATACACACATATTACTGGCAAGGGGACAGTCAAACCATGCACCGTTAGCAAAGCCACACTAACCAGAAGAGAATCATTCCAAGATGTGTATGCCAGTCAGACAAACACAATACCTGCCATCACATATTGATATGTAACTGTGTCAGGACATGTTCAAACCTAACAACAAATAGAGCAAGGCAGTGGCACCAATCTAACTAACTAACACTGTCAGGAAATTTGCTACCACCAACACACCATCCCACATGGAAGCTGACTACCAGGAAGGAAATGTGGGAATGCTGGGGAAGTGAGTATAGCCCAAAACATGATGGGAGTTGTAGTCACAGATAATGGCCCCCCACCCAATTGGCCCATCAATAACACTCAGAACCATGCTCACATCACAGAGAGTGGAAAAGAACTCACAAGATGGCTGACACTGGGTACTGCTGTGTGGAGAACCAGCCCCTGCTGGGGGTTGTGTTCAAACAAACAGCAGGACACCACTGCCTGACCTCCTGAAAGACAACTTGAACTCCCTGCAACGGAAGCAGGTGTCATGGTGGGATGGCTGGCCGGGGGGACGAGGACTAGCAGCTCTGACCATACTTCCCAGCATGTGTCTGTCACACACACACACACCTTAACACAAACTCCATAAAACTCACCTAGGATAATGCATTGCCTCACACTCCCTTGAAATAGCCCACAAAGATCTACCACACTGGCTCCTGCGGTGTGAAGCACATGGAAATTGTTGGGACTTGTAGCCAAACAAACCCCAGGACACCACTGTCAGCCATCTTGCCTGCACAGGCACACCCACTCACAGGGAAGCAGACCCAACAGGAAGGCAGTGTGGGTCTGGTGGGAAGGGGGCGTAGCCAAGAGCATGATGGGAGTTGGAGTCACAGCTCAATATCCCCCACCCACATGGGCCAGCAAGCTCACACAGAACCCTGCACAACTCACTGGGAGTAAAAAAAAGCCACTTCCAAGATGTCTCACACTGGGCTCTGCTGTGGGGAACACAAGGCCCTGCTGGGGGTTGTGTTCAAACAAACAGCAGGACACCACTGTCTGACCTCCTGAAAGCCAACTTGCACTCCCTGCAATGACAGCACATGTCATGGTGGGATGGCTGGTCGGGGGGAGGAGGATTCGCAGCTCTGACCATACTTCCCAGCATGTGTTTGTCACACACATACCTTAACACAAACTCCACACAACTCACCTAGGATAATGCATTGCCTCACACTCCTTTGAAATAGCCCATAAAGATCTATCACACTGGCTGCTGCTGTGTGAAGCACATGGTTGTTGGGACATATAGCCAAACAAACATCAGGACACCACTGTCAGCCATCTTGTCAGCACAGGCACACCCACTCACAGGGAAGCAGAGTCAACAGGAAGGAAGCGTGGGTATGCTGGGAAGGGGATGTAGCCAAGAGCATGATGGGAGTTGGAGTCACAGTTCAATATCCCCCACCCACATGGGCTACAGAACCTCACACAGAACCATGCACAACTCACAGGGAGTGAAAAGCCCTCTGCTGTGGGGAACATAAGGCCCTGCTGGGAACTGGGTACAAATAAACTACAGGACACCACTGACTGATATCCTGAGAGTCAACATGCACACCCTGCAAGGGTGGCATACGTTGTGATGGGAGGACTGGCCTGGGGAGAGAAGGATGTCAGGAATTCAGCCAAAAACCAACAAAACTGTCTATTCACACAACGTCTCAGCTAAACACACATCGCACACGTGGGACCAGTCACACCCAAAGTTAATGGCCTGGTAAGATGGCTGACACATGGCCATGAGAAAATATGTGCCTGCAAATCGCCCACATGCACTAGCCAACCACACACGTACACACTCACAGCCATTGCAACTTTATTTCAACAAACACAGTCTGGGGATGCAGTGTCCCGGGGGGGCCTCCTGGCCTGGCTGTGAAGGTGTGTCATGCTCATGGCAACGGTGGAGAATCAGACAAACTACATAGCACAACACACACTGGAACTCACAGACATCATTGGCAGGGTACAACTGACAGTGAATGGAATGGACACACCAATATAGCTGACACTGTAGCATGGTGCTGTACTGAGCTGAATTCCACCCTTACTTCGGTCTGCGACATATGCATCCTGCACTCAACACACCACTCACTGTCATAGACACTGTAGACACAAGGACCAACCTGGACTGCATTGGAGGAGACATGATACTCACAGCAGCAGAACTGCAACACACACACCACAGCCCACACTTCCATGTACATGGAAGAGGCAGAGAGCCTCTGTGCACAATCCCAATCTCCATGGAGGACATTGACAGGATTAATCAGGCTTGCACGTACTAAACTCAGCAACCACATCATTAGCTACGGTAACATCACCACCCATTTTAAATGAGACGTGAACTAGTAACGCAGACAACAACACAGATCCACAAAAGAGATCTCAGGCATACCGGACTCTGACCATGTTGTTCACACACACTGATGGGACGCACAAAGACTTGCAAACACTGACAACACACATGCCCCAATCCAGAAACAAATCCAAGGTGGAATTGCACGTATGTCACCGTTAAAGGACACATTTGGACAGGGATGACACACCTGTGTAAGGCACGTTACAGCCCTTGAGTAGCAATGGCCATGTACAGTCAATCAATACATGAGCTGGGCATGCACACACCTCCACATGCAAATTGAAATGTTCCAGGTTGGCAGGACAATGTGCTACAACGACATCAACCTCTGTCTGTGACAACTTAGGACAATGCAATGCACAGGCATGCATTCTGACGTACAGTCACAACTGTCATGTGTATGAACCATGGATGCCTGTAGATACATTACATACATTGTGAGTCTCTTCCCAACACAGCCGATGCTGAGGACATATCAGCCAATGAAGAAGAAGCCCATTCCCAGGCTCTGGTGGAACATCTGCTCTCTGGTGTGGAACAGCCTCTGTCCTCTTCGGATGACGGATGACGAAGGGCCTGGCACCTCCGGTGTGAGTCGTCATGCAGCCCCAGCAGTGCCATCATCTGCACCCCCTGCACCCACTCCTCCAAAATCTGGCAACACACCACAGCCGCTGACATGGACAGGCCACGGAAACAGGATTCCACCAGCACAGGGACTCAGGCCACATGGGAAGCAACGGACATCAACAACCGGACCGACTCCCAGGGGGGCCCAGGGTCATCTGTGCGTACCACCGCAGCTCCTGCCTGTGTGGCTAGGGGTGGTGGCAGGAGTGGTAGGCAGAGGGGTCTGGACAGCATGATGACCCCAACTGGTATGCATCATCGATGTGTTCCAGGTTACCACTGGAGAGGTCAACCAGGTTGTGGGGATCCTCAAGGACATTCAACCGCAGCAGGCTGCCCATCATGCCTGATTGGACTCCCACATGTCCCATGTGGAGACACACATGTCTCACATGGAGTCCAAGTGGGACACATTGGAAGAACTGACAGCGGTGCATAGGGACATATTGATATGCCTCCGCCAGATTAGCACCAGCATGTCCACACCTCCCTGTGTGCCCACAACATCTGGTGCCGCAACATCTGCAACTGCCACAGGGAGGGAGGATGACTCTGGCAGAAAGTCCTCTGCACTGCAGCAGCCTGCACTTGAGGGTCCCCCCAGGAAGAAGAGGGGTCATCCAAAAAAGGGCAAGTGAGACAAAGATGGCCATGCACATCCCCCAAGAACCCAACACCTGTTCAGGAACTTTT
Source organism: Lissotriton helveticus (assembly GCF_964261635.1). Lineage (NCBI taxonomy): Eukaryota > Metazoa > Chordata > Amphibia > Caudata > Salamandridae > Lissotriton > Lissotriton helveticus. The sequence continues at coordinate 292,296,419 of NC_136060.1, forward strand.
CCTTTGTGTGCAAACTGTTCACCTTGTTGAATGCTACTCAACTCTCCCACGTAACATGGAGTGTTTTCAGTTGGTCTGATGTATCAAATGACTGTGGACTTTACTCTGGATATTTTATCTACCAACACTTCCTACTCATCTGTGAACTTTGGATTTCAAACTATTGTACAGCACCCACCATCCCATGCACTTTCCTCACACATGCATGTTAATAAACTCACTAATACACAATACTTGCCTCTGTTGTGATTCCAACGTGGTTTGTGTCATGGAGAAGATGATATGCTAAATGACACTGTGCATGCTAACTGCTACAGCAATGTAAACACCGTCATGTGGGTAAGGATGATGTGACACACACGAGGGAGACACACCACTGGGGCACCACTAGGTCAACACATACACACCATGCCCATTGACGCATCTCCTACACTGATGTTGCCAGGAAATAGAGTTGAACACACCCATTCAGAGTCAGTGTTAACTAGCCCACAGGTGAAGTATGCAAATGCCAGCCAGATGTGTGAAGACAAACAACGCACATCCCAAAGTGTAGCACCGGTTTATTACACATTTGCAACAGGTTGACTCCACAACAGATGCAGGGCAAACCCACGTGGCAGTGGCTACACAGTCACCAAGTCTTGAAGATATGAAGTCCAGGGGGGTGGGGCACATCACTTGTAGTGAAATGACTACTTCCACTCTGGAAGTGGAATCTGTGTGTCGGGGGTCAGAGTTGAACAAACAACAGCCAAAGTACCCTGTGAAGGACAGACATGAGACACAGTCAAAAGCACAGAAGAACAAGATAGAATTGCAATACACATGCCCAAAACCTGTCACAAGATACACTCACAAAACCAAGAAAGCTTGTCAACACTGTTGGTGAGTACAGGCAACCTGTAAGGACACATCACTGCATGAATCCAGTCAAGTAGCACATAGCTACACTAAAAAAGTCAACAGGGCACCACCAATACATATCAGGAAAACTCTAGACAGTGACATAACATTCCTGCACACTTACATTCAGCTGAAGAAGTTGTTGATAAGCTGTGTGCGGACATCACCCTCCTCATCATCATCACTGGCATCGTGGCCCAGGCCAGGATCCTCCACAGGTGGCGGATGTTGGTCACACCTTTGCAGGGTCATATGGGAGGGTTCCTCCTGTTTTGTCCAGGCATCGGAAGCGGCTTTTCAGGAGTCCAAATATCCGCTCGATCACTCTTCTGGTCCGACCATGTGCCTCATTGTAGCGCATCTCTGCTGGTGTCACAGGGTTCCTGAGTGGTGTCAGCAAACATGGCATGTTGGGGTATCCGGAGTCACCTACAGACAGAAAATTGCACATTAGATGAGTCGAGAGAGAGGGTGGAATACAACATTGCCTGACACACACAATGGTAAAATGTCAGTACACACCGACAAGCCAGGCACGTTGGTTCTGCATCTGTTCCTGTATGTCTGCTCATGTGCCTGTGGTGGTACCAAAGCCACATGGTCCCATCAATGGAGCCAATGACATGTAGCACACTCCCCAGTGCATAGAAGCCACTCTTGACGTCAGCGAGTTGCCGTGGTTTAGGGAAATATATGTAGTGGTTCAAGAAAAGTAACATTGCCTCCAACACATCTCGTAGAGCACGGCTGAACATGGTCTGTGACATCCCACCAGCAGATGCCACAGTGTGTTGAAAGGTACCGGTGGCAAAGAAGTGTAGAGCTGCCATCACCTTCACCTTGGGGGTCAGAGCTGTTCAGTATGTCTGGCCAGGTTGCAAATGTGGGGCCAACTGCCCCATCAATTCCTCAATCAGCGGCCTGGTGAAGCGGTACCGTCGGATGCAGTCACGTTCCACCGTGGTTGCAAGGTCAGGGAACGGTCTATGGGCAGCTGGTGCCCTGCAACACATAGGTGAGCAAAGAAAAATTGTCAGTCCCCACACCTATGTTGCATTGACCATACTCAACTTCACATGCAACGTCATGACGAGGCACAAGTACTTGATGTGTGTGCCATTGTGTATGGACATATGTGTCACCAACATGCCCATCATGTAACATCTCAGTTCAACATGTGTACACAAGTTCAATGTTGTGCTATGGCATTTTATTAGGCTGTGTAACATTTCCTATGTACTGCTGTCACTGCCCAAACACATACCACAGTGACAAGTGAGGACAGATGTGTCCCAGGCATCACAGCTCTTCGAAGGTAGATTCCCAGGGACCATGGATTGCCACATGGACACTGGCATGACATGGCGTATCATGGACATGCCACTAAACAACCATGACTCCCACAGGTAGTGGCCCCTGTTGTCCCTGCAGGACATACATGGACGTCTGTGAGGTACACACACACAAACACCATCAATGTTGTTGCACACACCACATGGATGTGGAAACTGTCTCACATTGGGCACATGGGAATCAGAGACATCTGAAACACAACATGCACACAGACTGTGTACGTACATCACAATTGTGGCAATGGGTCACTCTGTGATGTACATACCATCCCACATATGACTCATGGGGTTTATGACATGACATACACATATGCACACAGGAGATGTGACCATGCCACATGCTCTGAACTGACCAGGTGCACATCACGGTGGTCATCTGCACAACACACAAAGGATTCTGTCCCCATGAGCACGTGCAGAGCCTGGGAGTGGCTGCCCCCAAGTGACACACAAAAAAACACTTGTTGACCCCCCCACACACACAGGTAATGCAGCCTTACCTGACTCAGGACACTGTGTGACACAGGCGGTGGTGTTTTAATTGTGCACCGGAATCCATGCCAGGTAATTATGGCTGGCATCCGTTTACCAGTGTCAAATATGCTGACCGATGCGTGTTGTTTTCAAAATTCGCACCGTACAGCAATGGACCGAGCCGTGCGCACGCCTTGGGTATTGAAGAGTATGGAGACAGGTGCTTGTTGTTTTTCAAAATACGCACCGTACAGCATTGGACCGAGCCGTGCGCACGCCTTGGGCATTGAAGAGTATGGAGAGGGGTGTGTGTTGTTTTTCAAAATACGCGCTGTACAGCAATGGACCGAGCCGTGCGCATGCATTGCCTATTGACTGTCATGCAGATGGACGCGTATTTTGAACGAATCGAATCGTGTGCATCAAATTCGGTTTGCTCAATACAACAATGTTGCAAGTTCAATGGGATAATGATTTTTTACATTTGAACGATGCGGCAGGCGTGTACAAGTCATGCTGTTAAAGGGATTGGGCACATCCATAAGATGCAAACGTGTTGGACCTATCACTTTTAATGCATGGGACAGAGCCTGCCTCTGCAGCACAGATATAATGCTGTCTGGTCCCCTGAGAACTCACTTGCCTGCACTACATGCTACAGATGAACATCTCTGATACCACTGCTGCTGTCTCTTAGCATCCTCTGGCTTCAAGAATGGCATGTACTGTGGAGAGAGCACCAGCCTTCAGAGAGGAGGAGAACCAGGCCCTGCTGGACATCCTCCTTCCACAGTACAGTAAGCTGTGTGGGAAACCAGGGGAGCAGGTGAGCATGCAGTCCACTGCCTTCCTAATTGTGCATGTTGTTTAACTAGCAGTACTAGCAGTGTGTACACCAGTGGCTAGCATGCTCACTGAGCACTGAGCAGAATAAACTTACTACTTTCGGTATTCACAGAATAGATTTAAGACTACTAACTCTAAGTCCGAAATCGGGGAGTAAATTACGGCCCGGAGGCGGAGCTTCTGGCTTGGGGGCGGAGCTTGTGGCCCGGAGGCGGAGCTTCCGACCCAGAGTCGGAGCTTGCGGCCCAGAGTTGGAGATTTCAGCATGGCAAAAATCCCCACCTCCGAGCCGGAAGCTCCGCCTCCGGGCCGCAAGCTCCGCCCCCAAGCCGGAAGCTCCGCCTCCGGGCCGTAATTTACTCCCCGATTTCGGACTTAGAGTTAGTAGTCTTAAATCTATTCTGTGAATACCGAAAGTAGTAAGTTTATTCTGTGAATCCCGAAAGTAGTAAGTTCACTCTGTGAATCCCGAAAGTAGTAAGTGCATTCTGTGAATACCAAATAGTAGTAAGTTTAGGATTTAGTCTTAAGTTCATTCTGTGAATCGGGCCCTGAGTAGTTGCCACCCCCAAAGTGTGTAGTTACATGCACTGAACAGGTACAGTGCAGTCACAGTGCATCTTTTTCTTCCCAGGCTATGTGTCCATGTTGTAACTTCTGGACAACTGTTCATAGCCAATCCAATCCAAAAATTCTTTATTTCGGCCATTTGAGACCATAAAAGATTCATTAAAAGCATTAAAAACATTTAAAACACATCCGACATACAATAAAAACATGACATGATACATTTCATAAATAGTTCATTTCCCTGGAGAGTAGGGGTATGAGGAGCGATTTCATTACAATTCATATCACTTTTCAGTCTTTTGGTATTTTTCCCCTTATTTGCCACATGGCCGTTATAAACTTGGCAACTGCAAAAACTATATGGGGCAGGGTACTTGTCTTCAGTATTCTGTATGAATGTAAATAGTTTCTTATGCCCAAGTTCCTACACAATGGCATTAGCTAGTATTTCCTCGGTCTAGTGTAGGCTGGGCAAAAAAACAAAACGTGAGTTTCTTCCTCATCGTACTTATTGCACCCAGGACAGATTTTATCATCCCGCATTGTCCATTTGCAAATGAAAGTTTTCAGGAGCAGGGTGCCTAGCCTCCATTGAATGAACAGTTTCCTTGACAAAATAGGAAATATGATGTCCATAAAACCTTCAAAATGATAAGAATTTTTGGAATCCAGGAATTGTTCAGTCAGGGTGCCGATTTTAGGTGCACACACAAGAGAGACTAGGCTTTTCTCCTTAAATATTTCAACCAGCCTTTTGCGTAGGACCCTTTGGCAGCCTCCTTCAGGAACCTCCCATAACTTAGGAAGTCCCAAACGATGAAGTTCTCTTTGATAAAGGCCAACCACGGGATTCTGTCGCGCTGGTTAAGAATCATGACGTGCTTGAGGTCTTCCCTGTAATGTTCAAGTTCGCCAGTGGACCAAAGCCTGTGCCAGAACCTCAACGGTTTTAGTTCCAATTCGTCCCCTATCGAGGGGAGCCCCAGATCTAGTCTTAGTGGTAGCAAGGGTGTGCCTTGCGGAAGAACCAAAAGGCGTCTGAGAAAGTTATTTTCTACTCTGTCAAGTTCTGTCCCGGCTTTGTGACCCCACAACTCTCTACCATAGGATGCGGCCGCTTTGGCTTGTGTTTTATACATCTCCACAGCTGGACTGATGGGTTTAAAGGTTGATGTATTTGCAACCTTCAGAATTGCCCCCGACAATTGAGACAACTTCAACCGGGATCTGGCTATCTGAGGGCCCCATGATCAATTCTCGTGTAGGGTTACCCCCAGATACTGGAACGTTTTTACCCTTTCCAGCCTTGCAGAACCCAGTGTTGGATTAGGCCTAGTTGCCTGCAGAAAACCCCAAACCCATCTAATATCCGTTGGATCCCCATCGGGGATTTGGAAAGCAGGAGGGTATCATCGGCAAACATGATAGCCGGTACCCTCCTGCCTGCCAGCAAGGGTGCATCGTTGTCCCTGACATTGTCAAGATGGAGTATGACACTGTTAACAAAGAGGCAGAACAGGGTCGGCGCAAGAACGCAACCCTGTCTTACCCCTCTGAGAACTGGGAACCTAGAGGACAACGCTCCATCCCTCCCACACCTAACCTGAGCAAAATTGCCTTCGTGGAGCCTAATTATAGCATACAGTAGTTGGAAAGGAACACCAAGCTCCTTTAGAACCTCCCATAGTTTCTTACGGGGAGCCAAGTCAAATGCGGACCTCAGGTCCACGAACACCATGTACAGACTCCCCCCCTTGATCCTCACTGTTTTCCAGTAGAGGAGGACGAGGCGGAAAATCTGACGCATGGTGGACGTGTTTTTCCTGAAGCCCGCCTGGAGGGGACTAAGAATCGCGTTGTCCTCCATCCAGTCTAGAAGGTGGTCCAGGAGAAGGCGGGAAAATAGTTTTTGGGGTACATCTATGAGGCTGATCGGCCTGTAGTTGGCTGGGAGCAGAGGAGAGCCCTTTTTGAAAATTGGTACTATCTTTGCCCCCAGCCAAGTACAGGGGATCTCCATGCCTCCCAGGATGGAATCAAAAAGTATTAGAAGGAACGGGCCCCAGATCTCTGGATGGTATCTAAACAGATCGCCAGGCCATCTGTCGAGTCCCGGGCCTTCCCCAACGCCAGTCTCTCTATGGCGCTAACTACCTCACCCAATGTAAATTCTAGTCCAGCTGCGGGGTCATTTGTAATATCAAGGGCCACCTCATTAGCAAATTCAGGAGTATCTTGGTACAATTTACTAAAATGGGATTCCCATACCAAAGCAGTGATGTTTGGCTCCACTGCTGTTTTTGGTTCTCCTGAGCCAGTGTTAACCAGAGACCAGAATTTTCTAGAGTCCCTCGTTTCTAGTGCTAGGGTGAGGTCCTGCCATCTATTCCAGTCCCAACCTGACTTTGCTTGTGCCATGGCTTCCCTGTAATTGCGCCTAAGCTCAGTAACCTTATTGTAGAGATCAGCTCGGTCTTGAGCTTTTTACAGGTGGAGTTGTACCAAGCTGAGGTTCGAGTCTTTTTCTTCCGTGGCACCACCACCGGGTAAAAAACCTCTCCTAAAGTTCCCACTAAATCTGTGTGAATTTGGGCTTTTTTCTCGTTAAAATCCGTGGCTCTAGGTTGGTTAATCAGTCGATCTATTTCGTCTAGCTTGGGGAGTGCTAATTCATAAATCTTAATTATGCTCTCTTTTGAATTTACTAATTTCCCCCATCTTACCCTGCATCTATTAGTGCTAAGAACCAGGTTCCCTAGGTCTTCACTGGGGTCAATAGATGACGACCCTACAGCAGGGGCGGGGTGAGCCATATCTAGACAGAGGGCATTATGGTCGCTGTCTGATCTTTCTATAACCCTAAAATCCTGGACCTTGGACCACATGCCTGTATCTACAAAAATGTAGTCCAGGCGTGATTCGTGGTCCTTCCTGTTAAAGGTGCACGTTGAAGGGGTATCAGACGGGGTGCGCCCATTGCAGGCCCTCAGGGCAAAGTTCAAAGTCAGGGACATAATCTGCACTGCTAGAGGGGACCATGATTTAGGATGAGGGGATTGGCATGGAGGCATCCCCCAATAATCGTCTTCAGCAGTTAGGGCGCCCTCCTTCAATCCTTCGAGGGGTTCGAAGTGGCAGTTAAAGTCTCCACCCATCGATATCTTACAGTCGGTGGGGAGTTGACCCAGAAATGATGAAAGATCATCCAAAGTGGGTGATTCCATGGACGCATTGACTGGGCGTGAGTACACATTAACAATTGCCAGATTGAAGGCATTGGGCCATTTAAGGAGAACACATTGTATGTCCTCCGAGAAAGTAGGTACTATCTCCGCATTACAGCCAATGTGACCAGCCACCCAGACAGCTAATCCACGGAAGGCCTCCCTTTACCATTCCAGTCAGCGTTAATGTAGAAGGTTGCGTAGCCTGCTCTGAGGAAGGGTTCCCTAGCCCAAGTCTCCTGAAAGAGACAGATGACGCTGGTACCTACTAGGGAAACCCAATCATTTGTGTCTAATTTGCTGGCAATACCTGACACATTCCAGGAGAGGACCTTCATGGGTCCTACGGGAGTCTTAGATGCCATTCCCCTGGTCCTCTCAGTGGCAATACCTAGTAGTGGTGGTTCAGACCTATCTGGTGATGGTTCAGACCTATCTAGTAATATTCCAAGATCTGATGGAGCTTCGAATATTAGATTAGGACCAAGTAGAATCTGGGATAAATTGACTGGATGACCCCGGGAACTGCTGGTAGTTATGCTCTCTGAGGGAGATGCATCAAGGTTTCGGATGGTGGTATTAGTTACATCTCTTCCTTGCAAATGTAAGTGGCAACCTGAGAACTCCTGAAGCTTACAATAATACAATCTCCCCCATTTTTCTTCACAGTATACCCAACCCATGGAACCCTTCTGACCATCAGTACTTCTCCTCTTAAATTGGGTGGTAGGGGCCTTTGAACATTTAGCCAGCTAATTACTTTATTGCGTAGGGAGTCATAAGATTCCACCACGTTGCAGGAGAGCTCAGGTACCCCAATCAGGATTACAGTATAGGCCGCCGCCTTGGGAGGCAAGTTAACTGCTTTTTGCCGGTTAAGGCTGTTGCCTATCCGATTGGGGCAGTCAGCCATTACAGTAGGCGGTCTCACCTGTCCCAATGAGCTAGGCGAAGTAGGTAACTTCGACCTCCTAACTGGCGGCACAGGAGGCAGTTGGCTGGGGAGAGGTACAGGGGCGGGTTGTGGAGGGGTGATTGTGGGAGCATTCTCCGTGGAAAGAGTTGTTGGCGGGATTGGAACCACAGTAGTAGAAGCACTAGGCGGGAGAGAGATCCCAGCATTAGTCCCATTTGCTCCATTTGCGCTTAGTCGCACCCCTTGCTGATCAGCCCCACAACCACCTAATTTTTCCATTGCTAGAAGTCTAGCCTCAATGCAGTCCAATTTGAGCGAGAGGGGATCCAAAAGATTTTTAATGATGTCAGTGAGTGAGTGAGCAAATAATATGCTCTAAGGGGTTTGGAAGTCCCCCTCCAAAGATAAATGAACCAGTATGGAGGGGTTTGAGGTTGGGGGCGGGGACTACAGGACTCGCCGTTTCAGTGACGCTCCCAAAGGAAGAAGTTCCCGGGGCGTCAATGCTGTCATCAGCGGTATTTGGGGTGGGATCTACTTTAGCCCTTTTAGCACCTTTCGACTTCCTCGATCTTTTCCTTTTCGGGACAGCGTCCTCTCGGAGACCCATGTAATCCATTGCAGTAGAACCATTCCCCATGTCCCTGAGTAGAACTGTCTGTAGAGTTGGGGAAGATGCCACCCCATCAAGGATGTGGACTGAGTCTCGATCCCTGTGTGAGTTAGATGGTGTCCTCAACTGCTGCAGTACTGACTCTATAGTTTGATCGATGCTATCCATAATTGATAAGTGTGTAGCATCCAGCAGTTGTGATGATCTAACGTTAGAAGATGACCCTGGGGAAACCAGGTGCGAGCTTTCAATCCCTTCTGCTATATGTTTTTCTAAGACTGTAAGACCCTTGTGTACCACAGTATTGGCCTTAGCAAGAAAATTATCCAGAGTACCTGTGACCATGGTGGCCGCCTTGCTTCTTGTTTCTCTCGCTGCCATATTGTTCGAGCAGAACTTCAGGGTAGCCAGGCAAGTTTTTGAGGTTGAAGTGTTCTGATAGGCAAAAACTTAGAGGGGTGGCCCGGTCCGATCTCTACCAACCTCTAACGGCCTCAAACGGCCCGCCCTTTGCCCGTGCTTCGCCCCGGTCCTCGTCCCGCGCGCGTCCCGCGTGTGCGGGGATTAGTGGGATTAAATAGGAAGAGGCGGGGCGTGGAAGAGGCTCCAGCTGCGGCAATTGCCTGGCCACTTGGAATGCTGGGCCTCGCAGTCCCGGCCCCGTCCTCACTGGACAACAGTGCCCGCGATGCCCTTAGCATTCCTCCACCTCAGGTTAGCGCCTCAGGTAGGCGCTGGTCACAATGCTCCTTTCAGGGGACAGGCAAGCTCCCAAGAATGCAGGATAAGAGAGTCCACAGTTCACCACGGCTAGCGAGCGAGTTCATAGCTATAGTTGCACTACCTGAGTCCATCATAGGCCTCAGTGGTAGAGATCTGTCAATCAAACTGTGTAATGCACCAATATTTTGCATGTGTACTTATGGCTTTTTCACTTTGTCATCTTCACAGGTTGATGCCCACCAGAAGCAGGATATCTGGTTGACCATCACCGGGCAGTCAGATCTGTGGGGGTCTACAAGAACCGGATCTGCAACTGCCAGAAGAGGTGGGAGGACCTTCGTGGCTCGACCTGGAGGTTCGCAAGTGTGCTGCTGAAGCTGTCGACTCCACACAGGAGGGGCGGACACCGGACTCTGACCCACCACATGCTCCGGATTCTGGCGGTGGTCTTCCCCTGACCTGGATGGACAGATGAAGGCCAGACAGCAGCAAGGATGGGGTAAGTGCTAGCCTTTTCATTGAACTATGTCTCACATGCTCTTTGCACTCCTTTAGCCTGCTTCCACTTCCACAGTATGTCTGTCTTGTAGTCCAGGACCTTTGTCCCTCACTTGTATCATGCCCCGCCTCATCTCATACACAGGTGTGGCCCTAACATTCTGTGACTCAGGTTACTTGGGTACTGTGTCCTTTTAGTTACCTGAGGTTAAAGTTGGGAACAGCATACGTTACCGGAACTTTGTTGTTGGCTTAATGGGTGGTACAATTCCTCACACAATGCCTGTGATCTGACATGTACTCTGTGTGTGCCATCAATATGTGTTCCAATTGCTGCTCTGACTCACCACATGTGTGGGGTATTTGCCAAACACCCATGATGCAAGTGAGACCAATGTTGGAGTCTCTGACATATGTACTTCATGTGTGTCACACAAGCATAGCCACCTGCCTAGGGTTCAGGGTAATGCCATGTTGCACATGGACCAGGACAGTAATGCCTACTCCAGCCATTGAATGCTCTATGTTCTCCCACTCCCATGTGTCAGCTCACATATTGGGCATTGTGAAAAGTGCACTCATGTGTCTGCCTCTGTGTCATTGTGGTGTGGCCTCGCAAAGTGGACTCCTGGGGTGGTTTAACAGTTTGGGGTGGGCAGCCATCTGAGATGTGACTATAAGATCTGCACATTGGTTCATACATAGGTGTGTCACCCCTTGGCTGTGCATAATGGTGCATGCAACATTGCGGTGCAGGTTGATTTTGTTGAGTCTAATCGGACTGTGAAGTGCCCATGTGTAGGGATTGTTGTTTTCAGTCACGGAAATGTATAATTTGTTTGATGTGTGATCATCTGAGTCCTCATTATGTGGGTGGCAGGGGGTGAACATGTGTACTTGGCATCTACAGAGCTTGCATTTCCCAAAGACCTTTGATTGAATTTGTTACACAGTGCAGACAGTTATTGTGTGGATTCACTGCCCCTGTGACAGGAGACAGTAAAGACTGACTTATCAGACAGGCTTGTGCCATGGCATTCAACTTGCGAACGTGTGATCCGGCAGTAGTGTCAGCTGTCCTGCATGAACTCCATTGTCGCATTGACTATCATGACATGAGTACATCATTGTGTCTGGTGATAGAAGCATATCCCGCATATCGAAATAGACTCTGCCCATCACTTTTCCTGACACATGTACAGAGTCATTGGCAGGGGATGGCATGTGTGTGGAGTGACACATTTCAATGTGTTATCTTGCATGTCAACCAACTGTCTATGTGGTGCATATGTGCACAAATGATTGTTGGCATCCAACATGCACCAGATAGATGTCTCCATGGATACGAGGGAAATGAGGGGAGTATTGGAGTGGCAGACTGTCAAGTGTCTTGTTCACATAGGTGTTTGCACCATTAGCACATGATGAGAAGGCTTGCTCTGAGATGTGCTGTACTTACTGTGGTGTGTCAGGTCAATACAGGTGACTGATGGGGATCTGTTTCTCCTGCTTATTTACAGATACATCTACAGCCAAGGGGGGAGGCAGCTCCTCGGACCAGGAGGAGCAGCAGAGCCAGACTGGGCCATCCGCTGAGGAGTCGGAGAAGCCCAGTGGCACGGAGGGTGAGGGGAGCCACACCCTTGAGACCTCAGCGTCATCCACTCAGCTGAGGAACACAGCTCGTCGGATAATGACTCCCTTGTGGATGCGGGTGCCAGCAGTCAACAGACACCATCAAGCAGATCTGTCCCCGCCAACACCACCACCACCATCACCACACTCCAATCTGCTCCAACCCCAGAGGTCCGTGGAGGGTCCCATTTTAGGGACCATGTCTCCTTTGCTCCAGGCACTACACCCCCTGCCTCTATCCCTCCTGCTGAATGTGAAGTCTGTGGACTTGCTTAAGCAGATCCATGTAGGGCAGACATCTATGCTGAGTGTCCTCCATGCACACATCAGTCTGTTGACACAACTGGTGTCGTTCGTGGAGGGCAACTCTTCTAGCATGTCTGCCCTACTGCGGACCAACCAGTCCATGGACTCCTCACTGATGGTAGCAGTCACCCCTACTACCTCTGCCACATCCTCAATCCCCACTACCCTACCTGTCCCAAACACACACACACCGGCACAAACACACACCACCACAGACACAGGGAGCACACAGACACACAAGCCACGATCTAAACGTACACGCAAGCACAGTCAGGGGACTGATACCTCACTCACAGGGGATGGGGAGCAGACACACACACAGGCATCCACAAGCACTCCGCAGTCCTCAGATACCTCTCCCTCCAAAACCCCTTCCCTTGCCTCACCTGCAACCCCCACCTCCTAGCAGCTCTTCCTCTTTGACCTTGGCCTCTTCCCCACCGACCCATCAGATGAGACTCGCAAGGGGAAGAGGTAGTCTGCAAGCACAGAGGGGACTGCCCCTCACACCCAGACCCCCTCAGCCAGGCACAGGCAGACTGAGGCCCCCAATCCCAAGTCTACCCTGAGCAGGAGTAGCCAGACCCCACCACCATCACGTAGCTCCACCACACTGTCTCCATCCTCCAGCCCGCCAATCTGCAGGTGCCCCCGCAACACCCTGCCCCAGGTTCCCCCACACACCCATATCACATCCCCAAAATCACATCCACACCCACCCAGACGCTCAGCCTGTTAGTGCCACTGGTGTGGAGACCGTGTCCCCGCCTCTGTCCTGCCGACCTCATCTGCACTCCCTTTCACTCCTGTGGAGTTAGGCACTGCAGTGGAGGCCGCAACAACCCGGTCTGACCAGCCCACTGCAGTGGTGCCAGCACCCACCACATCTGAATCGTGCCCTACAGTGATGCTGGCGTAGACCACTCCTGACTTGAGCCCTGCAGTGGTTAATGAGCCCACTGTGTCAGACACCTCGACTGCAGTTGACAGTCACCCCCCTGGACCCACCACCCCTCCCCTGCCTCATTATGCTATCCCCTGATCCTGTCCCTGCGGTGCCTGCCCTGCCCCTATGTGTGCCCCTCCAAGGGGAGATGTCCCCTGGCTGTAGCAGTGCAGGCAAGCAATGGGTGCCAACTTGTCCCATGTCCCCCTGTTTGGACTTTACTAATGGACTGGCCATTGGCATTTGTGTTTTCAGGACTGCAAGTTTGTCTTCCTGAATTGCTGATTAAAGCTTATTCTTTTTTATCTGGTGGTTTTGCTCTAGATAAACATGATGTTGAAGATGAGTGTCACGAACTTGCAGTTGTAATTGTGTTCATCAGAGGAAGAAACTCAAGTGTTGATGTTATGTACTCCATGTGTTCTGTGAGGTTTGTGTCCTATTCTGGTTGGCATCCATTTCATCCTGTGCAACAGTCTGAGGGGGGTCTCCAGTGGACATGCAGGTCTGTGCATCAATGGTGTAGTAGTCAACTGTGTCATCAGTGCAACTTGCTATACATGTGTGCTGAGTATGTGCAGGTGACTTAAGAGCCATTCCCGTACGGATCACTGACATAATATCGATTACACAAATATCGAGGTAGCAAAATATCGAGTTAAAAATATCGACTACAAAAATATCGACCTCCTATCTCTAAACAGGTAAGTGCAAAAATATCTAATCAAAAATATCGTTGTAAAAAATATAGATGGTAAAAATATCGAATGTTTTAAGTATCTTAAAAGTAATTGAAAAATGATAAAATATTAAATATAAATAATTTAAACACTTAAATAAACTTAAAAATAAAAAATAATTAATTTAAGTTAAAAATAAATAAACATACAATTTTATTTTTAAAAACATACATATATATAAACATAATATTGATAAAAAAATACATAATATTTTTACCATAGGATAGCAAGACAGTAAAATTTACTATTACTACTTCACAGAGTGCATCAGTAGAGAAAGCATTGGATAGTGTAGGGGTAAAAATTACTTTTCCCACTCCAGTAAGTGCAACAGTAGGGAAAGCGTTGGATAGCGTAGAGGTAAAAATTACTATTCCCACTCCAGAGAGTGCAACACCAGGGAAAGCGTTGGATAGCGTAGTGGTAAAAATTACTATTCCCACTCCAGAGAGTGCATCAGTAGGGAAAGCGTTGGATAGCGTAGTGGTAAAAATTACTATTCCCACTCCAGAGAGTGCAACAGTAGGGAAAGCGTTGGATAGCGGGAGGATAAAAATTACTATTCCCACTCCAAAGAGTGCAACAGTAGGGAAAGCGTTGGATGGCGTAGGGGTGAAAATTACGATTCCCACTCCAGAGAGTGCAATGGTAGGGTAAGCGTTGGATAGCGCAGAGGTAAAAAGTTCTATTCCCACTCCAGTAAGTGCAACAGTAGGGAAAGCGTTGGTTAGCGGGAAGGTAAAAATTAGTATTCCCACTCCAGAGAATGCAAAAGTAGGGTAAGCGTTGGATAGCGTAGGGGTAAAAATTACTATTCCCACTCCAAAGAGTGCAACAGTAGGGAAAGCGTTGGATAACGTAGAGGTAAAAATTACTATTCCCACTCCAGTGAATGCAACAGTAGGGAAAGCATTGGATAGCGTAGGGGTAAACATTACTATTCCCACTCCAGAGAGTGCAACAGTAGGGAAAGCGTTGGATAGCGTAGGGATAAAAATTACTATTCCCACTCCAGTTAGTGCAACAGTAGGGAAAGCGTTGGATAGCGGGAAGCTTAAAATTACTATTCCCACTCCAGAGAGTACACCAGTAGAAAAAGTGTTGGATAGCGTAAGGGTAAAAATTACTATTCCCACTCCAGAGAGTGCAACAGTAGGGTAAGCGTTGGATAGCGTAGGGGTAAAAATTACTATTCCCACTCCAGAGAGTGCAACAGTAGGGAAAGCGTTGGGTAGCATAGGGGTAAAAATTACTATTCCCACTCCAGAGAGTGCAACACTAGGGAAAGCATTGGATAGCGTAGGGGTAAAAATTACTATTCCTACTCCAGAGAGTGCAACCATAGGGTAAACGTTGGATAGCGTAGGTGTAAAAATTACTATTCCCACTCCAGAGAGTGCAACAGTAGGGAAAGTGTTGGATAGCGTAGGGGTAAAAATTACTATTCCCACTCCAAATAGAACAACAGTAGGGAAAGTAAATACTTCATATATGAATAAAAATAAATTCAATATTAATACCGATTACAAATTAATTAAAATAAATTCCCAATTTAAGATATTATAATAATTATTCAATTAAAAATAATAAAATAATTTTAATTACTAAAAAACAATTACCTATTAATACAAATTATTTACCAATAACCATAAATTATAAAAAAAAATAAAAAATGTAACAATTAATTAAAAATAAATACCAATTTATATAATAAAAAATTTAATTACTTATAATTAAATGACTTCCCACCCAATTCCCCTATAAACCCACAACCCACTACAAAAATTAAATACATAAAATTAACACAATTATCAATTAATAAAAAATATTTACCAAATATATATCAATTAATTACCAATTATAAAATGAAATGACAATTAATTGTAAATAAATAGCAATACATCATTTAACATATTTAATTGATTATAACTAAATTACTTCCCACCCTATTCCCCTATAAACCCACAACCCGCTCCAGAAAAGCAATAAATAAAATTAACATAATTATCAATTAATCAAATAATAAAAATTAATTACCAATTATATTTTAATTAATTGCCAATCAAAAATTAATTAACAATTAGTTCTAAATAAATACCAATAAATTAAAATATTTAATTAATTATAATTAAATTACTTCCCACCCTATTCCCCTAAAAACCCACAACCCGCTTATATTACGCAAAAATTAAATACGATAAATTAATTAATTTAAAAAAGTTATAAAATAAAAATACACTTTTAACATATATACTAACATAAAAACACTTACATATTATTAAAACATAAATATTAACTTACTTACCTAAAATTCGATATTTTTGTTGTCTATATTCTATCCATATATATTTTTGTTGTCTATATTCTGTCCCTCGATATTTTTGTTGTCTATATTCTGTCCATTCGATATTCTGTCCATTCTATATTTTTGAGTCGATATTATTGCTATTCTATTCGATATTTTTGTAGTCTATATTCTGTCTTATCTATATTCTGTCTACTCGATATTTTTAACTCGATATTATGCTACCTCGATATTTTTGTCATCGATATTATGTCTGTATACCTCCCAGGCTGAGGTGACCAGAGCCTTCATTGTGGTGTTATTGTTGGCTCACTGACCACGTGTATTGCTGACATGACCGAGCCCTGCAGAGACAACGTTTGGCACAGTTGACATTCCACAGGAGTGTAGGCACAGCATGGGAGTGTTCTATTCTGTGGCATTGCCTGAGCCTATGGTGTGTGTTGTGTGAGCATGTCTGTGTGTGTTCCCTTCCCTTTTCCTACACAGCCTGTATTCCCTTCAGATGTCCCAGTTTGTGGTGCTTATTGAGTTGTCCATTGTTAATTCGACATCTCCGCCCTGGGTTGTCTTGGATGTGGGTGCATGTCAAACTACGGTCATCAGGGTGTCATCACTCAGTGTTTTTGTTGAGAGGTTGTGGGATGTGGGCAAATGCACATGGGACACATTCAGGGGTCTTCAAGTCCCTTTTGTGTTACAGCGATCATATTGTTGTGGCAATGTTGTATCTTTCAGTGATTGTGACACGTATACCTTATAAACCACAGGTGGCCACATGCATGCTGTTCCATAAAATTACTCTAAATTAGGCATATATCTTTGGACTGTTATTCTCATTCTAATTTAACTGTTAGTAATTATAATCTGGGACTTTCATAAATTAACTTCTCCACAAGATCACCTATATTCTTTCAAACTTCACTTGGATCTAAAATATCATTCAATCTGATGCTCCCCCACCACCTCCCCGGGCTTGTTTGGTGCACATGTTTTGCAATTTAATGCTAGCTTCTCTGTTCGGCAGTGTAGGTTCATGGGAGTTTATATCAGAAAGAATAGCATCAGAGCATTCAACTCTAGGAGTCTTCTATGTGACTGTCAAAGCCAGCAATCAATTTGCTTTTGTGCTGGGTCATTATCTCTTAGTTGTAGCAGCCGCTAACAGCCCTGGAGAACTCTGACCAATCCATGTAGTACAACCCTCCTTTAGTTGGGACACAAAGTAACCCTTCATAAGCAATCTCACCCGTGCCAAGGTAGAACTCCCGTCCACACTGCCCACAATGTAGGCTTCTTTCATATGATGCACACTATCATGATACATCAGAGATTTAAAATAACAAAGTCCTTGATTTCCTCTTTTCTGAGATTTCAGGGAAATGCATAATGTTACAGAAAGACATCTATGGGACTACTAAATGTTCAGGTCTGAGCCATGATCCTCCTTCATGTACCCTTCCCCATGATGAGTGATCATCATTTAAAGAGTGCAAACAGCAACTTCCGATGAAGCGTTGCAGTGCTACCAGCAGGAGGCTCAACGCTATCCAGCAGCTACCTAAAGAGGAAGGTTTTTAATCCTTTTATAAAATGGTTTTCAGAGGTGGGATTTTTCAAGGCTAAAAGAAGTTTGTTCCAGAGCTTTGCTGCTCAAAAAGATAAGGAGCATACACCCCTTGTAGCTCAGCAAATTCAGAGGACAAATAAAATACACTGATTGGCTGATGGTACAGACCTGGTGGGCCTATATTCTCTGAACATGCCCCTCAGGTAGGCTGGGTCCTCATTATGGACAGCTCTAAAAGTGATAAATAGAGCCTTAAAAGTGAATCTCTTGTTCACTTGAACATGCCACTGAAGTAGGCTGTGTCTTCATTATGGACAGCCCTAATGGTGGTAAATAGAGCCTTGAAAGTGAATCTTTTGTTCACTGGCGGTCAATTAAGTTGCTTCAATTATGGAGAAATTGATTGCCGCCTGGGCAGGTTAAAATTCTAGCTAGCCGGCTACATTCTCACACATCTGTGGCTTATATATGAGGCCAGCCGCACCCATGGATAAAAAGAGTTAGCATAATCTAATCTACAGTTCAGCAGAGCGTGCACAGGCTGGCAAAAGTTTATGGGTGTTCTTAAAATATGTTAGAAGAGCAAAAACAGAAGGCTTTGATGACCTGATTCAGGGGTTTGAAGGAAAGCTCATGGTCAAATTTTATTCCCAGGTTCCTCACAGTGGTGGATGGGGATAGGGGTTTTCATGAGTCCTTCAGCCATCAACTATGTAACTCAAGTGGCTGAGAGTTTACGAACAATAGTTTCTTGGACTTGCCAAAGTTAATTTTAGGCAGCTCCTCTGCATCCAACTTGCCACTGCACTCAAGCAACTTGGAATTTTACAACCACCGTTTCACTGGTGGTAGGAGAGCATCAATTGAATGCCATCGACATATGACACGATATTGAAGCCCCCATATTCCATCACCTTTGCTAGAGGTGCAATGTATGTAGTAAACAGGGTGGGGCTGAGGGCCACGCCCCATGAGACACTGTGTCTCAATCCCTTGTAGCTCCCCAACCTTATCCATCACCTGTTTCAAGAACAGATTTATAGAATGTTTTTCACTTATCTGTTAAATCCTCTTTTTTATTCCCCTTCTAGACTAACCAACATTAAATATGAGTATATTCTTCCTTTACTGAACTTTTTACTTATGCATGATCCCAAACTCGGGAACTCTATGAAACTCTTGAGAATATCCTAAAAGATATCGCTTTGTGGATGTTCATGGGTATCTGCTTGGCTACTGCCTTCCCTCTCCAGATAACATCTACCCCTTTTTCCTGTCCTGACACAGACTTATGCCCAAGTACATCGAGTAGAATTTTCAACTGGTAAGGAGCACAAATCATGAGTCTATGAATTTCTCCTAACCTTCGGCTTATGGCCGTCCATCTTGCCTTCCATGAAGACCTTACTCTTTGCTAGCAAACTCTAAACTGAGCTCTACTTTGGTTGATGTGACTTAAAGCACCTGGAATCCTTTGAGCAGCAGCACATTTCAGAACTATGTCATTATTTCATGCATTCAGAAGATTCGAACACATGAAATGAAATTCAACCTTTTTGCACACATCAGTGTTTTGAACTAGACTTCCGTTGGCATCGAGTAATGTTTACCTTTGTAGTGCCTTACAAAAACTGCCTTCAGTCAGTCAGTCACAGATTTTGAGCAGCAATGTTGCTGTTTTGTTTTAAGACGTGCTGTACTCTGTACACTTGGTACAAATCATTACTTTTGGTATTGATAACTGCTCCATTATGTGTCTTGCTCATTTGTATTCACATTTTATTGTTTTACTCTTCATTCTGCATGCAAGGGAACAGAAACGGTGGTACCCAGCTGTTTTCTGAATAGCAATGAATCACGTGGGAGAGTAGCAAAATAACTGCTTGGAGCAGACATCGAGTCTGTTTCTGGGGGTTTGATTTCTAAATTATTTAAAACCTAATATTCTCCCTTTGGAGATATGCAGGACAGCTTGGTGGCTCTGACTTTGAAAATATGTGATTATCATCCACGTTTCATTATTTTGAATAATTACACTTTAAGCAATCTAATCTAGTGAACTAGCCCAAAGAAGGTATCCCCCAAGATATGACAGACAACAGTGGTGCATTCTTTACACATCCCAGATAATGACAGAAAATGTAAACAGATACCAGATTCGAATGTGGACTTTGCATGTTTCTTATGTAGCATAATGGTGAATGATACAATACATTTGACATTGCTATTAAAGAGTGCCTTTACTTTAGGATTTATGAATTTACTCACATAGTTTTTAACCATGTTATTTGAAATATTGATTGTGGCTCCATCCTTCATCAACAGACATGCATTCAATATGATTGATTTAGAAATAATCCTTTGTAGGAATGAAAATCATTGTTTCCTTCACGTTATTGTGTGTCATTGCTAACATGTAGCTATCCTTTGTAAATGTGTGCAAAATTGTCTGTGTAACTTTCATTGTCATAAATATTAGGTTTTACCCATCCTCACATGTGTAGAATATGATTTGAATAAAACCAAAAATGATTGTTCAATGTTTGCGTTTATGTTACATGTAGGTAGTTTCAAATGTAGGTCTCAGTCATACTTACTATTGAGAAATATGAATATTTATTGTATGCGAATGCAATGTGAACTACAGTTCTATAGAAGGTATAATTGTTTATGTTTAATTGACACACACATATTTAATAAGAAACCTTTGATTTAATGAACATTAACTGTGTTTTGAGGTCTGAGACTCTGATGAGTGAAACACGGTAATCAAAATTCAATGAATCACCCATGAGTTTATTTATTAATCTTGAATTGAGAGTATCTTCAAAGGCTAACACTTGTTTCAGGACAACATGTTTCTTCATCAGAGCTAAATAATATATATCTCACAAATGCCAATATGGCAATCTTTAACAATGTCTAAGGTATGGGAGAAGATGATGTATTTGTTGTTTGAATGATGATTAATGTTCTAAAAAAAAGATATGTTCAAAATTCTGGTTGTAGTGCTCACCGATGAACTTATATCGAATGAGCACTACTACCAGAATATATTTGTTTGAGAATATTAGTCATGATTCAAACAACGAATACATCGTCTACAAAAAAATATGTTTAATATTCTGGACGTTGGATGCATCTACTGTATTAAGGCCTCTCATATACAATGACATTTGGGAGTTGTGTAAGTATTGTAAGTGAATAACCTACCTTCTACTGTATTTCTTCTTGAGCTAGTCTTCAAAATATATGTCTGTTGCTCAGAAACCCAGCAGCAGGATACCAAATATAAATAGAGGTCAGCCATATTGGTTTAGGGTAGTTTAAATAGCTTGGCCCCTTAGAATTCTGAGATTTTAGTAAGTAGAGTATGATGGCCAATTCATACCACATCATGAACTCTCAGGGGGGTATGAAGAGCATCAACGCTACTGTCAGACTAGCACCTCTAAATAGGCGTAATAAAAAATAATTAAAGCTGTGCTATGGTGATGTGTTTGTCACTATTTTTAATTTTCATTTGACTGCACATTTTTATGCTTTACACATAATCTCTGCTTGTTCAAATTTCAGTGTGATTTTATATTTAAATTGCCCATAATGGGCAATTTTCACATTAACTTGTAACCATAGTTAGAGTGTGTTCATGTTAAGTTAGCTGTAATCACTGTGGGGCATATGTATCAAGCCTTTTCCCGTTCGCAAACAGGCAGATTCTCAGAGTCTGCCCGTTGGCGAATGGGAAAAAGACTTTTGGGATGCATCATCCCAACGACCGCGTTGTGACAATGCATACCATTACCCTGCAAGTTGTTTCAACGACTTGTGGAGGGGGAGAAGTGTTGGATTTAAAATCCAACACCTTCCCTACAATCCGCACAGACTGGAGTTGGAATAGTAAATGTTAGTATTCCAACATCCAGCGCCCCCCTTCCGGAAGTAGTTGTAACGACTTACGGGGTAATGGTATGCATTGTCACTATGTGGTTGTTGTTACAACCGCATTGTGACAGCATGCGGGGTAATAGTATGCGGGGTGAAGAGACATATTCGACTTGAAAAGCCCATTTTAAATGAAATGTTTTATTTCTGTTTGCTGTGCACAATCTGTTCTCCTGTTCCAGAAACCACGTTCCAGTAGTACACTTGTTAACTGTGCTGTTATTGTTAGATTATCTGCGAAGGCCACATAAAGTAACTTTCACTATTACTGATCTGAGCAGTAAATCTTATTACCTGTGCATGAGATGACCCAGCGGAGAAGAACACTTCCTTGTGCGATGTCTATGAAGGTTGAGGAGCTAAACCCCTCTCATGTGTAAAACCTCTTTCTGATCAAATTTCATGATTTAAATAAGATTTTTCTGTTAGGCAGTTAGACTTGTTTCTGTACATCTTTGAAAGGGAATGTCCCATTGTCACTCTTGAGGCCCCATGCTGCTTTTAATCCTACTCATACACCAATCTCTCAAACAAAACCTTTTCTCTTTTCCTTCATTGGAGCGTTAATTTGTTTCTGCCTTACAGACTTTATTTTGCTGACACCTGCTTAAAACTTCCTTGACTTCACTTATGAAACCTTCTTAGTATTAGGGAGTTTCCCTTCAAGAAAACAACATTTTTTAGGTTGAGCATTCGAGACCTCTTTTATATAGTTTAGTATATACTTATATGTGTATCTACTTTGTGGGCTCTTAAGATCAGTCCTAGGACTTGTCTGCTTTCGCTTAGGGACTTTTTTCTGTTCAAATCCCTCTATTTAACTGTCTTGATAGAAAATGACCAGGAGAGGTCAATAAAACACCTTTCTGCTGAGAGACTTTATTTTTTTTTATTTCTCTGGCAACTGCCTCTATTTAACTTTCTTGATAGAAAACGAATAGCACAGGTCAGTAAAATACCAACATCACTTTAGAATTCTCTAGATTCTAGTCCTTAGAAATTGTCTTCCACAAGCACCCGTAGACAATACTATTTTTTATCAAATCTTGTATTTTCAGTGACCACCAAAGGCCCTGATGTTATATTAAAAATAGAGCTTTGGACTATGCCATTTCCAGCTGAAAGGCAATATTTCTCTGCATTTGTTTCCATACCTGGTGTGTCACGCATTTTGGTGCTTACTTTCCTTCCATGTTAAAGAACAGTAGATGTTCCAGCACCCAAGCTAATGTGCTACATACATAGAAGGTCCCAAAGGCGAGACCGATTGCATTGCAAATGCTTATTACAATTTTCCTACAATAATCCTTCAATAATATAGCGTTGTATACTGTTTTGACTTGTTAGGATTAATTGATTTATGTTTTAACCAAATGATTATTGACTTACGACTAAGTTGACTGATTTGGATTTGCAATATGACAATATATTCTCAAGGCAGAAATTTGCTTCTTGAGATCTTTATTGGCTCTCCCGGCTAGTACTCCCCTTACCTCTTTGAGAATGGATTTAGGAATTATACCAATAGATGAAGAAATTTGCCTACGCCCTTTAATATACTGGCGCAGATTGTGGGTAACTCCAGAACTGAAGCATTTTAGATCTGAAGCTAAAGAACTAATGGGACTTCCTGGGACTGAAAAACTCCAGTGGTTTGCTTATATAAAAAATGAGAGTAAGAGGCTAGGTAATTTGGATCTCTGTAGCAACCCTGAAGTTGCCTGTGCAGAGATGTCACACACTGACTTGGTGAAATGCTATCGTAATCAACAGATGGTGGATATCCTCAGTAACTCTACGTTGGGTCTTTTAACCACAGAGTTTCTTAGTATTAAAGAGGAGTATAAATTAGAGCCATTTTTGGATGAGATCTTGCCTAGTGGAGCGTGGAAACTCTTTGTACAATTTAGACACGGTACACTACCACTTAGGGTTTTTTCTCACAAATGGTCCCATTCCAAGCTGCTAGAATGTCCAGCGTGTGGTGTACAGGAGGAGACTGAGCCCCATGTTTTTTTCTTCTGCCCATGTTATAAGTCTCTTAGGCAGCGTTGGCTTATCCAACTGTGTAGCAACTTGGGGTTCAAACAGTATCATCAGACATTTAGAATATTAAAATGTGATACCTCTCCGCCTGTTGTATTTTCAGTTTCCTGTTTCCTGTACGCTATGTGGTGCAGGCGCTGGTCATTTATTAATAATGCTTCCCTCTGACACTTCTTTGTTTAGTCCTTCCTGAGGTGTGATACATGCGTCCTGTTTGCTTATTACTTGTACTTCTTGTATCTTTTTTTAACTTTTTTACTCTCTTTTTAACTATGTTCTTACTTTTTATGATATTTAATTGAGTATTTTTATTCCAATGCTGATGTACATAGTCATAATGCTGTTTTTATCGATGGTATATTTGTATCTTTTAAGGTCTATGACCGAAATAAAGATTATTTGAAAGATTGGATTTGCAATTTTCTAATCTAATAAACCTTTATACTTAACAAATCTATTATCTATTCTTGTGGGGCAAAATGTGTTCCACTGTTAATAGTATGCCATTGAACTGAAGATAATAAGCCTCAGTTCGAGTCAAAGATCGATCCACTTGGGTACAGCTGAGACTTGAGATTTACACCAATGTTTGCATGGTGCAAACAGCTTCTTTATCTTCTATATTAGATGGTAGCAGAGGATACTTCTCATTGAGGCATTTAAAGTTAGAACCTGGCCCATAGACATTTAGAATCTTCCCCAGCTCTGTCCACATCCCTGAGATTCCATGGTCCAACTTGGAGCAGTGCTCAGGCGTTCCTGAAGTGGGTGCAGTGTCCTAGAAGTGCCTGTATAGCAGGGTTCTGTTTCTTTGTCTGTTGTTGAATGTTGTCGTGTTTGTGGGTTTTGATGAGTTAGTGTGTTTTGCAGTGTGGTACCTATTTTGAGTCAAGAAGTGCTCCATGTTCAGGTAAGATTTGGAATGGTGATTTGTGTACATTGCTTATGTTTATGAAGAGAAACAGGCTTGTTGTAGCAGTTGAAGTTTGGTTATTCGACCCGTCATAGTCTAAGATCCCAGGATAAACTTTGAGTATATTACGTTTTAACTTTTTTGCTAAGGTTTGTGGTGTCAGACCATGCAGTGCTATAAGACAGAATCAGAAGTGCTATCAGGTACTTATTAAACTTCTATTATGAGAGTATACTTACTGAGATTGGTGTACAGCACTAGCCAGGGTGATTTCCACTTGTCTGAGTGATAGCACAGGATGGCTTTATTCCCTGATTCCCATACAGTTACTGTGGACTTTGAATTTTTCATTTTAGTGGAACAGACAAGAGTTATCACTTTGTTTAAATAATTGTTGGTACTCAATGAATCGCTTTGAGTGAGAGCTGCTAAGAGATCCTGTGATTTGCATCATAGGGTACGGCACTGGTATTGGTCAGTTGGTCTCTGTACCTCGCTGGGACACATCATTACATTAGAGGGTACTGCACTGTGAGTGACCAGTTCAGTGGTGTTGCACTGAGATTGGATGTTAGAGTTGTTGCATATTGA
Source organism: Lissotriton helveticus (assembly GCF_964261635.1). NCBI lineage: Eukaryota > Metazoa > Chordata > Amphibia > Caudata > Salamandridae > Lissotriton > Lissotriton helveticus. The sequence continues at coordinate 292,321,538 of NC_136060.1, forward strand.
TTTGTCATTTATTGAGAACTGTGGGTCATTTCAATTGGAGCTAATGAATTTTGTGTTGTTTCAAAAGAAAAAAATATGTTTTTCAAGAAATTGAAAGCTTTGCTCTGAGCTGATGTGAGAATATCTCTCAATGAGGCCAAGGAGGACAATCTTCAGAGTCATGCCTGTTTATTACATGACAACCAATGTTGATGTACACAGGTATCTGGCTCAAACAGTGCAATAATATCACTAACAAGGAAGGGTCCTTGCACTTTCCCCTAGATGGTACCTTTAATTTGAGAATAACTGAGAATTGAGGGGAATGCTGAGTGAGATGCGGCCTACATTGACCAGCTCAATATGATGGCTTGAATGCATGGGATTGTACAGCCATGTGAAGGAGCAGGAGAAATTTCAGATTAAACACACAAAGACAGTTCATGGTTGGATAGTAGTGAAGTGAAATGCAGAACAGCAGGCAGTCAGAATGTACCTTGTGCTAATCAGTGGAAGAACAGGGAGAAAGAAAGCATGAGTGAGATAAGGGTGTGATTGAAGTAAAGAATGATGAAACTAGCAACAATGACTCAAGCAATGATTTCTTAGATGACTTCTTAGCCTTTTGACCTCCTGCTATAATGCTATTCAGCCGGGAGAAGGGAATCTACCAGTTGTGAGGAAGCAGAGGATGTCCACTCACTTTCGACCTAGGTGTGAAGGAGTCAGCAGAGTGAGGGAAGGAGGATTACTTATTGTTACAGGTTTGCCTGCAGTTGCATCTGTTCCACCATTAGTGACTTTGAGCACGATTGTTGTCACCCCTTCCCCAGCTGTTCCTCCAGTTATAACTACCCCTGCTGCCCCAAATACCAGTGCCACTGTAGATATAGGAGGAAGACCCTGAAAAGTAACAACTCCCATTGTGAGTGTACCTATTGCATCGGTTGATGACATTTCTGAGTCAGATGCCCCAGAAAATGAGGAGACAGCGGCAATGGTGTTAGATGTTGGGAACATAAGTATAGAGTTTGAAGAGTAAGCCATGGGGGAACTCTGAAGATGGAATCTATAAAGGAGTATAACAAAGAAGAGCACCTGTGTAGAGAGAATGCTAGGTGTGAATGTCATTTCATGTCCTAGTTTGCACTTGGATTGGGCCTAGAGATTAGCTCACATATTTAGCAGAATGGGATTTGATGCAAGTCTAAGACCTTAGATGCAACCCAGCGCTACGTAAAGTATTGTAGAAATGATTTGGACCAAAGAGAAATTCATGTCGGCTCAAACAAAGTGAGCCAAAGGAATTTCGAATAACCTGTATATGGGAAATCCATTTGATTGTTCTGATTTTGGTGCTGGAATGCAGGGAGGTGGATATTAAGGTGGTGGTCAGATGATGCAGAATGTGAAAAGCGTCCCACAGGGTAAAGGATGAGGAATGCCCAGTGATTCTAATTCAGGGATGAATATAGCCATGTTAAAGAAGCCTATGCCCGGTTATTTCTGCAGCAAGTTGGGCTATTGTAAGACAGAGTGCAGATCAAACCCACTTTGGATGCAAATTGATTGTCAAATGCCTAATGTAAATGTCCAAGCTCAGAACATGCAAATGTCAAGACCCCAGAACCCTCATATACCCCGAGCCTCATTAATGCAGAACAACTGAAATAACCCAAGATTGTATGTGAACCCAAACACCAGAGTTCAACATAACCCCTTCACAATTCTGACAATTTCCAACAGTTCCCAGTCTTCAGTGGTTTCAGAGATCCAGGGTCTGATCAATCACAATGAAAATGCCTAAGAGAAGAGAAAGAATGTGTGCTTGGTGCAGTCTTTGAGGTACACCACAGTCTCTCGCATGATGCATGCAAAGGAATGTTATGTCTGTACCCATCTACCTGCATCTGTGGCAGAGGGCGTATGACCTACCATCTCATTCCACTTATTTATGGACTGTCCTGTAATATAATTCTTAGTTCTTTATACTATCAGGATTATTTTGAATATTGTTTTTGAACTATTATTTAATTATCTCAGAGGTGCCCATGTACAAACATACAAATCATCATTCTAATGCTAAATATATGTACACTGTGTGGCACTTCTTTAGGTCTTAAATTAAGCTTGACAATGTCCATGGACAGAATTTGACTTACAAACTGAGTAAAGTCGAGAAGGATTTCATTGAGGATATTAAAGATAGAAGGGAAGAACTTGCATTGAAAGCAAAGAATGGAAAGGATAAATCCACGGCTGTGTGGGTAAAGGAAGAAGCAGAAAAAAAATTAGCTGGAATATAACGGAAAATGTTTGAAATTATCAGATGATGGGTTGGAGTGAATGCCTGCACTTATCGATCAGATATCTGCAGGGAATGATCCTGTTATTTCTACAGTTTATTATGTGTGTAGAAATAATGCATATTTAGAGCTTAATACTTATTGGTTTGGGAGATGTTCTTTAGCCCTACTATTCCCCAAGGAGTATCATGTACATATATTAGGTGACTAGGGAATTGGGTTTCATGGAAGAACTAAATGCAGTGCTTCACAAATAGTAGGTGACATTTCTTAGGCTATAATCCCCTATATTAGAGTAGTCTTAAATAATTAAAATATTAGAAAGTTGTCTACATTGGTCGACAGCCTTGCGGCAAGAGAGGTGCAGAAAAGGGCAAGAGAGGTGCAGAAAGAGGCAAGAGGGGTGCAGACATAAGAGTGTAAGCTGCAGAAAGAGGGAAGAGAGGTATAGAAAGAAGCGAGAGAGGTGCAGAAAGAATACAGTGAGCTACAGAAAGAGGCAAGCTAGGTGCAGAAAGAGACAAGAGAGTTGCTTCTGTCGACCTTTGAAGACAGGATTTCCCGTTGCCACTCTTGCAACACCATGCTTCTTTTATTTCTGCTCACAGAGATAATCTCTCATGACAACCCTTTCCTCTTTACCCTCACTGGAGCCTTTATTCAGTTCTGCCTTGGAGATGCTATTTTGCTGACACCTACTGCTTGGAACTTCCTTGGCTTCACTTCTGAAACCTTAGATTAGCATTAGAAAGTTACCCTTCAGGGAACAGTAATCTTTTACGATTTACCAACAATAATCCTTAGAAAAGTTGACCTTGCTGTAACCTAATGAATATTGATTTAAGAATCATTTGTCTGATTTGAGTTTGTATTAGCTATTCTACTATAAATTGCATGCAAATGTATTTAGGGGCCGATTAGGATGGCGGACGGACTTGCGTCCGTCCGCCACCCCTGAGTAGGAGGGACCGTCCGCATGGGCAGCGGCGGTCCCTCCATGGCAATTAGGATGTGACCGCCAGGGTGGCGGTCACATCCTCTATTATTAACATTGCGGCGGGTGCAGCTTCAAGCTGCACCCGCCGCAATGTTAAAAATGCATGTGTTGCATTTACATGCACAAAGCGGCAGGCACCGCACGGTGCCTGCTGCTTTGTGTACGCAAATGCTGGGGGGTACCATAGGTACCCCCCATGTGCACCCCCCACCCCCCATTCACCCAGGGGGCCCGCAACGGGCCCCCAAAGTGAATGTCCGTATGCTTTTCCATGGCGGAAAAGCCGCCGTGGAAAAGCATATTTACACAAACATCATAATATGGCGGACGGTGTCTCATAGACACCGCCTGCCATGTTATAGCTTTTCCGCCGCGGTCGGAAGCCGACCGCGGCGGAAAAGCGGCGGACGGAATTCCAGACCCACCAGCCATCCTAATTTGGCGGTGGGTCTTTGGAGTCTCCGCCACGGTTTTTCCGCATCCTCCAGGCCGGCGGACACTTCCGCCGGCCCGTAGGATGCGGAAAAACCGCCATCCTAATCGGCCCCCTAATGTGGATAGCCTAAAATATTTTCATGAATCTATTCCGCTTTATTGTACAATATACTATGAGAAGGAAAATACATTGTTTAAATCTCACTCAGATTGCTGAAACTAGAAGGGAATTAAAAAGATTAAAAAATAAACAAAAAAACCAGTTGTCCAACTGCCAATAAAGTGCAGGACCATGAAACTTAGAGAATAGTTTTGTCATGGTCTCTCTTGCTTGATGGCCTGCTGGTTACTTTTTGTATCTCAATTTTCTGTATCAGTGCGGCCCAGATTGCGTCTATAAATTTCCCTCGTCGAGCGACTGTTTGAGATGTATTAGCGGAGAAGCACAGGACTGAAACTTCTATGCATCATACAAAGCCATGAGACCTACAAATGGGAAGTACCAGATGATGCCGCCGCTAACTAACTTTGGGCAGCAGCACAGCAAATGAAGCCAGGATTTGCGATGGTAACTGCAGAGCCGACAGGCGACTGAATTGTCCTGCCGGGCCCAGGATGGATTGAAGTCCGAAATGGGCAATGCGAGAAGTCTCATTTAAGTAATTCTTTTCCGGGTCAGGACTGTCAAGGCGTGCTCAAAATAAGGCTGTGGTTTTCCCTTGATGTAGGAGGTGTTCAATGAAGAGAGGTTAGATTGATGATGTAAATGTTCCAGGTCCCTTTCATAGGATATTTTCTTGACCTGTGTGTTCACTATTTTTTTCCAGGCTTTTACAGGGATGTCTGGATTGTGTAGGTTTTGGATGTCTAGTTCCAATAATATTGTGGCTGCTACCAACTGAGCCTCTCATGGAGAGCCACGCTTTTCAAATATTATTTTAAGTTGCATTTTCAATGAGGATGCTGGGGCACGCGCGGTACTAATATAGTATTTTAAAGTGGCCCCTGAGCAAGTGATGTCCAGATGGATGAGTCCCAGCTCCAGCCTTACTCTTGCTCTCCTAGCCTGTCGTGGGAGAGCTAGAACCTTCTTTTAGGCAGACATTTGATGGTTTATGAGGAGCTTGGTAAAGGCGCCAGGGAAGACTAAGTGGCTGTAGTTAAGAGAGGGAATTAGTTTTGCTCTTAGAACTTTCAAAATGTGCTCTGCAGCCGGAATATGAAATCGATGATTACAACTTCTCAAACTGTAAATGATGCCGGCCCCCTTGCTTCTTAGATGTTTCAGTCGGGCTATGGGTTTGGCCCCTTCCTGTGGCCCAGATAATTATAACTTATGCATGTTCTGAGTTGCAGGTCACCTAGGCGCCATTGTGCTATCTTCTTTCGGTAGTACTTCCCAAAGATAAGTATCCTGGTCTTCTCTTGATTCACCAGGAGGTTGCTTTTTGATTAAACCTATGCAGGGTGTCAAAGGATTTCTGTAGGCCTGTCCTAGTGTGATCCATTATTACTATGTGGTCAGCCTACTGGAAAATTTGGAGCCGCACATTCCCCTACCTTGGTGTTAGTAGACTTGCCCCCTCCAGTGCTTTTCCTAGGTCGGCTGTGTAAAGATTAAACAGTAGAGGGGCTAGGACACACCCTTGTTTTAGACCATTATTATTTGATACCTTAGCAGTTACAGTCATTTGGCTGGTCTTGATATGGACCCAGGACCCCTGATGTAGCCAAATGAATACTGATTTAAGATTCATTTGTCTGATTTGAGTTTGTATGAGCTATTCGCTAATAAATCATAAGGTTTGCAAATCTATTACTCCCTGTCATTCTTGTGGGAGAAAATGTGCTTCACTGTTATTGAGGTGCCAGTGCACTGATCATGTTGAGCCTCAGCTGGAGTCAAAGATCCATCAATTTGGGTACAGCTGAGATTTGAGATTTGCACTGTTTGTATGGTGCACGAACGGTCTTTATCTGCTATATCATCAATGCAATGTGCTGACACTCACCTGGCTGAGATGGCCTGCATGTGTGGCTGTGATAACTGCACACTCAGCTCCCAGATGAGGTGAAACTAGCAGAAACGAGCACCAAGGGCATGAGACTATATGCTGCATATATTTTTGCATGTAAGCAACACAATTGCCTTGCGTGCGCCGAGGCCTGGCTAATGTTTAAAAACAGCACATACATAAATAAATGAATGAAAGAATAAGTAAATGCATATTCAGTCAAATATTTCCTTTCACATCTGCCTTAATGGTTACATTTCATCCAATAAGTACTATTTAGTAGTACATTTCATCTGGTAAAGGTACATTTTATAGCTCTGATTGTTTCGAAATCTGCGTTCTTTTGCAATAGTACAATTCAATGTTTCTATTGGTCTACATAGACAAAAGCTCGCTTAAATTATAGAATATGGTACTATAGAGCACTTTGGCCCTCAGTAACTCCATCAGGCAGTTTAGGTAAAAGGGCCTTTTAAAATCGTGAGTAGTAATGCTTGCAAACAGACAACCCTATTCTATAGAATATCACAAAGTCTTGCGTATGACCCCTGTATGAACTCAGGAGCAGGCAGGAGTATATGTTGTTAGCTTTCCTGGCATAGTCCATATCAATAAACTCCCCTGAGTTCAAAGGTCATGAATTACATTTAATGAAGATGACGGCAAATATTGCCTATGGCTGCTACAGGTATGAATGCAGCATTCCTCTTTTGGTCCAAAACGATGAATGCAAAACACCCGGCTGGACGCAACTGAAGGTCTCGTTTTTTTTTACCATATTCTTTCCATTACCAAAGGTTTTCCCATGTACAACTATTTTTTTAGATTTCCCAGCTTGGGCCTCTACCCTACCGTTTATTCCCCAGTGGCAATCGTGATTATCATAAACATATGCTTCCAGTCTGCCAACCACTGAACTGCTGGATTTAGTGTCTCAAAAGCTGTTGAAGTTAGTGAAATTTATTTCACAACAGTAAAATGTACTTCGAGCAACGTTCAACAAGAATGTTGATACTAGATGCAACAAACATTCTGAAAAAACACAAATACATGCAACATGTAAATATTCTACACTTTCAAGTTCAAAATGTAAACCCTTAATTATTAAAATATCTGCACATATTCCCGTTTTTACATCACTCGCAAACGATTGAAGAATGACTTCGACTGATTTAGATACCATTCTTGAATCAATTTAAATAACAAACAGTCATGTTTTTACATTAGTTTTAACAGCATTTGTAAAAAAATGTTTGCCACAGGGCATGTTGGAAACATTTTCATTCTTGACAAGTTAACACATCGCAGACTGGGAGGAGGTGCTCCGACTACAAAACAGCCAAAGAGAAGGGCTAATCACATTTTTAACAGTTACTTTTTTCTTTCGATTTTACCATGTGTTTTGCATTTGTGAAGTGGTTCTTAGTGAATGTCCATTCCATCAACTGAGAACATTGTTTTATAAATGCTGAGCACAAATTAAATCACAAACCAAGATATGTGAACGATAAGATAAACCATGAGGTATTTTAATATGAATTTAGATTGAATGAATAGCATAGAAATATTTTTTTTATTAAAAACTGCACTCTTCTTAAACATTTGTTCCATATAGCTATCACTTACAAAACTTTAGTTTGCACACTACGTTTGAGGAAGCCATTAGTGAAATGCATCAAATCCAAGTGTTAGCAAAATTTGAACACATCTGATACCCTGCAATCCTAAGATAGATGCAGGCGACGTGCAATTCGGTGCCTCTATGTTGCTGCTTTAACTGCTCTGTTCTAATTTCCAACCACTGTTATTGAACAAATGTGCAACTAAGGTTGTATTTCTATAGCAGGCGTATAGGGAGGGCTGCCATTTTCGACCAATGAGGAAAAATGAACGCTTCATCACGGAGACCGGAGATGTCTCCCTTCACGCCCTGGACATTTTAATTTCAAAGTTTTGGGCAAAGTAAGAGGCGTTTTTCTTTTGGACTTTCTTCTGAAACTTAATGTAGGCGCACTATTGCAGTTATTAATCAGTGCATCTGGTTGCCTTTCTCGCATTTCCTCTTTACTGACGTTGTTATTTTGCTGATGATATCAATGGAAGGTGCAGCACAGGTCTCTTAAGGTGAAGCTGTACATCTGTTTTTGTTACCCGGTGGTCCCTCTCCTTCTGCTGTGCCTGGAGGTGTTTCCCATACACCCAAGGGGTGCTTCTAGTCATTTTATGTTCCCTCTCATCTTCAAATGACTTTGGCAAATTCATACCCCTGGGCAGATTTCTGCATCAGAGGCAGAAGGGCAAATCTCTGACAACCTCAACCAAACTTACTATTCACCATAAGAATCGTCAGTAATTTCTCAGCTTTGATGGATGGCACCAATAATTTCGGCATGGTCGGTTCTGTGACAGTCTCCACATCTTTGCAAAAAAAAGGCCTGCCTTGGCCAAAGAACTTAAGAAAGACTTGGACTCTCCCTCCAAATCACTGCCCCCCCCACACTAGAAGATGTTATGGAAGAAATAGAAGCTCTAAAATCTTTTGTGTTGTAAACTAGCACTGCCCTTATACGTATTGAGGAGAAATGGTCTATGTATAACTAACTTAATACAGTTATTGAGCATGCTTATGAGTGAGGTAGAGAATTCTATTCCAGATGTATCTCAGCTGATAAAAGTCATTGAGCAACATACAAGGAACGACTTTATGACATACTGGAGAACTCAGAGGGCTCTAACATGATTTCCTTTTTGCAAAAGGCACTCACTTCAGTATTTCATCTACAGGAGCACAATTTCCTAGACATTAAAAGAGCTCCACGCCTGGGTCACAAACTATCTGCTACAGCTCATCATTCTAGACTCGGGCATAATTATTCTCTTTTTGCAGCAAACTGACTTAATGCACATTCTGTCTGCTGCCAAACAAGCTGGGGGCTTGCAATAGTCTTGCTATATTGTACATTTCTCTCAGGAAGTCCTCAATGCAACAGCTGCGAGACGGAAACGCTTTCTTGAATTTCGTCCACAACTAAAGTCTATGAATATTAATTATGGTTTAGTTCACCCTTGTTTCTTCAAAATTACTTATAAGGAGAACTCTTACACTTTTAAAGATCCATCTCAGCTTCAGGTATAACCATGAGGACATGGAGATCAGCGCTGAAAACATGACTGTTGTTCTGATAAATCTGCCTGTTTCTTTGATCAACCCATTGCTTTTTCTTTTTTAGGTACTATGTTTCCTTTTTTTTTCTTTTTTATAACTTTTTTATTGACAACACAAGCAAACTTACATTTCAGAAATAAAACATTTTTACAACAATAGTAAAATAAAGAGGAAAATTGAAATACATGAATTCCTTGAAAAATTTATCAAATAAGAAAGAAATCAGGAACTATTCACTGATCGTGAGTAGGGAACAAGTTACCCCAAATTTTATCAACTTTCTTCAGAGAGCCAATCCCTCGAATTTTGGCAGTTGAAAGTTCCATATCATATATCTCGTTTACCAGTAGCCACCATTCGGTTACCACTGGTGATTTATCAGAGATCCAAGCCCTGGCAATTATCAATCTTACACAGGAAATTAAGATAAACATTAAGTCCTTATAAGTAGCAGTGTTTGGTTGTATTCCCAGAAGTATCATCTCGGCGGAGATTTTACCAAAAAACAATTTATGCTGTTTCAGCACTTTCTCTATTTCATCCCGTAATGTTTGTAAAGCAGAGCATGAAAAAATTATGTGTACTATATCTGCTGCTAGTAGATCGCATTTAGGGCATTTTATACGTTCGGGTAATGCATTGTTCCCTGACCACTTAAAGAAGTGAAGCGGCGTGTAATATAGCTGGCATATGGCCTTATAAGATTGAAGTTTTAAGCTAGAAGAGTTAGTTAAAGAGTTACTGTTATGTAAGAAAGTTGAAATATTATTTGAGGAAATGGGCAATCCTAGAGTAGTAGTCCACTTCTGTACTATGTTTCCTTAGGATAATTTCTCATTTAACCTCCTGTGTTCTCTCTTTGTATTATAGTACTAGACTCTCGTATGGAGTATTGCACCTGTCTTCGTTCTCCCTGCCTTGATGTTGTTGTGTACTGCTCTCATAAATTCCCTCCATTTAATTTGGTAAGTTTCATATTGAAGTATTCATCCTTTTGTTTTTACCTGTAAGTGCATCAAATTGTAATATATCTCTCAGTCCTTCATGTCCCTGTCAAATGGTAATTCAATTTCTTTCCTAAGATCGCTGTATTCCTTCGTATTTGCTAGGACAGAGCCTGGTTCTATCTTCTTTAGGTGCTCCACACTCTCCACATCTTCCGGGATGTTTTTTTATCATCACAAGCGTTATTTCTGCAACCAAGGACCTTTCCCTCTCCTGTGTTGTCTACATGCTTTTATCTTCTTTTAGGGGATTCCTTCCACTTATTATTCATTCTCTGTATCTTCTTTTCCTATCTGTTTTCCTCAATCTAATATGTTTTTCAAGTGAATATTTATTATGTTTAGAACTAATTAGTATCTGTATTATTTTGATGTTAACTAATGAGTTTCTATAAAATGCCACTCAGAATAAGAACATGGAATGTCAATAGTTTGAAAAATCCCATCAAGCGCCAACATGTTTTGTTTCACCTCTCTAGGCTAAAATGCCAATTAGCATTACTCCAAGAGACCCATCTCACTGATGCAGACATTACCAAGCTCAAGAAACAATATGTGGACAAACTTGTATTTCTCTCTCTCTGTCATGTACAAAATGCATGGAGTGGCAATATTGTGGCATTCACGTTTAAATATTTAACTTGTTTCTCAGGAAAATGACATGGAGGGTAGATGGATTTTGGTTTGACTACAAATTGATGACAGACCATTTACAATTATGAATGTTTATGGCCCTACACACCCTGACCCAATCTTGTGGAGGAATATCTCTCAAAATATTACACAATACTTCACTGCAAATTTCTTTTTGGAAGGTGATTGCAATCAAATCCTTGATCAATTCCTTGACAGACATACTACTACTAAGTTCCTACCCCATAGAGCCCACACATCTTTTAGGAACACTATTACACACAACACTTTATTCAACTTCTGGAAACTAGTTAGCCTTACTCTCCAAGAATGTTCTTTCTACTCGTCTCCTCAAAATTCTCAAACTAGAATTGATAATGTTTTTCTCAGTAGACACCTGACCCAACCCCTAATTCCTGTTTGTAATGATCTAGATATTCTCCCAAATAACCCTCCCAGATCTCATTGGAGATCTAATAATAACTTATTTTCAGACAAGTTCTTCGCTTCTTCTCATGAAACTCATGTCCACTACCTTTTTGCCACTAACAACACAGTAAAGACCTCCTTTCACTTTGTTTGTGATGATTTTAAGGCGGCTTCCAGGGGTTTCATTATTAACTATGTTTCTAATCATCGGAAAGCTATAGAGAACGAATCTGCTTCCATTTTATCCACCATAAAACAGTTGGAACACAAATACTACACCTCTAAATATAATAAAATCGATTTGGATGTTTTGGTAGCTGCTAAGATTTAACTTAATAAATCAACCACGTAAAAAGCTTGTGGTACTCTTTTAGAAATCAATGCTAGGTATAATGTTGGCAAAAACAAAACAGTTTACTATAAAGTATTGTACACTCCAGAATACACACCTTCTGAGGAGTCCATTGCGTCCTTTAGAGATGCATGAATCTACATACACTGAATTAACTTCTCTTGAACAACCACTACTCATAGAAGAATAATTTGAAGCTGTCAAATGCCTTCCTACGGGCAAAGCGCCCAGCCCAAATGACTGTTCCCTAAATTATTCAAACTGCTTAATCACTTCCTCACTTTGAAAAATTCTGCTGGTTCCTTTAAGGAAGCTGTGAACTGTCTTATTCAAAAAAAGGACCATGGGGAGAGGAGTTGGCCTAACGGCTAGGGCGCTTGACCTCGGACTGGGGGATCTGGGTTCGAGTCTCGGTAACGACGCCAAAACCTCCTGTGATTCTGGGCAAATCACTTAATCTCCTCGTGCCTAAAATGAATGTGTGTCCTCATGTAACGTAACTTGTGCTATGTAAAGCGCTCTGGTACCCGAATCGGTCCGGGTCTAGTTCGCGCTATATAAAACTCGGCAAATAAAATAAAAATTATTCCAATGCCAAAATGATCATCCTATTTGTGTGATAGATGCCTACTGTAAGATAATTTCTACAGAATTAACCCTTTGACTTAATGATCGCATTTCCAGTCTGTGAGAAGTTAGCCTGGCATATACTGTTCTAGTGGGCACCTTGCACCAGTCCAAACGACCCCTATTGATGGTAGGTTAAAGACAACCTTAATAGAAATCTATCTTAGTAGTAGCTGTGGAGAGCAGCCTTCAGGCTAAGTCTTGGAGGAATGTAAAACAGCTTGTTTTAGCAGTCTATAATCTTGTCAATGATCAAATGAAAGGAGAAACACACCAGGTATATATATAAAATATATGTATTTATTCTAAACACATCCCACTAGTCTCTTTATGACGCTAGAGGCAAAAGTACATTCAGTAAACTCAATAACACACAGTAAATCAGCACAATATACGATGAACCCTAGGGGCGTACCAAACTATATATTAAGAAAGTGGTATAAGAACCATGACTTGCATAGAGACAAGGCCTAGAGCCTGTAGAACCGTTGGGGCCACCAGGAACCACTCAAGGTAGTCAATGCATATATCAAGGACCCCCTGCTATGACTCTAGAACTCCTAGGGCAGGGCAATAATATATTTGAATACAAAAACCCTAGGCAGTCAATATGCTTCAAACCATGTAGCTATTTATAACAACAACAATATATTTAAGAGGGAACTCAGTGCACAACATTGACCTATATTAAAAACATGCAAAAATATGATTTAATTTAAAGTAAAAAAGATATGTAGCAAATAATGCGAATGATACAACGTACTTTCAAAAAATGGCACAAAAGTACATTACAAAAGACACAATCCATAATTGGTACAAAACATCATATGGTAAAACAAACATGATTACATATAGACAGAAAATATGGTGGCTGTGACACAGATCTTCTAAACTCACGTTTGAACGCTAAAAAGCGCCTTCATCAGGAGAGCCACGTGTTTTCCTAAAAAATAAAAACATATAAACAAACAACTCTAAAAGAACACTGAGTTCCCTAATTATCACTGATACATATGTTGCCATGTGTAGCCACAACCGACCCAAGAAAATAAATATGTTCCCTTGTTGTGAAGAAAATGAAAAATTCTCAATCTCGATGCTCAATAGAACGTGACGTTTCCTAAGCAAAAATTGAATAAAAAGACAAAGAGTAACAAGGTGTGATCAAAAAGAAAAGGGGGGAAAAGAAAAGAACAGATAAAAGTTAGATCCCATCAAAAGAGCCAAAAAATGGATAGACTTACTTTCTGTATAATAATGAATTCACTAATAGAATACTGAAAAATAATGCGGATGATGAAGTAACCTTTTTATAGGGAAACATAGAAGAAACCAGAGTAACTCTATTACCATTACAGATAAGGCTAATGGGCAGCCAATTATATTTAATTATACCACCCAAGGTAGTTACACAGGGGACCCACGGGGGACGCGTGCAGTGTCTAAAGACAACCGCGAATCACCATTTACTTCTATGGGGAAAGTCGCGGATGGAATTTTAAAGATAAAGGACACTTAGAATAGGACTTGGAGCAAACCCCTTTAGAACTAGGAGGTTCTAGAGTCAACACTCACAGGAGCATGGGAGTACTCAAGTTACTTCATCCTGGGAAGCCGGGTGCATTGGTGTCTTTTCGTGTCAGGTTTCGTCGTCATTTTCAATGGCGATCTACTGCAAAGTGCTGCTGGCGTCCAAGTGGAAAGTGTCCGGTGTGATCCAAGCTTGGATCAAAGATCAGAAGAACCTGAAAGCAGAGGGGACAGAGTCTGGGTCACTTGCTAGTGACCAGGAAGATGGATGCCCACCGATGTCGGGTGCTTGCAGGTGAAGAAGGAAGGTGAAGCTTGACTCTTCCGCCACGAGGACAAGGAGGTGTCGATGATGACCAGGTTCTGGACTCGAGCTGTCCCACAACCGATGTCGAGTGCTGCGCTGTCGGTTTCCGGATTGGACCCAACAAGCCTTGGCAACAGCAACCCATGCAGAAAGCAGAGATTGGCTTCGGTGCAGCCCAGCAAAGTCTGAGGGACTCACCACTTGGTAGGGAGTCAGGGCACGTCTAAAGCAACCAGGGATGCCCAAGGAAAAGTAGAGTTACCTTCGAGGGGACGCACCAGTTGACAGACCAGGGATCACGAAGGAGCCTCAAGCGGAAATGCAAGGAGCGGCCTCACGGAACACTTGTGGAGTGTAGGCCCACAATCTTCGGTGCAGATGGCACTCGGGCTACAAGTAAACTAATGCACAACTTTGGGAAAGCTCGGGAAGTTGATGCACTAGCAAATGTGCACTGTGTCCAGGGGTTCTGGTTCCATGTCACTCGTGCTGGTCTCAGCTTTGCTGGGGACTCAGGTCGGCTTTCGAGAAGTCTGGAAATCCTCTTTCTGAGCTGTAAATACTTCAGAGTCCGGCGGGAGCTTCTGAGATGAAGACCGGCAAATGCTTCGTTGGTGCCTGTTTGAACTCCTTGACCCCAAGGGAGATTCTTCTGTCCTCTAATCGTTAGTAGAGCGTCGAAGTTCCAGGATTCAGTTTCAGAGTTTCGTCCAAGTATAATCTATAGTCCTTTTGCCAGGGATCCCTCACTTATACTAAGAAAAGGGGTTGGACATTCTCTGGAGACCCACCTTTTGGAGGGTTTGGAAAGAGGGGTGGCTACACACAATTCCTTTGTCCAATTTCGAGCCAGAGCAGGGGCTGGTTTGAACTGGGCTATGCACAGGGACACCAAATGGTCCCCCAGTGCTGACTTCAAAGCACTCTCAGAGTATACCCACCCAGTCCCAATGCACAAAAGCCTGTCTGGGAGGTGGTTACACCTCCCAGTGACAGGAAACCTATTGTCCATTCCTCCCCTGCTGGAATTTCGTCCAGCAGCAGGAGGCCAGACTTGTGTCTGTGGCTGAAGCATCTATTTTGTGAAGCCAGGGCTCTTGTAAACTATTACCGGTTAGACCAGTGTGTACATGTCTCTCCTTCTAGATGGGTGGAATTATACCCCCGCCGCCAGGACTGGTGGGGGGTAGGATTCCAAAGTATTTGACACGAAGCCCAACATGTTTCCATGCAGCCATTCCAAAGTTAGCATTTACAGCGAGGTTATAATGCACGTAAGACTATATGGTCTGGCTGCATCACAGAACAGCCTCAGAGAATAGGCTCCAAAAGCTGCAGAGGGGCCCAGTTCATGCATGGGCACCCTCTCACAGAAAACCAAGCACTCTGCCTTCAGGGTTGATAAGGCATGCCATAGGAGTGGCTGATAAGCTTATATGTGTTAGTGAATAAAGGTAGATATAGGTAACTTATATCTTAGTAAGGGGTGCATGCACCACCTTACCCAGGCTGCAGTATCAGTCCTGTGGTGCCATTTTGGAAGGCTTCCTAGGGGTGGCATAATACATGTGTCAGCCCTTGGTAGGCCTCTTGGGTACCTATGTCCTGAGTACCTGGTCTACCATATACTAGGGAGTCACAAGGGTAACCCAGTAACCAATCTGGAGTGTGCCTAATGTACATGCAATCAATTTAGAGAGGAAGCAGCTAGGCTGTGGTCCTGGATAGCAGGGCCCCAGCCAGACTAAATTAAAAAAACAGTGATGCACCAGCAAAAAGTGGTGGTAACCATAGTAAGCAGATCCTACTCTCCTACACAATCTTGTAGGCTTCGAAGACTCAGGTTTTGTTAAAAATAGAAATACAGTAGATAATTCATGTGTCTTTCTTGAAACCCTAAGTAAAGCCCTTTCATTGAGTTAACTGGCAATTTCTAACACATGTGGTTCATTGTTATGGTTTTGACCCTCACTTTTTACAACTAATCTCCTAACTCTAGTATTCACCCCATTCCTCTGTTGTGATCAATGGAGTACAATGCCCATACTTCCCTCTACATTGAAGTATGAGTCAAGGATGCCCTTTATCACCCTTGTTATTCATTCTTTCTCTTGAACCCTTTCTGCATCGATTAAAACACTCCAATTATATTCCTGGATATCATTTAAACAATGTACATATTACATTTACAGCATACACAGATGACATCCTTCTTTAAATCTCCAAGCCAGAATCTTACTTTCCATTTTTCTTCAAGGAGTTAATAGCACATTCGGAGGTGTCTGGTTATAAACTTAATGTACAAAAGTCTGAAGCGATGCCTTTGATAAAGTTCTGTTTCAAAACCCCCTTCACTGCAATGGGCTTAGCTTGGAACCCTGCAAACAGAAAGAGATGATGCATGGAGCGCTGAAACTTTTCAGACACTAACCCCCAGTCACAGATCTTGGTTGAATCCATCATCGTTCTTTAGCTCACTTCACCACCCCAGTTCAGACCCAGCCATATGCAAATCAGTCTTGACTCTGTTCCTTATGGGAACAGTCCAGCCCAAACTGCCAAGCCAGGTCTTCCCTGGACCGGACACAAGCATCCTGGGACCTGTTTCGGGGTAACACCCCTCATCAGCCAGGCTAGCTTGAATAAAAAAAATAACATAAAATAACGTGTATTTGTAAAGCGCACGTATACCCAGAGGTCTCTTGGCGCTGAATAACAGATGTTCATTGTTACCCAACTCAATTGTACTCATTTTATCAACCTCAGATGATGAAAGGCTAAGTGGACCCGCCAGGATTTGAACCTGTGACCAGGAGGTTGAACACAGGCCCCTGCAATGGATGCATTAGTCCACTGAGCCACCAGACCCGACCTTGATTGCTGTGGCAAAGTGAGCAAGGGACCCACGTCTGGGCTTACCCTGCCAACTTAGGGTGAACAAAGCAAACACAAAGATATGATGGATGGAGCACTGAAACTTTTCAG
Organism: Lissotriton helveticus; assembly: GCF_964261635.1. Classification (NCBI taxonomy): domain Eukaryota; kingdom Metazoa; phylum Chordata; class Amphibia; order Caudata; family Salamandridae; genus Lissotriton; species Lissotriton helveticus. Next base: position 292,338,303 of record NC_136060.1, read on the forward strand.
ACACTCCCCCACCCCAGTCACAGATCTGGGTTGAATTCATCATCGTTCTTTAGCTCTCTTCGCCACTCCAGTTCAGACCCAGCCATATGCAAATCAGTTTTGAACCTGTTCCTCATGGAAACAGTCCAGCCCGAACTGCCAACTGATCTCTTGACTGGGGTGAATGTTTGATTTGCTCTGAATTCCGTTCATCATCTGAGTGTCTTTTGCTTTCTCGCACAAGAGCGCCGGGTATGCCCGGACGTGGGTCCTGGTTCAATGTGCTACAGAATTCAAGCTAGCCTGACTGATGAGGGGTGATGCCCCGAAACCGGTCCCAGGATGCTTGTTTCCGGTCCGGGGAGGACCTGGCTTGGCAGTTCGGGCTGGACTATTCCCATGAGGCACAGGGTAATGACTGATTTGCATATGGCTGGGTCTAAACTGGGGTGGCATGGTGAGCAAATGAACAATAGATTTAACCCAGATCTCTTGACTTGGGGTGAATGTTTGATTTGCTCTGCATTCTATCCATCATCAGTGTGTCTTATGCTTATCTTGGAACCCTGACAAAATAAAATGCCTGGGGGTCTGGTATCATAATATTCTTAGAGACATCCTAAAATCTAATATGAATGTTCTTCTTTCCAAAATTACTAAAGTATCACAGGGCTGGTCACCATTATTTATGTGATGGTGGGGTTGTCTTCATACAATTAAAATTATATTACTTACTATTATTAATTTATATCTTATGATGTTACCTATTAAAATTCCAGGAAAATATTTTGTAGCATTGATAAGCTTTTATCACGTTTTCTCTGGAATGGGAAACATTCTTGTATATACATACAGCGTCTGAGGTTATCCAAATCTCTAGGTGGGTTTATTTCCCTGGATCCTCCCTTTATCACAAAGCGTTTGGTATTAAACAATGCCAGAGATGTTTTTCTGATCATCCTGATGATCTCCCTGATTTTCAATCCAAATTGTATTATTTATTGCCATGATTTCTCCCATCTCTCACAATTACAGCCTTTAGATGCCACTTCCTCTTTAGTATTTGATACCTTCACTTATTTCAAACTCTTTTTCCTTATTCAAGCCATATTGTATCACTCACCCATCCTCTTTTGAGCACTTTGTTTGAGGTCCCATTTGGTATAACAAATGGCTCTTTAAGAAGGGTAAATTGCTGTTTTGGTGGGATTGGTTTAGTAGGGGTTTCTAAAAATCTCTCAATTTCTTATCCATAATAATGATGTTTTTTTCTTTTGAGAAACAGCTCCTCATCCTTTCACTTGCCACTCAAGTGTATGAAACAATATACGTTTTTGAAACGATTGCTCATGCTAACTTAGTTTCTCTTTTTATCCTCTCTTATTCAGGGTAATGGTCCACAGACTTCCCCCAGATCTATCACCAATCTCCCCCAAGGCTCCTCTTATCTATAAGACACTGAAACACCTTCCATCATACATACTGAAATTTAAAATAGAACTCACTTGGGAATCAGATTTACAAACTAATTGGCCTATAGCCTTGTGGGAGAAAATATGGGACACGATTCACAACACTGCACGTTCAGCTAACCTTACTCAAACTCTATATTATTTTTATAATAGACTCTACTATACCCCTGCACATCTCTTTAACCCGTTGGCTGCTGCCGTCGGCCATTGGCCGACGGCAGCACTACCTCGCTGGTGCTGCCGTCAGCCAATGGCCGACGCGACCGCGCCCGTTGTTTAAAACGGCCGCACTGCCGCAAAAAAGCAGAAGCAGCCAACGGGTTAAACCTAAATTGCCCAAACAAGATATCTGTTGGCGTTGCAACACAAATTCTGGAACCTACTTACATATATTCTTTTTGTGTCCTAATCTTTCTCAATTCTGGGCTCAAGTGTGGACACATATAACTGCCATTATGGGTATTAGTTCTCTGTTCTCATGGAACGCATTATTTCCAGGTAGCTTGGGGAATCTTCAGTCTCTTAACAGAATGCAGGGCAGATTAGTGGAACTTCTGATTGCAATTAGTTTACAGGTAATCACCTCTAACTAGAAATATATTGACACTATTACTCTCCAATAATGGTGGAACCTGGTTTCTCATAACCATCGTCTAGATTTAACACTACTGTGTACTCTTTGATTTGTTGAACGAGAAGCATTGTGGGAACCGCTTACCAGAAACTTGTCCCTACATGCATGAAGTTGAAGTTGAAGTTGAAGTTGGGGGGATTTATATAGCACACGTTTACCAAAAAGGTTTCATGGCGCTAAACGGTTCAGCACAGAACAAACAGCAGTTAGATCTCAAACGCTCTGGTGAATAACCAGGTTTTCAAGCCTTTGCGGAACTCCGGGTATGATTGAGAGAATCAAAGATTAACGGGGAGGGCATTCCAAAACCTGGGGACCAAAAAAGAAAAACTCGAACCCCCATGTTTTTTCCTGACAAACCGTGGGACAACCAGGAAGTTCTTAGAGGAAGACCGTAGATTCCTAGAAGGAGTGTAGGTTGAAAGCCTGGATGCTACATATTGGGGAGCCAAGCCCGCCAATGATTTAAAAATGAGGCACCCAAGTTTAAATTGGCATCTATGGGCAACCGGCAACCAGTGCAGTTGCCTCAAGAGTGGGAGGGCATGGTGGAATCTAGTCCGACTATGGATCAGCCTAGCAGCCTGATTTTGAATAAGCTGTAGTCGGCGTAATTCATAAGCGGGAATGCCAATATAGAGAGAATTGGCATAATCAACCTGAGAGATAACAAGGGCAAGAAGAATAGACTTAAGAGCCTCGATCGTGAAAAACCGAGAGACCTTCCGGATAGTACGAAGACATAAAAAACAGGAGGAGACAATCATGCTTATATGGGTGTGCATAGAAAGGTCAGCACTGATTTTAATACCCAAACTTTTCACGGATTTAGCCGCAAGAGGGGCTGGTCCGAGACAGGAAGGCCAGAACTTAGAACACCAGGGATTGGGTGAGCCTCCGATCAGGACTAACTCTGTTTTGTCGGGATTTAACTGCATGTAGTAAATCTAGTTAACTGTCAGGTTACAAAATATCCCTGTATCTATTAAGGCTGTATATTTACAGTGTTGTTTTTTTTATTATGTTCTCCGTATTGATTTGAATTCACAATGGTCAGATAGTTTTGATTGGTGTAGATTTTCCCTGTTCTCTTTTCTTCTCTCCTCGCTTCTTCTTTTCATCCTCTTCTCCCCCTTTTCTATTCCTTCTTTCTTTCCTATAATATTTCTTATGACTTCTGTACATTAACATGCATTCTAAGGCAAGCTTAATTACCTCTATATATGCTGTATGAACATTCAGCATTATTTGTCTTCTTAGCTCTGAAATATACTACTATTAGATTGCTTGTCAAAGTTATGTACAATGTTTGTCTTCTCTTAATACAAATATAAAACTTTGTATATAGATCTATATATATATATATATATATCTATATCTATATATATATATATATATATATATATATATATATATATATATATATATATATATATATATATATATTCACTGAAAAAACCATAGGTTATAGACCATATATAGTTAGGAATTAGCATTTAAAAAACCTTATTTTACTCACACAAAACCATTGAAATTCCATATATAGTTAGTTGCACTAACTATATATCGCGCAGCCGCAATCCACTGCTGATCATGTCACATATTACATCATTCATGACATGGTCAGTGACATCACTGATGACATCACTGATGACATCTCAAATGACATCACTGATGACATCACTGATGACAACATCCAGTGACTGTATGTTTCTGTAAAGTTAAAATATGTCTTACATATTGAAGAATGAGTGGATGTATAAGTGTCTGGATGAAGGATTTAGTAGGTGCGTGACTGACTGTATGAGTGAGTGATTAAATGTGTCTCACTGAATGCATGGGTTAGTGACTAAACTGTCTTAATTTGTGCATCATTATGTCTGTTGTGATGTAAACTGCTGCATGTGTTGATCATTAGCTATACGAGAGGCTATATGTGTTATTAATTGGTTGCCCAAGTATTTCTATGGGAGATTGAGTTTGTGTGGGGGTGGCTGGAAGGTGTGTGACTCTATGCATAGATGTGTGAGCAGTTTATTCACTAGGTGTATGAGTTCAAGACTGCATGTGGAAACAGCTACATGGGCAGTTGACTGTGTGCATGAGTGTATTGATGAGTGAATGGATATCTCAATGCTACATGTCATAGTAAGTACATATGTTAAACACAGTACATGTGAGAGTTGGCATATATAAATAACTGTGCATGAGAGCCACTGAATGAGTGAGTGGTTGTATCGATCATTGTGAACTTGTATCAGGGATTGTATAAGAGAGTAAATATGTGTTAGTATATGTTTCAATAAGTAAGGTGTGTTTAACTGTATAGTTGAAGAAATGGAGGTGAGATTGTTTCTTTGCATGACTGACTGGGTGTGTGAGTAACTCCATGGATGAGTGGCAGTGTGTGAGTGTCTGTATACACTGAGTGTATCTAAGGTTATATTAGAGTCTGAAGAGGTTTATCGTATTAGCACAAGAATGATGTCAAATGAGATGTCATCAGTGATGTCATCAGTGATGTCATTTGAGATGTCATCAGTGATGTCATCAGTGATGTCACTGACCATGTCATGAATGATGTAATATGTGACATGATCAGCAGTGGATTGCGGGTGCGCGATATATAGTTAGTGCAACTAACTATATATGGAATTTCAATGGTTTTGTGTGAGTAAAATAAGGTTTTTTAAATGCTAATTCCTAACTATATATGGTCTATAACCTATGGTTTTTTCAGTGAATTTCAATGGTTTTTTAATAGCAAATATCATAAGCTGTCGAATGTCAAGTACGTGGTAAGTAAAAACATTTTCGTGTTTATGCACACTGATCTGCTTTGAATGCTGCCCCCCACCCCTCATTTCTATTAGGAGTACTCTCTCTTTGCAGATAGTGAAGGGTAGTTAACGCAGGCCTTTGCCCCCGTTGCCCCCGTTGTAATCCATCGTGCCTGCTTCTCTCTCCATTTGATTGATTGTTCTCTTTGGTTCATTCTCTATTTACAAACAAGCACAGAGTCGCAATACTCTGTTTAGTCTTTGCAGATAGCGAAAAATCGTGTAAAAAAACAAAAGGAATCGAGCAAAATCAGTAGGCCACTAATGGGATCTCTTTTTGACCTCCCTAAAATAGAAACATTAGGAACAACCTGTTGATAATACCAATGTGTATGTACATAAGCGGCGTTCATTTGTGTTCACAGTACCCCTTGTTGATTGTTTGAATCGAGCATTGAATTGTTCGAAGTTGATTCTCTTAAGAATCTTCTCTGTCTGCAAACGAGGAAGAATAGGAATATTCTCTCTCCCTTTGCAGATAGTGAAGGGTAGGTAACGCAAACCTTTAACACGTCGTGCCTATTTCGTTCCACATTGATTGATTGTTTCCCCAAACATTGACTGTTTGGGAATTGGTTCTTTTTGGAGGTATTCCCTGTTTGCAAATATGCGTAGGAAAATCTTTGCAAATAGTGAAAGGGTACGTAATGCGGACCTTTCTCCCCCGTTGTAATCTGTCATGCCTATCTACTCCCCACTGATTGATGCACCTGTTTCACCCGGACCATTTACTAGAGATACGTCATCTGGCCCGACCAGAGAGCACCCCTAGTGAAAAGGACATATGCAATAATAACGAAGTGATCACTGTATCCTGTTAACAGAAACTTTAGCATGAAACAACCTGGAAAGAAAAGAATAGGAAAACGAAAATCAGTAGGCCACTGATGAACATGAACTTTTATTAAACAACGAACAAAGAAACGATAACATAACGTAATGATAAAACCTATTAATGTCCTAGAAACAAGAAAACGTTAAAATATGCCAGTGGTGAGAGACCAGAAAAACAGTAAGAGAAACCAAATCACCCCTCGCTGTCCCACCGCCTGCCACGCCAAAAAAATCGATAGACTAGGGAAAATGCAAGTCAGTAGAACATCCGCCCCCACTCTGGAAACTTCCAAGGTGGGGCAGGGTTGCGGCTACGCCCAGCCGGGAGCAGCCCATATAAGGCGGGTCCTGCTGCCACGCCTCGGCCAGGAGATCCTAACGTAGGGTGTAGCCGGAGGAGAGGCCGAGGCCAGCGGGACCTGGCCAGGGGATTGCCTTTACAACGCTGAACAGTTGCAGGGGGGGGGAATGTCTCCTCGACCCTCCCCTCTCTCTCCCAGTCCGGCCGCGGTGGCCCTTGACAGTTTCAGGTAGTCCCGCCACATGCTCTTCCGGTCCGGCCACCAACGGTCGGGGGGCCGAGGCCGACGGGATCCGGCTGCAGCCGATAAACCAAGAAACCCGTTCATGGGGCCAGAGCCAGGGGCGTCCGGCCGACATCTACCGGAAGCCCGGCCCGAATACGGACGGGACACTTCTTCTTTCTTGAATAATGGCTGCGACAACACTGGGGGGGGATGTCTTGCACATGCCTCCGACCCCCCCCCTCGTCCTCATCGCCTGGTCCGGCCATAACAAATCTCAAGCGAGACGCCGTGGGGTGCACTGGGAGGGAGAGACGGTGCGAACAGGCCTCTCCCGCCTCCCCAGGTGGAGGCTTCCTAGCTGCACCCTCAGCGCTCCAGGCGCCCGGAAAAGGGTTCTTCCACTGTGGCCATGCTGCAACGTCTCGCCCGGCAGGGTGGAGCCCGTCCGCTCATTTGACCCCGCGATCGCCAGTAGCTACCGAACTCTCAAAATGGCGGTCGACCTGGCAAGAGCGGGCCCAGCATAAAGAAATGGCCCGGTCACTGGTTGACTCCACCACCGTAGTCCTCCACGACCTTGAAGATTCTAGAGGAGCCGCGGGAGTCTCCGACCCCCGATGGGGAATGACTGCCATGATCGCCCGTGGAGTGACGAAACTGTATCCGCGGGACGTCGGCGCTCCCATGCTGGTGCCAGCCTCACTTTGAATTACTAGAATCCTGCAGACCTCAGTTCCGGTGAAAGCACAGTGTGACCCGGTAGGAAAAAATGTTGCACCCCCTCCCCTTTTTGACTGATAGTTCAAACCACCGATCCTTTCCTTTGCCCTTTTAACGGAACTTTGGACTGCCTCCCCCTCTTTTACATTTTCTAGAGAAAACAAAACATTAACCACTACATTAGCATAGCAGTTGACACCAGAACTGTATTCAAATTGAAAACCAACAACATCTTCAACAGAATCCTTTTTGTTTCTGCTGTGACCCTGCTACAGCACAGGCATTGTCCCCAGCAGTAATTCTGCAATGCCGGTAAGAATAGCTGTGGTGCCTACTGGACTCACTCACCCCCGCGGCGCCCCACGCCGTTATTTGCTGGGCGGCAACTTACTAGACATCACTTTCGTGCCATCTAGATTTCAGCGCGTTCTGCTGCCTTGGAACTATTCGCACAACAGACTGCTACTGACGACCCACCCCCAGGCAACATCTTCTAAATTTTCATAATTTGAAAGAACTAGTAACATGTCCTCATCAGGAATTCAAAAGAAATTGCCACGGTCTCTTCGTTGTTTAAATGTTTTTACTGTTTTTGTTTTGTTGTATATATTTATATGTTATTAAAGTTTTATATTCCTACTACTTTGTTGGAGTGCTATATATTTTTAATGTGACACATAATTGTAAAAACTTTGATGTACAAAGAGTCATTCCTGGAATCTTCCGCTTCAGGCTCGGTCCCCTCCCCAATCACAATACAGGATGGTTTTCAGATAGTAGTAACACGTGTGGTGTGACGGATCTCATCGGGTGTGGGCCTTGATCTACTATAACTCCTTTGAAGAGGGGTGATTCTTTACAGCTGGGGCCATAAACTACATCTGCAGGGCTAGGTGATAGCCTGGACAATCGGACACAGAGGAAGAGGAGTGTCAGAGGGTGCGGTAGTGAATAGGGCGAAAGGGAGGTGTCGGGCGGGCACAGAGTGTGATTTTCAGGGAAGAGCAGCGCAGATGGGGGGAGGTTTATTGCCGATGCATAAGACAGAGAGCGGGGGTGACCAGTGCCTGGGGAAGATGCTTGCGAGGGTGGGGAGCCATGCTACGAATCGACAGCGTGCAGAGAGTGGGTCTGGTCAAGGCATCTAAAATGGCTGCCGTGCACGACAAAAGTGTGGCATTTCAAAAAAGGCAAGATGGCGCAGACAATGTTTTTCAACACTTCCTCATTTCCTTCGAATCGAACGTTAACAGACGTTGGTGCATATTACCAAAGTTAAGCGATATTTATCGCTAACGATGCTTACCAACGAATTTTTTACCGCTAAGCATCGTCAGAAATTATCGAAGATAAACCTTGCTATTATCAAGGTTTATCGCAAATGCGATAATAAACGGCCGCAATGCATGAATATCGCTAAAAAGTCAGCGATATTCATGCATTACTGAGCTAATGCTCTTAGCCATGTTATCCACCTCCCATTGGATAACATGGCTAAGAACTGCTCAGGGCAGGTGTTACTTTTTGGAGATATTCGCGCTTAGCGCGAATATCTCAAAGTTGGTAATAGGAGATAGATATCTTGCATGTTTTAATGCAAATTATTGTGGTATATGGAACTCATACCATAATCTCTCAGGAAAGCAGAAACTGATCCTTTTGGGACCGCCTAAAAAGGCCTAGGGCGTGAGGGGTACTCTACTTTGCCCCCTTTTCACGTTCCGAACTATTTTATTTTACTCTCTTCTGTAATTACACAAAATAGCAGCGATAAGATGCATCGGAGACACACAGTGAGAGAAAGGAGGCCGGAGATGAAGAAGAGATGTCAAATACACATTGGAGATAATATAGTGGGAGAAGGGAAGTAAATATGAGTAAACTTACCATGTAACATAAAAATGTTGCACTCTATACTATAAGTCTCATTTTATACTACAATCACTTCGCTACAACCTCATAAATTAAAAATAAAAATGAATAATGTCTCAAACAATTTTTGATTTCTAAATATAAATTTATTCTTCAGAATTTTCTAAATTTGAAAGAACTAGTAACATGTCCTCATCAGCAATTTCCTCATGAAAAGTCTGCAATGATGATTCTTGTAACTCTATGGTCTCCAAACATTCGATAAATTCGCCATCAACAGATTGATCAAAAAAATCATTCAAGTCATCTCCTCCTTGTGACAATATTTCATTATTGGTGCTGTCAATTTCAATCAATGTAGTGGAATCATTCAAGTCATCTCCTTGTGACAATATTTCATTATTGGTGCTCTCAATTTCAATCAATGTAGTGGAATCATTCAAGTCATCTCCTCCTTGTGACAATATTTCATTATTGGTGCTGTCCATTTCAATCAATCTAATGGAATCATACAAGCCATCTCCTCCTTGTGACAATATTTCATTATTGGTGCTCTCAATTTCAATCAATGTAGTGGAATCATTCAAGTCATCTCCTTGTGACAATATTTCATTATTGGTGCTGTCCATTTCAATCAATCTAATGGAATCATACAAGTCATCTCCTCCTTGTGACAATATTTCATTATTGGTACTCTCAATTTCAATCAATGTAGTGGACAATTCAAAAGAAATTGCCACGGTCTCTTCATTGTGAGCCATTTTATTTTGAAATTGCTTGCTGGAAATTGCAGAAAAAAATAATCACTTTCATTTATCGTTTTTAGTAATACATAATATAAAACTAACTTTATCAAGTATTTAGTATAACAGAAGGACTGCAAATAAATAACAGAAAACATTTTTCAAATTATCTTCAAGTGTTCAACATAGTTCCCCTTACAAATTAACAACTCACCTTTTTAAAAGTAGGAGAAGTGTTAGTACTGTGTAAATCAAACACCAGAAATTCACCACCAAAAATTCCTCACAAATGTACCTCAGACAGTAGTATCACAAAATGGCTGTGGTTTCCTCTCATTTGACATATATACATAACCAATTAACTTTCATCACACACAAATACAAAACCAAAGTAACATTTTAATTGGTTCTAAATTTCAACACTTTCAAATGTGTTTTCCCCATGCAATTTTCCATAGGACATTTACATACGTCTACAGCCTGAATGGCTGAACGGAATTACACCAAACTTGGCAAAATGGTACATCAAACCTAAGAGGTCAGGAAGGATCTACTATGCCCCCTTATGGTCATTTCCCCCTTCGCTTTGGCCTCCTCTTGTCTCTCAATCCTACCGAGAGACAAGATGGCAGCCGCTACGGACTGTTTGGAATGTTGACAGACGCCGGAGAACCAATCAGCTTCGCAAAGCTCCGTAACGCGAAAAGTACGCGAAGCGGAGCGCTGTTACAGATATATATCTTTTTTTGAACGTTAATTTCTCAAAATCCACTGGAGCACACATATTGAGACCTAGCAAAGGCACATCGGGCTACCAGTCCCTAATATTTTACCAAGTTTCGTGCAAATCCATTCAGCCGTTCGATTATTATTATTATTTTTTTTTTTTGCCCCGCGGGGCCCTTTTAAAACCTCCACATCAAACCTAGGGGGTCAGTGAGGATCTACTATGCCCCCTTATGGTCATTTGCCCCTTCGCTTTGGCCTCCTCTTGTCTCTCGATCCTACCGAGAGACAAGATGGCGGCCGCTACGGACTGTTTGGAATGTTTACAGACGCCGGAGAACCAATCAGCTTCGCTTCACAAAGCTCCGTTGCGCGAAAAGTACGCGTACTGGAGCGCTGCCCGGTCCGCTGTTACAGATATATATCTTTTTTTAAACGTTAATTTCTCAAAATCCACTGTAGCACATATATTGAGACCTACAAAAGGCACATCGGGCTACCAGTCCCTACAATTTTGCCAAGTTTCGTGCAAATCCATTCAGCCGTTCGGGCTAAAAGTGAGGCCAACCGCCCTATGGAAAACTCAATGTTAAAAACACGTTTTGGGACCCCCCTTTTTTCTCGACCCCCCCTGGACGAACCCCCCCCCCAATTTTCAGGGGCTGCTCAGAAACAAAATGTGCCATTTTCCTGAAAATTTCAGCCAATTCCGTCCACAAACGCCAAAGTTATTTGACATAGAATTTTCAAAAATCCCATAGAGAAAAAATCCTAACTATATATACCTACTGGCGACCGCCAGTAGGTAATATATATATAGATCTATATATATTGTTAGATCTGGCACTTCTTGGCATGATTACCCCAGACCTTTTGCCTCTACCTCCGCTATTTCTGACTGCTCTCGATGCTTTGGACACTTTGCCACAGCTAAACAGTGTCAAAGTGTAAGTGTTCCCAGTATAAAGTAATGGTAATTGGTTGTCCATGATTGGTATATTTGTCTTACTAAGTGAAGTCCCTAGTAAAGTGCAATATGTGTGCCAGGGCTGGTAATGCAACTTTTACTAGTGGGACTGCAGCACTATTTGTGCCACCCTTAAAAAGGGAACTCAGGCCTGCCATTGCAGGGCGTGCGCGCAGTTAGTTAAACTGCCATGTTGTTCTGTCAAGTGCATTCACTTGCCAGACCTTACCCTTCCCTTTCTTTGTACATCAGACACCCTTATGGTAGGTCTAGGGTACCCCCTGGACAAGGTGCAGTGCATGTGGGAGGTAGGGCATGTACTAAGGTGTGTGTCATGTCCTGACAGTGAAATAGTCTCCATTTTGGTTTTTCACTGTTGAACAGTTTTCTTGCCCATAGGATAGAATGGGAAGGCTGTGTAATTCGTTTTCCAGCCTATCTTTCCAAGGGCTTAAGATGGAATGGTGAAGTTTAGTATGCCTGAGCTCACAATGTAATAACACATCTTTTTATGAAGGTGGTTTTTGGATTGTGTGTTCAGAAGCCACTCTTTTAGAAGTGGCTGAGTTTTTGTGCTCTAACATTTCTGTGTGTCTCTGCCTGGATGTGGATTGCATGTCTGGATTTGAAAGCGATAGGGTCTGGGGAATGTCTTGACACAGGGGAGGAGGTGAGACAGCAACAGGCTGACCTGCATCTGGAGTGTAGGGGGAGGAGAAGCCATTAGAGGGGAAGAGGCCTGGGTTGCTGCTATATAAAACAATTAGCTCATCTCCTGCTAAGTGATTGAGAATCCAGACCCCCACTAATCAAAGGAAGAAAGGTGTCACTGGCAGGGAGGCACCCCGCACTGGTTTGCACAGGGGTCAGTGGCCCCTGAAACACAAAAAACTCAAAGCCATGGAGGGGTATACCTGTGAGAGCTGAAACCCCTGAAATTTGGAGCATGGCTTGATCAAGTGTGAACAAGACTGGAGCTACTTTCTGATCAAGAGGACCTTTGCCAAGGAAGAAATAACTGAACAGACTGAAGGATAGGACTCACTGTGTGATCTGGGGCTGGCCATCAGTTTGCTGTTTCAACTAAGGAAAGGCTAAAGGGACCTTGCTGTATGCTGTGTCCCCCTGCTTGAATAACTTTGCTGTGTGCTATGTCCTGAAGTAACTATCCCCAAGAGCCTGAGGTGAGCTGGCTCCCTGTTTGGAAACACAGGAACATAAAAGTTTCCAGGAGAGTCTCAGCAGCGATGTGAGAGCGTGCCTGTTGCAGGCTCAGACCCTCGTAAGAACTGCCTGTGATCGTGAGTGCCTGGTGTCCAAGTGAGTCTCATTGACGTTGTGTGCTTTGTGCAGAGACCTGTGTGTGGAGTGCCCAGTGATCGTGCACCTGGAGTGAAGGAAGATTCAGCGACGCTGTGTGCTTTGTGGCAGGCTGAGATCTTCGAAAGTGAAGCAGCCCAGACTGGCAGTCCTGGAGGAGCTGTGCTGCCGGCCCGAGCCGCCGTTGCCATTTCACAAAGCTGCTTGGAGGCCCAGCAGCTGGACGAGGAGAGGAGAGTTGGTTTGCGTCCCCCAGGTAATGTCTGTCGACTCCTGGGGCGGGGCGCGGGGTCAGAGGAAAATGCTCTTGGCCTCACTCTCGTGTTGGCAGCGCAAGCCTCTGCTTAGGCTCATGTTGTGACGTCTATTACCAAAAGGGAGTGGCGGTACAGGGGCCGAAGTGCGAAGCTGCACTTTGGAATTACATTGTACTGTGTTGGGGGCAACTGCAAGGCTGACTGAAGATCAGAAGAGGAGGCGGAGAGACCGCCTAAGGCCCGGTGATCGGACCCTGAGTGTACTATGCAGTATTCCATTTCTGAGAGCGGAGTACCTGACTGACGTATTACACATTGCAACATTTCTGTATAACAAACTACTTGATTGTGGTATGACGCATTGCCTTGTTCCTGCATAACGAACTACCTGAATAGCGTATTGTGCATTGCATTATTCCTGCATAACGAATTACCTGATTAGTGTATATGCATTGCCCTATTATTCCAGACCGACATATCTTGTGGTTGGATAACGCAGTGCATTGTTTTATCTTGCAAAGTGCCTGTTTGTTGCTTTACACATTGCATTCTTTTCATTACAAAGTGTCTGATTGCTACGTTACACATTACAGTGTTTTTAAATTGCAAAAGTACCTGATTCTAGCATTACCAACTGTATGACATGTGATTAGGAGAACAGGAGAATGTTTAGAAGTGCTCATTGACATCTCCAGAACTTAAAAAAGCTAGCTGGCCTATCAACCGGCCATGAGAAATATTGCACAACCTCATATGTTGGTTTTATATTGTGCGGTTTTATCGTATATCTTTTTGCATAAAGTTTATACTTGTTTTATAAAAACTTGTGTGGAGTCTATTTGTGGTGTCATCATTGGGTTATTGTGAGCGTGGTCGCGACTACTTTACACATTTGCCTTGAAGATAAGCCTGGCTGCTCATGCCAAGCCACCGAGGGGATGATAGGGGCTATCTAAGAAGGTGACCTTCCTTTCCTTGACATTGGAACGTCGGTCCCTACTTGGCCTAAGGTACCTAACTTAGCCAACCTGGGATCCCTGGTCAAACATATATGTATATATATATATATTACTAGATATGCTGAAAATAGCAAAGGTATGGTTAGGGGAAAATATGAGTATACAAAAGCAGATTTACACAAAACCAGTGAAAATCACCAGTTGTTGTTATCTCAAGTAACTAGTATACACACTGTTTTCATTAACATTGTCATTTCCGAGATTGCAGTGATGTTATTAATGATGTGATCGAACATGCCATGAGTGATGTTATATGTGAGGTAATTAGCAGTGCATGGCGAGGGAATGAGATATAGTTACTTTCATGCACGAGTAATACCTACTTGAGAAACCCATAAACTGCTGAGCTTCTGTGGATTAGCTAGTTTAAAATGGTATCTTGTAACTTACATTTTCCCCTAACTATAATGTCCCTTTAGTCTTTGTTTTTTCAGTGACTTTCTAAGGTTTTTTTAATGCAAAGTAACGTATTATTACAATTCCTCACTGTAACATCACTTTAATCTTAATTTTTGTGTGAATTTCTATGTTTTATTACACGTAAAGTAAGATGTCCATCACTTTGCACAGCGAAGGATGGGTCACAGGGCCTGGCCTGCAGTGAAGTCCTGCGCCTAACCCTGTAACACCACCCAGCAGGCACCCTACTCCCTGCAGCATTTGACATTCAGCAGTGTGCAGCAGAGGGTTGGGTGCAGGACTTCAGCCAGGCCCTGTGCCTATGTCCTTGATCAACATGGGGTTGGGCCGAGGGCCTGGCCTCGCATTCAGTCCCACTCTATGGCATGTATGGTTGAACATGTAGAACAATATAAAGGGTGTCATTTTAACTAAGGCTGACTTATTGGCTTTGTCAAAGGGTCAAAATACAACACGCAGTGGGTCTATTTGCTTTATCAAGGGGTCAGTACATCAAAATATTTATAGCACACTTATTGACTTTCTCAAAAATTCATCAATAATTTTAATCAAATGCATATTTCATAAATTCAAATGTTATTGTAGTGATTGTCTCAAATTATTTTAAATAAAGCATTTCAAAACAAAAAGTATGTGTTTATATATTTTTAAACACTTTTTCGAACCACAATGTTGAGCCATGCAACCATGAAAACACACACCCTTAGGATTACCCAGGGTAGGGAACTAGAGGCAATGGGTTTTACGGGTGAGCTGGCCTCCAGCCTTCTGTTTACCCACAAATGAAGCTAGCCGAGAATTTATTTACATTACTGTGTCCTTCTCAACATCCCTCAATAGGTATGCTGGGTATACACAAACATTTGACAGATTGTCCTCACACACCACCAGGTTTCATGCTTCATCATAGGACATCCCTTCACTCCCCAAAAACTTGGTTTGGTGGACAGCAGGTCTACACCTGGAGACAGGGATACACTTCAAATTTGATAATGGGACCATGTGAAAAGTATATTAAAAACCAATGTTGCACCCCAAACTGTATTTGTTTATTGGTACGGCACTTGGTATTAAAAAAAAACAAGATGTGGGGAGAAAGGGAACTAGTACCGCATCACCACTATTACCCTCATCAACATGTTTCTGCCTTGTGGCTCAATAGAGTCTGCGGCATTCTTCAGGACGAACAAACAGGCTCCTAATAGGACAATTTCAGATTCCAAATGGTCTCCGTGATATGGGGACCTGTGTCTGTGTTGTAGGGGAAGTAACGAGGTCCACAAAGATGTAAATGAAATGTATAAATGATTTAATAAGATCCACAGAGAAAAGATGGTGTCCCCATCAAGGCTAGCAGGTAACTGCCCACAGAAGCCCAGCCATGGAACACCATCAAACAAGGAATCTAAATGGAACAATAGTTTAAAGAGAAAGTACACAGAGAATACAACATATCCTCTTCCCTTCACTCATCCATTAAGAAACCAAACAAAAAACTAAAAATGCACAAAGCAGATCACCTACAACAAATGGTTTGACCAAGAGGAAAAAAAGGGAACAAGGAAAATATTAAAACAAAATAATATCATACATAGTCACAGAAATAATCTTGCAAATAAGCAGTAGGTCTCCTAAGCCTCCGACTAGAAGCGTTGACGTCAACACCAGGGTCAACACGTACAACATCCTTCCCCTTTATAACCATTCCACCATCGTCATGTTGTTTAAACTTCTTGTACAATGCCACTCTCCTGAGATTCCAATGCTCTCCAGTGCTCAAAGTTATGAACCTGTTATGAACAGATTTTACTTTGAATGGACCTCTAAATTTTGTTAAACCCCCAGCAACACGTCCAGGCTTCACTTTCACCAAGTCATTCACCGAAATGTTGTTCCTCCCACACGTGACTTCTCCACCACTCGTGCTTGCCCCACTCAAATTAGCCAAACCAATGCAATCCTTCATCCAAGCAGGAATGAGTTTGGTACCAGCCACACGTCCCCTCATCAAATTAAAAGGAACCTTCCCTGAAGAATTTTTTTCTGTAGTGCGATACGCCCACACTAAGTCTTCAACCATATCCTTTACTGCACCACCCGTCGTGGTGGCCATTTGAATGGCACCCTTCATCATGCGGTTCGCCCTCTCCACAATGCCATTCCCTTGTGGGTTATAGAATGACGTTCTACTGTTTACAATCCCACAAGAACTTAAAAACTTCACCATCTCATCAGACGTCAATTGTGTCCCATTATCTGTTATCAACTTAACAGAAAAACCTTCTTCCCTAAAAACCTCAGACAACAAACAAATGGTGGAACTAGTCGTTATCTCCTTACAAAATGTAACAATAAGCCACTTCGATGTAACATCAATCATCACCAACGCAAACCTCAAATCCGCTCTAAAACTATTAAACGGCCCAATAAAATCCATGCACACCGTGTGCCAAGGAGACTCCGGGTCCTCAATTGTACCATGAGACACTTGACTACCGACCTTCAACCTTTTCTCGCACTCCAAACAATCCACACACCTTTCCACCCAATCAGAAACCTGTTGATCCATCGCAGGCCACCAAAAATACTCTCTCAATCTCTTTTTAGTAAGTGACTGACCCAAATGACCCTCATGCGGTAACTTGAACAGCAAAAATATCAGATCATGCGGCGGAATAAACTTATCGTCCTTCATCACAATGTTTATCTCCTTAACCAAAATGGACAACTCGTCCAACACCTTGACATATGGTCTAACCGCCACCTCTAGAGTGCTTTCATGTGTAGTGCCTTTTACAGTCAGTTCCTTCACACTACGCATTACACCATCCTTAGCCATGCTCTCATTCCACTGCGTCCTCCCTATAGCACCAGAACACAAATCAACAATATCATCAATAGCTGCAACTGATCCCTCACACAACAACAACTCAACACCCAACTTATCCACCTCCTCCCATGGTAATGGAAGTCTCGACAGCCCATCTGCCTGACTATTCCTCCATCCTGGAATATAATCTATATTATACAAGAATTCTTGCCACCTGGCCGCCAGCTTGGCCAGCAGCCTTGCCGAACCCTTTCCTGCGCCACCTGGAGACAAAATCCTTATCAACGGTTTATGGTCCGTCTGCAACCTGAAATGAAATCCCCACAAATACATCCTAAAATACTTACAGCCCCAAGCAGCCGCAAGCGCCTCCCTCTCGATAATCGAGTAGTTCCTCTCAGAACTAGTAAGTGACCTTGAGGCAAATGCTACCGTTTCCACACCAGAAGAATGCACCTGTGCGAGCACAGCGCCTAACCCCACAGCACTTGCATCAACTGTCAAGACAGACTCCAACTTAGTGTGAAAAGGCGTCAAAACCTCCGCATCACAAATCTCTCTTTATGTCTTCAAACGCCTTTTCCCGATCAACACCCCACACAAACTAACACCCTTTCCTAAGCAAAACCCTTATCTTTTCTGTCTTGTCTGCAAAATTGCGCACAAACTTTGCATAATATTCTATAAGACCTAAAAATGATCTTAATTGATCCTTGTCACTCGGTCCAGGTGCACGATGGCACCTGGTACCACCAAACCCGTGGGACAGCCATGGGTTCCAAATTTGCGCCGTCGTATGCCTGCTTATTCATGGGCTGGTACGAGCGGTCGCATGTATGGTGCAACTATGCCTCCCCCTGGACCGATCATATCGTGTTCTGGGGGAGGTATATAGATGACGTTATAGTCATATGGTCTGGTACAGATGAACAACTGCAGGCGTTTCATGATTATCTCAATGATAACAACTGTAATGTCAAGCTGACAATGAAACATGGAAAGGACAGTATTGACTTTTTGGACATCAACTTTTACATCGACAATAACAGTGTCCAGAGCACACTGTTCAGGAAGGAGACGGCGTGTAATGCTGTGTTGCAAGCTGACAGTGCTCATCCGCAGTCAGTGATTAACAATATCCCCTATGGCGAGATGGTAAGGATACGTAGGAATTGTAGCCAGGAGGATAAATTTATCACTAACATCAAGGAAGCAAATAACAGATTCCTCAGAAGGGGGTATAAAGAGAAAACAGTTCGGACAGCAGTTGAAAGAGCAATCAAACTTGACAGGGAAGACACGCTTCTAACTAAAAACAGAAATCCGAAGTCATCCAACAAAAAGGATGGTCCGGTTAGATTTGTGACCCAGTTTAATACCAACAGTAAGAAGGTGCACAATATTCTCAGAAAAAATTGGGGCACTCTGAAGAACATCAACAGTTTATCTGGTGTCATCTCGAATCAACCACAGATAACATACCGCAAGGGTAGATCACTAAGGGATACCTTATGCAAAAGCTATGTTACAAGTGATAAGAAAGCATGGTTCCCACCGAAGCCTCTGGGCTTCTTTACTTGCGGGACTTGCAACATATGTCCTTTTGGTCGACACAGAACCAGCGAATTTTCAAATATTTCATCTAAGAAATATAAGATCGATGCCTTCATCAATTGCAATACACCCTACGTAGTATACGTTTTAGGTTGTAGTTGCGATAAAATATATGTGGGCAGTACAGCACGCCCATTAAAGATCAGAATCCAGGAACACCGTAGGGCGATCATTAACAAGGACAGCCGCTATCCGGTCAGCATGCACTACAAAGATTACCATCCAGAAGACTCAACTTTCTGGTTTTTGGGAATCGATCACATCCCACAGGACAATCGAGGTGGGGACCGTGAGTTGGCACTACGACAAAGGGAGGCAAAATGGATTTGTCGTCTTAGGGCCACTCAGATGGGGCATAATACGGACAGGGAACTTCATTTCTTTCTGGAGTAGTGCTGTCTGTACCGATAAAGGTTTTATCTGATTAACATGTATAGATACCATCCAAACTGTAAAATGATGCCATTCTCAACATAGATACTGGATGGCGATCCACCATATATGTTATGAGGCGCCGATATGTTGTTCGTTCAATTATGTATCGTGATAATATGTCATTGTCTTTATCATGTGACATTTGCATCCATGATATTAATTCATGTGTTATAATATAGTTATTGTCTTTGTCATGGGACAGTTTCTAGGCTTTTCTCACTTAATTTAGTAGGATGGCCTTAACAACAACAAAAATAAGAATAATAGAAATATTCGGCGGGATTGGATATACCTTTCACTTAAATTTGGGAGGTATAATATCTTGTGTCAAGCCAATCCCACTCTTTAAGTTTGTTACATCTACTATTCAGATACTTAAAAGGAACACTGTCTGTATACCCTGTAAATATTTCCCTTTACTTAGGGAATGTTTGTTGAGCATTTTTATAATGAATGCGCTCCGCCACAGGAATTATAGGAATGTATCTAAATATCAGGATATTCTGGGAACTGCCTAAAATAATTTGTTACAGATATTATATATGCCTTATTAAAACACCTTTAGCATTAGCGTGTCCCGGGAATATCTTCAACAAATCTCCCTTGCTTGTGGTATCCAATAATATGAACTCTGAAAAGCACCATATCGTATTCCCTTAGAGTAATTCTCCCGCTTCGGCGGTATATTCAGATTACTAACACCATCTTAAAATGGCGTTGTCATTTAACTCCTACATGAACTTTATCATGGGCGGAAAAAGAGCGTGTTAAAACCGATTTAATTTAGAGGACGTCCCGGCACCGATGCGTCCAACGAACTTCGTGGGGTCTTCTTCCACTTTATTAAACTTCCATAAAGATCGTTATTTTTGTAATATTGGGCTTATGGTTAGAATCACCACTCTATGATGGCGCCTACTCGTCGTCTTGAATTCGACCAGGACACCATCACGTGCAGAGGTCGTTCGCCACTAGGTGCACAGGTGTGGGCAATTCACATATCGCTTTATAAACAAGGGGTTTACACGTTTTGCTTGCTGAACGCCGCACACGCCGAAGGTCTGAGAGCCGACACCCTACTATAGGTATGTTCTAAGGAGAGGGATATGGGATGGAACGTCTCGTAATACATGGATATTTTAACTATATGGGTTTTTTAATTGTTACCCTAAGGTTCGGTATTCTGTACTAAAAGGACTTGAATGATTGACAAGCAATTGGTTGCTGACTTGAATCCGGGGAACCTTGACGCTTGCAACAAAAATACAAGCTGTCATCTAGTGGAAAACGGGTACGGTTGCAATTTTATTGGTCTTCATAGTTCGACTATTCTGCCTATAATTTTTGACGGGGGTTATATTTGTCATTCTAGGTTCGGTGCGCTATACATTGGCTTCACATAACTGTTCTCAAGCATTTGGTCTATGTTATGACCTTGGGAGAACGTTATCAACTGTTATAACGAACGGAGGCTGGCACTTTTTTCAACCGGGTACAGTTGCATCTTATTTGCTGTTATTAAACTCCCTAAACCTACTCAGGTATATCTAGGGTACGAAGCCATTAAAATTACTCTTCATGGTTTCGGCGTTAAAGTTTCTAATCGTGAGCTTTTTTACTTATTACAGCTTAAACCCCCAGCAGCGGGCTCCTCTAAACGAATAAAAACTATCATTGGAATCCTTGGTTATTTAAATTTCCGCCTCTTTCACTTCTTAAAAATCAATGGGGTCTGTTTGTTTTACCTTACATTGATTTGAGCTTTCTGCAATTTCTATAGGTTCCCCATATTATCTGCACAAGACAAAGATCTTCCCAGGAGCCACGGATTGACTAACGTTATCCTGACACATGAGGTATATAAACATTGAGCAGTAATATCAGTAATGTGCAGTCGCTATATAACTCTTGGCTCAGGACCATGGAGCTTCAGAATATTTAAAATATTAAAAATATCCAATTTACCTTAGGTCCGTATCCGGGACAAGTGTTCATAATACAATGTTCTAAAAAGATGGCCACTGACATATTATGACGAATGAACGCGAGATCCCTCGGGTCATGTTTCTATCGTTATCTTTTTGTTTTTCATTTCCTTTGCAAGCCGCTAATGGGCTGACTTTTCTGTGTATTAATTATTATATAATTTCGTTCCCTTCTATTTAGAACGCACTTTTGGCATACACAGTGCAATACGTGGATCTATGCGGCAGTCTGAATGTTACTGCCTTCGAAATCGTAAGCTTATTTTCTATTGGTAAGCAGAACTGGCTTTTTTATTATTTCTTGACATTTCGGTGGTTGTGGGTAGACTCACTTTAATCCTCCCCCACTTCTCACTTATGTTGGGTGGGGGTTCCCCTAACCTAGTACTCTTGCATCATATTTTGGGCAAAGGGGATCTAACTAGGGCAACGTGTCATTTCCTGTAACTGCGGTACTCTAAGACCTAGGACGGAATATCCAATCCCTCTGTTTGTTTAAAATCGCCCTTCAAAGACTGCTCTCTCTTATGTATTTAATTTTTCATATTATTTCAATGTAAATCATGACGGTGTCCTGACTTGCTTTATTGTATATAGTTTGTATATATTATGTATGTCTTATATAGATAGAAAAAACAGGTTTTGTAAATGGTTTTAACAGGTACCCACTAGGAGAAGGGCGTTATTCACGGTCATTATGACGCTTGTCCGTTCTATACTCCCATTTAACATCAGTGGAAAGGTACCATACCATGATGGTTCCTTTTAATATACAGGACGCTTTGCAGAAATCAAGTCAATACAATTATGGCTGTTATTTGTTCTGGCTATACTGTAAAGATGTCATGGCGAACTTTAGAAATGATATAAATTTTAGCTTCTCCTTTTTTTAAATATGTTGTATTATTTTGAGTTTGTATCTTCTTGGGTTTGTTGTTTGTGTAATACATTTGTATAATTATTATCTTTTTCCTTTTTTGTAAAAAAATGTTGTTGTTTGTATTTGAATTTTTTGTTGGCTTTGCCAATTGAATATTTATGTGTGTATATATGTTTATAATTATTACAGCCCTGACGAAGTTCCAAAAGGCAAAGAGTGGAACGAAACGCGTTGGCTGTGCCTTTGATGTTTGAACGAAATCCAAAATAAAGAAGAATTTATACAAAAAAAAGCGACTTCGGATATTGACTTTTCTTAGAGTGCACCTTCTTTTTCTGTTTCAATATTCTTGTAAATTACGCATCCTACGGCAGCGGGTGTTAGAAGTGTTTGCACCACCATTAATTGTGAAACTAATGAATTGTTGTGCATGACCTGGTCTGCTGCTTTGGTCCTTCTGCTTAAGTGTTTAACTTAGACCGTCTTGCACCGGTTCTTTCCTTTACTTGTACATACTAAAAGATATGGCTTCATTCGATGATGGGAGGGAGGAGTTGGCCCTCAATTTATTTGGCTCTAACAAACCCAAGGACCCAATACCGCAAACTGACACTGGAAAACTTAGCCTAAAGGCTTTGTTCCTAAAACTCGAGCGTCTCAAAAAACTTGAATTATCCCGATGGTGGGATGGGGTTACCTTAGAACAATATCTTAACAATGAGAAGGTACCAAGGGGACTCAGAATTCTGATTTTCCCAACATTTGAGGACCTAAGTGATATCCTTCTTACGGAATGGGAGGGCAACCTGGAGCATGCATCGAAGATCATGATGCAAATATTGATCAAACATGCCCGGGAAAAGGGTGATAAACTACGAGAGGAGATTGAGGCCCTCATTTTGGAAATTAACGGGATGGAACAAAAGGACCTGATTGAAAAAAAAATTGTAATTCTTAAAAAAGTAATAAATGAACATCAAGTATATCTAAAAGAGAAAAAAATGAGGAAAATAAGAAGAGACGATAGAGACTATCAGGATGGCCGAATATATACATTCGCCAAGAAATTTGATTATATCCAGAGTAATGAGGACAAAAAAAGACAACGGGAAGAGAGGGATGACAATGATGATGTAAGATCTGGAAGCAGTATAACCTCTGCCTCTTCCTGTAGTACAACCTCTAACATAACACGGGAGATCCCTTTAGCCGAAGGGGCCACTCCTTTTCAGAAGGAGTTGGCCACGTTACGCATAAGCAACAGACTGCAACAAAAAAGAGAAACGACTCGCCCCCAGGGAAACCAAACAAAACAAGGAGGGGGGGGGAGGAGGGGTAAGGGCAGGTACAGGTACAAGCACAGGAAAGAACCAGGTGAACAATCCAGCAAACAAACCCAATATGGGGACGAAACCGAAACAATGAATGTTGCATGTACTGAAATGTCCAATTGTGAAACGAATTGTACTTCTGATTTAAAGGTCATCAACCTGTCTAATAAAATACTGAACAATGATGAGATGTCTGTCTTGAGTAAGGGCCTTAATTTTTGTCCTACCCAGGGAGGGGATCTTGTGAATGTACATATAGACCTGTATAAGTTTGTAAGAGTACTAAAACTGAAGGACTTTTTCTCACGCCAGACACCAAAGGCCCAAGATAATATCAGAACGGGAAGTGTGGGGACACATACAGTAGCAGACATCAGGGGTATACATCTGTTGCTTAACCTAGATGATGAGGATCCATGTGATATGGGGGCGTTACTGAATGAACTGGGCATACAACAAGATCTTGGAACTAATAGCGACCTAAAACCCAGATCGAAATTCACCCCTTCATATAACTACCATCCTAGTATTGATACCTTTTACGAACAAGTGACAAGTGACCTACACAAATTGGAAACCTCAGTGCAGCGCAACAATACCATTGCACATAACATCACTGCCAGGGAGAGAATTGCCCTTGAGAGTCTGAGAACTGATACCACGATTGTCATCAAAGAAGCCGATAAAGGCGGTAATGTGGTGGTAATGGACCATCAAGACTATATGGCCGAAATCCTCAGGCAACTTAATGATACCAGCTGCTACCGACGCATCCCTACGAATCCGGTTAGTGAGATCAGTAGTCTGATTATTGGCAAGCTCACCGAGTGGCGAGAGACTTGCCTCATTTCGGAAGATGAATATAGATACTTACGGGTAGATAAACCTAGATACCCGTGTATCTATATTTTACCCAAAATACATAAAGGGGGCGCCTTTCCACCAGGGCGCCCCATAATCTCTGGCATTGGATTGGTGACTGAAAAAATTTCAGAATTCGTTGACCTTAATCTACAGAAGTACGTCATTAACCTTCCATCTTATATTCGCGACAGCTCTGACATTCTAGCAAAATTCAATGGCCTACACTGGTCGGAAGAATTATCTTTTGTCACTTTTGACGTGGAAAGTTTGTACACGTGTATCCATAGCAAATTTGGCATAACTGCGGTACGATCTTTTCTCGATAAAGAGAGAGAACTACATGATTTCAACGAAATGCTCCTCGACATGATAAATATCATTTTGGAGAACAACTACTTTCTGCACGATGGCACCTGGTACCACCAAACCCGTGGGACAGCCATGGGTTCCAAATTTGCGCCGTCGTATGCCTGCTTATTCATGGGCTGGTACGAGCGGTCGCATGTATGGTGCAACTATGCCTCCCCCTGGACCGATCATATCGTGTTCTGGGGGAGGTATATAGATGACGTTATAGTCATATGGTCTGGTACAGATGAACAACTGCAGGCGTTTCATGATTATCTCAATGATAACAACTGTAATGTCAAGCTGACAATGAAACATGGAAAGGACAGTATTGACTTTTTGGACATCAACTTTTAAATCGACAATAACAGTGTCCAGAGCACACTGTTCAGGAAGGAGACGGCATGTAATGCTGTGTTGCAAGCTGACAGTGCTCATCCGCAGTCAGTGATTAACAATATCCCCTATGGCGAGATGGTAAGGATACGTAGGAATTGTAGCCAGGAGGATAAATTTATCACTAACATCAAGGAAGCAAATAACAGATTCCTCAGAAGGGGGTATAAAGAGAAAACAGTTCGGACAGCAGTTGAAAGAGCAATCAAACTTGACAGGGAAGACACGCTTCTAACTAAAAACAGAAATCCGAAGTCATCCAACAAAAAGGATGGTCCGGTTAGATTTGTGACCCAGTTTAATACCAACAGTAAGAAGGTGCACAATATTCTCAGAAAAAATTGGGGCACTCTGAAGAACATCAACAGTTTATCTGGTGTCATCTCGAATCAACCACAGATAATATACCGCAAGGGTAGATCACTAAGGGATACCTTATGCAAAAGCTATGTTACAAGTGATAAGAAAGCATGGTTCCCACCGAAGCCTCTGGGCTTCTTTACTTGCGGGACTTGCAACATATGTCCTTTTGGTCGACACAGAACCAGCGAATTTTCAAATATTTCATCTAAGAAATATAAGATCGATGCCTTCATCAATTGCAATACACCCTACGTAGTATACGTTTTAGGTTGTAGTTGCGATAAAATATATGTGGGCAGTACAGCACGCCCATTAAAGATCAGAATCCAGGAACACCGTAGGGCGATCATTAACAAGGACAGCCGCTATCCGGTCAGCATGCACTACAAAGATTACCATCCAGAAGACTCAACTTTCTGGTTTTTGGGAATCGATCACATCCCACAGGACAATCGAGGTGGGGACCGTGAGTTGGCACTACGACAAAGGGAGGCAAAATGGATTTGTCGTCTTAGGGCCACTCAGATGGGGCATAATACGGACAGGGAACTTCATTTCTTTCTGGAGTAGTGCTGTCTGTACCGATAAAGGTTTTATCTGATTAACATGTATAGATACCATCCAAACTGTAAAATGATGCCATTCTCAACATAGATACTGGATGGCGATCCACCATATATGTTATGAGGCACCGATATGTTGTTCGTTCAATTATGTATCGTGATAATATGTCATTGTCTTTATCATGTGACATTTGCATCCATGATATTAATTCATGTGTTATAATATAGTTATTGTCTTTGTCATGGGACAGTTTCTAGGCTTTTCTCACTTAATTTAGTAGGATGGCCTTAACAACAACAAAAATAAGAATAATAGAAATATTCGGCGGGAATGGATATACCTTTCACTTAAATTTGGGAGGTATAATATCTTGTGTCAAGCCAATCCCACTCTTTAAGTTTGTTACATCTACTATTCAGATACTTAAAAGGAACACTGTCTGTATACCCTGTAAATATTTCCCTTTACTTAGGGAATGTTTGTTGAGTATTTTTATAATGAATGCGCTCCGCCACAGGAATTATAGGAATGTATCTAAATATCAGGATATTCTGGGAACTGCCTAAAATAATTTGTTACAGATATTATATATGCCTTATTAAAACACCTTTAGCATTAGCGTGTCCCGGGAATATCTTCAACAAATCTCCCTTGCTTGTGTTATCCAATAATATGAACTCTGAAAAGCACCATATCGTATTCCCTTAGAGTAATTCTCCCGCTTCGGCGGTATATTCAGATTACTAACACCATCTTAAAATGGCGTTGTCATTTAACTCCTACATGAACTTTATCATGGGCGGAAAAAGAGCGTGTTAAAACCGATTTAATTTAGCGGACGTCCCGGCACCAATGCGTCCAACGAACTTCGTGGGGTCATCTTCCACTTTATTAAACTTCCATAAAGATCGTTATTTTTGTAATATTGGGCTTATGGTTAGAATCACCACTCTATGATGGCGCCTACTCGTCGTCTTGAATTCGACCAGGACACCATCACGTGCAGAGGTCGTCCGCCACTAGGTGCACAGGTGTGGGCAATTCACATATCGCTTTATAAACAAGGGGTTTACACGTTTTGCTTGCTGAACGCCGCACACGCCGAAGGTCTGAGAGCCGACACCCTACTATAGGTATGTTCTAAGGAGAGGGATATGGGATGGAACGTCTCGTAATACATGGATATTTTAACTATATGGGTTTTTTAATTGTTACCCTAAGGTTCGGTATTCTGTACTAAAAGGACTTGAATGATTGACAAGCAATTGGTTGCTGACTTGAATCCGGGGAACCTTGACGCTTGCAACAAAAATACAAGCTGTCATCTAGTGGAAAACGGGTACGGTTGCAATTTTATTGGTCTTCATAGTTCGACTATTCTGCCTATAATTTTTGACGGGGGTTATATTTGTCATTCTAGGTTCGGTGCGCTATACATTGGCTTCACATAACTGTTCTCAAGCATTTGGTCTATGTTATGACCTTGGGAGAACGTTATCAACTGTTATAACGAACGGAGGCTGGCACTTTTTTCAACCGGGTACAGTTGCATCTTATTTGCTGTTATTAAACTCCCTAAACCTACTCAGGTATATCTAGGGTACGAAGCCATTAACATTACTCTTCATGGTTTCGGCGTTAAAGTTTCTAATCGTGAGCTTTTTTACTTATTACAGCTTAAACCCCCAGCAGCGGGCTCCTCTAAACGAATAAAAACTATCATTGGAATCCTTGGTTATTTAAATTTCCGCCTCTTTCACTTCTTAAAAATCAATGGGGTCTGTTTGTTTTACCTTACATTGATTTGAGCTTTCTGCAATTTCTATAGGTTCCCCATATTATCTGCACAAGACAAAGATCTTCCCAGGAGCCACGGATTGACTAACGTTATCCTGACACATGAGGTATATAAACATTGAGCAGTAATATCAGTAATGTGCAGTCGCTATATAACTCTTGGCTCAGGACCATGGAGCTTCAGAATATTTAAAATATTAAAAATATCCAATTTACCTTAGGTCCGTATCCGGGACAAGTGTTCATAATACAATGTTCTAAAAAGATGGCCACTGACATATTATGACGAATGAACGCGAGATCCCTCGGGTCATGTTTCTATCGTTATCTTTTTGTTTTTCATTTCCTTTGCAAGCCGCTAATGGGCTGACTTTTCTGTGTATTAATTATTATATAATTTCGTTCCCTTCTATTTAGAACGCACTTTTGGCACACACAGTGCAATACGTGGATCTATGCGGCAGTCTGAATGTTACTGCCTTCGAAATCGTAAGCTTATTTTCTATTGGTAAGCACAACTGGCTTTTTTATTATTTCTTGACATTTCAGTGGTTGTGGGTAGACTCACTTTAATCCTCCCCCACTTCTCACTTATGTTGGGTGGGGGTTCCCCTAACCTAGTACTCTTGCATCATATTTTGGGCAAAGGGGATCTAACTAGGGCAACGTGTCATTTCCTGTAACTGCGGTACTCTAAGACCTAGGACGGAATATCCAATCCCTCTGTTTGTTTAAAATCGCCCTTCAAAGACTGCTCTCTCTTATGTATTTAATTTTTCATATTATTTCAATGTAAATCATGACGGTGTCCTGACTTGCTTTATTGTATATAGTTTGTATATATTATGTATGTCTTATATAGATAGAAAAAACAGGTTTTGTAAATGGTTTTAACAGGTACCCACTAGGAGAAGGGCGTTATTCACGGTCATTATGACACTTGTCCGTTCTATACTCCCATTTAACATCAGTGGAAAGGTACCATACCATGATGGTTCCTTTTAATATACAGGACGCTTTGCAGAAATCAAGTCAATACAATTATGGCTGTTATTTGTTCTGGCTATACTGTAAAGATGTCATGGCGAACTTTAGAAATGATATAAATTTTAGCTTCTCCTTTTTTTAAATATGTTGTATTATTTTGAGTTTGTATCTTCTTGGGTTTGTTGTTTGTGTAATACATTTGTATAATTATTATCTTTTTTCTTTTTTGTAAAAAAATTTTGTTGTTTGTATTTTAATTTTTTGTTGGCTTTGCCAATTGAATATTTATGTGTGTATATATGTTTATAATTATTACAGCCCTGACGAAGTTCCAAAAGGCAAAGAGTGGAACGAAACGCGTTGGCTGTGCCTTTGATGTTTGAACGAAATCCAAAATAAAGAAGAATTTATACAAAAAAAAGCGACTTCGGATATTGACTTTTCTTAGAGTGCACCTTCTTTTTCTGTTTCAATATTCTTGTAAATTACGCATCCTACGGCAGCGGGTGTTAGAAGTGTTTGCACCACCATTAATTGTGAAACTAATGAATTGTTGTGCATGACCTGGTCTGCTGCTTTGGTCCTTCTGCTTAAGTGCTCTTCTTATTGATTCCAACAAGTCACATTTTGGCCTAACACCATCTGCAGACAGCGTGTAACCCAAATATTCAACCTCCTCCACAGCAAACTTACATTTTTCTTTTTTTAACGTCACACCAGCATGTTCCATTTTATGCAATACCTCATTGGGGATTGCATTGTGCTCCTCTTTCGTTTCACCAAATAATAAAACATCGTCCTGGAAATAAACAACATTTCTTATCCCCTCCAAAACCGAGCCCATCATACGCTGAAAGACTCCAGCAGCAGATGCTAGCCCGAACGGCATACGAGTGAATTGAAAAACACCCTCAGAAGTTATAAACGCAGTCAATGGCTTTGACTCATCGTGCAACCTAATCTGGTGATACGCACAACGTAAATCCAATTTCGTGAAGAATCTCCCTCCCTTCAACATCAAAATCAACTCATTAATGTTAGGTAAGGGGAAATTATCCACGACTATGTTCTGATTTAGTGTGTGTAGATCCACACAAAACCTGTATTTTCCATCCGATTTCGTCCACCCCCACCCACCTCGCCGGACACACACTCGACGCCGTCTTCTCATCCAGCAAAGACATCACCTTCAGCCACACCACCGGACTACACTGGACGGACCACAGCTGCGTCCACTTCACCTTCAGAAGAACGACGATCCACCACCACCAGCAACAGGTTGCTCGAAGAAGCTGGAACAAGATCACAGCCGACCAGCTCGCCGCTTCCCTGAGCCAGCACCCTCCCGCCAGCTCAGCGAACCCAAGCCAGGCCGCCGACAACCTCACGAAGTGGATCAGCAACTGCGCGGACGAACTCGCCCCACTGAGGACCCCGCCCAACCGACCCGGCAGCAAGAAGGCCCCATGGTTCACCGACGAACTCATGAGTTCCAAGAAGAACTGCCGAGCCCTCGAGAAAGACTGGAGAAGGGAACCAACTCCGGACAACATGACCACCCTCAAGCTTGCCACCCGGAAGCACCACCAACTGATCCGCGCCACCAAGAAAACTGCATTGAAGGACCAGTTGGACAACAACGCACACAACTGCAAGGAACTCTTCAACATCGTGAAAGAGCTCTCCAACCCCAACGCCGGAAACAACGACATCACCCCTTCGCAAGACCTCTGCAATTCCCTCGCCTCCTACTTCCACAACAAGATCGCGGACATACACAACAGCTTCAGCACTCAACCAACGCACGCCATGACCGAACCACCGCCCCCCACCACCACCCTCCGCGCCTGGACTCCGATCAGCACCGAAGACACTGTCCGCATGATGAACTCCATCCACTCCGGATCTCCAACCGACCCCTGCCCTCACCACGTCTTCAACAAGGCCGACGCTGTCATCGCACCCCACCTGCGGGACATCATCAACACCTCCTTCGACACCGCCACCTTCCCGGAGAGCTGGAAGCACGCCAAACTCAGCGCCCTACTCAAGAAACCTACAGCGGACCCCACCGAACTCAAGAATTACCGCCCCATCTCGCTCCTCCCGTTTCCAGCCAAAGTCATCGAGAAGATCGTCAACAAACAGCTGGCCACCTTCCTCGAGACGAATGGATCCCTCGACCCCTCACAGTCTGGCTTCCGAGCCAACCACAGCACCGAGACCGCCCTCATCGCTGCCACTGATGACATCCGATCCCTGATGGACAACGGAGAAACAGCGGCCCTCATCCTCCTAGACCTCTCCGCGGCTTTCGACACTGTCTGCCACCGCACCCTAGTGCAGCGCCTCAGCAACGTCGGAATCCATGAGAAGGCACTGGAATGGATCATCTCCTTCCTCGACGGAAGAACACATAGAGTCCGGCTACCACCGTACAAGTCAGAGGCCACCGGAGTCATCTGCGGCGTCCCTCAAGGATCCTCGCTGAGCCCCTCCATCTTCAACGTCTACATGAGCCCCCTCGCGGCCATCGCACGCCAACACAACCTCAACATCATCTCCTACGCCGACGACACCCAGCTGATTCTCTCCCTCACCAACGACCCCGCCACCGCCAGAGCCAACCTTCACGAAGGGATGAAAGACGTAGCCGAGTGGATGACAACCAGCCACCTGAAACTGAACTCAGACAAGACGGAAGTCCTCATCCTGGGCTCCTCGCCCTCCGCCTGGGATGACTCCTGGTGGCCCCCCGCCCTGGGCACCGCACCCAAACCGACAGACCACGCACGCAACCTGGGCTTCATCCTGGACTCCTCCCTCTCCATGACCAGACAAGTCAACGCCGTCTCCTCGTCCTGTTTCAACTTCCTGCGCATGCTACGTAAGATCTTCAGGTGGATCCCCACCGAGACCAGGAAGACGGTCACCCAGGCCCTCGTCACCAGCCGTCTGGACTACGGCAACGCCCTCTACGCCGGAACCACCGCCAAGCTCCAGAAGAGACTCCAGCGTATCCAGAACACCTCGGCGAGACTCATCTTCGACGTCCCCAGACGAAGCCACATCTCCAGACACCTGAGAGACCTGCACTGGCTCCCGATCAACAAAAGAATCACCTTCCGGCTCCTCACCCACGCACACAAAGCCCTACACAACCAAGGCCCAGGATACCTCAACAGCCGCCTCAACTTCTACGTTCCCAAACGCCACCTCCGATCGACCAACCACGCCCTCGCCGCCGTCCCCCGCATCCGAAGAGCGACAACAGGAGGAAGGTCCTTCTCCTACCTGGCCGCCAAGACCTGGAACTCCCTTCCGACCCACCTCCGCCTGACCTAGGACCACCTCTCCTTCAGGAAGAAGCTCAAGACCTGGCTGTTCGAGCAGTAGCAGCACCCCCCCCCCTAGCGCCTTGAGACCCTCCGGGTGAGTAGTGCGCTCTATAAATGTCTTTGATTGATTGATTGATTGTCGTGATAACAACTGGCGAAATCCATCTCGAAGTCTCTATCTGCTCAATTACACCTTGCTCCAGCATCTCACACAACATTTTCTTAACCTCACTCCTAGCTATTATTGGTACCTTCCTAACCTTGTGCTGCAAGGGTACAGCATCCGGTTTTAGCATGATCTTGTGCACATATCCCTTTAATTCACCAATCTCTTCTTTAAACAACTCCGACATACCATCGACAATAGACTCTGTAGATATCTCATTAACCACCATCACTTGCTCCTTCGCCCTTGGATTTATTATTATATGAAGATCATATTGGTGTCCCCACCCTAAAATCGGAGGTCCAGATTGTGCCACATAGACCTTACCCTTCACAGATCTACTCTTAAATATAATGTCAGTAAGCATGTACCCAATAATATCAATCCTCTCACCCTGGTACCCACTCGGATTTATGTCCTTTGGCCTTAAAATGATCCCTGGCCACTTCTCTCTAATCAAGCACTCCGGGATGATAACCCAAAATGAACCAGAATCCACCATTAACTCTGTTTCCTTCTCCTCAATCACAAACACAGCTTTCGGTCTGATCCTTCTTCCTGGTTCCATATCAGATTCATCATCGCTCACACACAGAATTTTCTTTGCTCCATCCACACCGCCATCCAAGTTAACACAGACACTTTCATCATGTACAACGGCCACCTTCCCTTTTGTTTCCAAACTTGCATATCTTGTAAAAGTGTCCTCTCCTCCCACATTTTTTACATTCTTTATCCAATGCAAAACATTTCTTATAATCCGCCGTGTGGTAAGTGCTTCCACACCTCGTACAGATTCTCACCATACTCTTGAACTGCTCCAAATTATTGGAGACACCGATATAATAATTCTTACCACTCCTCTCACTCTTCTCACTATTCTTTTTAATTTCCACCGCAGCAACTCCTTCAACGAGCTCTACACAAGATACATTCTCCTTCAAACTTTTCTTGCGCTCCATCTTCTTCATACATGCACTTGACTCCTCTACCACCTTTGCAATATCAATTGCATTTTGAAGCAAAGGATTCTTTGCAGCCCACAATTTTTCCTGCATCTTCTTATTCCTGCACTGCCCAGTCAGTTGATCTCTTATCATCTCGTCTCTGATATTTCCAAAACTACACTTAATTGACAACTCCTGCAGACGAGTAACAAATTGATCAACTGATTCTTCCTGTGTTTGTGGCTGTGTATAAAATTTATGTCTAGCCATTACAATATTCAACTCTTTTGCTTCTAAATACACATTCGTGATTACTCTAACCTCCGCATTTGTCCCAGTCGGCAAAAATTTAAAGGCATGTTGCTCTTCTTTCCCCAAAGTGCTCAACAGTAGCGCCTTCTTCCTGGCTGCACTGAAGTCCTTTCCATCCAATGCTTCAATATAGTTTTCGAATATTTCGATCATCCATTCATCCCATTCTATGGGTGGATCCCCACTCTGCTGCAAAAATAATGGAGGCATCATTACGTTCTGACTCTCCATGACACCAATTGATAATACTCACACTCAACACCAAATTTTCTTAAGCAGCGAGAAAACTGAAATTAAAAAATAAATAAAATATATTAAATAAATAAATAAATAAAAGTCTAGTAACAGATGATGAAATACTCAGTCTCTCTTCGTGGATGCCGACATAACTATGACTTCTTTCTATTATTCGACGTCCTGCTAACGACTCTGCTCCTCCTTTATGTGTCCGCAGTCTCTTCGTGGATGCCAACAGAACTATGGCTTAGTTCTAGTATTCGACGTCCTGCTAACAACTCTGCTCCTCCTTTGTGTATCCTCAGTCCCAAATCCTCCTTAAACTACACCGCTTGCAGGCTGACTCCTCTTCCACTCATGTCTATTACAGACTCCTAAATCCGGTGTAGCACGGCGTTGCTTAGCAAAAGAACATAAAATCAAGATGGCTGCCACGTACCGCGTTACCACCTCATCATTACGCACTCAAACAACTTCCCGCGTCACTCTCTGTGCTCGATCAAGTGCGTCTTCACGTTTACTCCACTGCGCGTCACACAGGCAAGGAACAGACCTCCAGCCGTCCTCGCTCTCAACTGAGACACTCGGTAAGCTTCTTTTAAATTTTCAAATCACGCACATCAGACCCGCAATTAGTCTGATCTCCCAGTCAATTTTTAGCCATTCTACTCACAATTTTTAGTAACACCTCAATCGATGTTCGAAACAACCTTCCCGGTAACTCTCCACTTCCCAGGGGTGAAATTATCTTCTCCGTGAGCTCTTCAGAACAGATTCTCCTTTTAATATTAGAAGTTACTTCTAATAAAGTATGCTACTATTCTCTCCAGCTTCACATTTGCGCTGTGAGTGCATACCATTTTCCATGTCTTCTTTCTCTCCAGCCGAGTCCAAATATATTTCAAAACACGAGGTTCTTTTCACCAGCCGCGTTCGATAACTCACTCTGTGATCTCAATAATCTGCTAACCAATCGTCGCCATCTGTTGTAGGGGAAGTAACGAGGTGCACAAAGATGTAAATGAAATGTATAAATGATTTAATAAGATCCACAGAGAAAAGCTGGTGTCCCCATCAAGGCTAGCAGGTAACTGCCCACAGAAGCCCAGACATGGAACACCATCAAACAAGGAATATAAATTGAACAATAGTTTAAAGAAAAAGTACACAGAGAATACAACAGTCTGCCTCCTATTTAGGTTGGTTCCTAGATACATGTGAATACATAAATCATTTTCTTGCCAGTTGTATATGACAGGTATACACACATCGCAAATATTGTACAGGCATGCATCATACGCATGCGAATGTGTTAATTTGTGACTTTTGACTTGCGATGAGATAAGCATTTCTTTATTAGATATGTGAGACCAGCTCACATCCTTACCCCAACATTGAGTGTTTCATGCCCCATGGAAGAATGGCTCAGGTACCTCTGTAGTCACACTCTGGGGATAGCAAGTATTAAGAAGTTAAAAAAAAAAAAAAAAGATTGAGGTCATCCACTCATTCATTCATAAACATCCTAGGACTTGTCCCCTTTGCTCACTCACTCTCTTACTGCCTCGAGGTGCTTATCTCGCAGGCAACCTGCGGCTGCTCCTTCTTTCCGACGATGTCTGGCTAAAGGTGAGGACTCAAATTTAAGCAGAAACTTCAGCGGGATGGGCTTGATGGTATGCACCTGAAGTGCATTTGTTAGACATTCATTTGTATTGGAGACACCTGGGAGTATATCCGGTGTCTCCAAACTGTGCCTGTCTGTGGTGTGATCGATGCCGTATGACGTTGTCGGGATCATGTGAGTGGTAGTTTATACGGAGCAGGACGGGGTAATAGATCCTGCAGTCTTCCTTTGTCTATATAGAACTGATATTTTTTAGGCTGGACAGAATTTCTAAGGTACTGTCATGCTGGAACCAAAATGTTAAGTGCACAATTGCGCCTGAGCCTTAAGCTGCATATTCATTGATTGTTTTCATTCCTTTCGTGGTATAACTAACTATGTTGTGTTACCTTGCCCAGGGAAAGAATTACAGATGTGAAGCCCCTGCTCAAAGGACGCTCTTGTCAGGGCCCTATACTCTTCTATATAGGGGATCCCTGAGTGAATAGGTGAAATTAAATCGTACATGATAATGAGTTTATAATGTACAGAACCAGAATGATTCACAGATAAGTGGAAAAGTATGGCTGTAACTGCGTGTCAATATTGGTGTTATTCTCAGTTTATATCAATTGTATCCATGGGATCACATTAGTCAGTACTTTCCCCCATGACTTCAGACAGTACACCCATTTCTGTTCATGATATAGAAGCTTTTCATTGACGTCTGGATGGGTGGTGCGGACTTTCTCAATTACCACCCACGTCATATCCACATCCTTGTGACCTTGCTGTAGGTAGTGGCATGTCAATATGGTGTTAATCCGTATGCAGCATACTGTACGTCTGTGTTTAATGAGTGTGGTCATCCCAAAATAGAATAAACCACATGGACATGTGATGACTTATATTACATTTTTGCTTTTGCAGTTGGTCAGACTCTTCAGGATTTATGGTCTTTCTGTCTTTATGTCCACCTCTTTTGTGGCCTTTGTCAGTTTACATGCTACACAGGTGCCACACGAATAGGGGCCTATCAGAGGTTGATTGTCCCAGAGTACAGTCTGTTGATTGGTCTGTAATGGTGGGGTCTTGGTGTGAACAATTTCGTTTTTCGTGTGTATGTGGTGACACATACAACTCTGTTGTTATCAGGTTTTGTATAGTTCTTCCACAGGGATTCCCTATTGTTTTTCCTTGCTCTTTTCTTTACTTTGTTTCACTACTCTTTTCAGATAATGGTGGACCACTAGTTTTTATTCTAAAGGCATTTCCCTGTGTCCCAAAGACTTCCATTGTGGAACATTTTCGTCTCACATGTAGAAATTGGCCTAAAGGAAGGTTCGGCCATAATGATCTAGGGTGGAAACTTTCATACAATTGTGGTCTGTTTCTGTCCATGGTTTTATAATGGACTTTGGTTCTAATCTATCCCTGATCTATGGTGATCTCTAACAGGCACATGTATCAAGCATTTAAGAAATCGCAAAATGTGCGAATTGCAAAAAAATGGCATTTGCGATCGCAAAACGCAGTGTATCAATACATCAACGTTATTTTTGCGAAAACTAATTTTTCGCAAAAATAAAGAATCGCAAAATAATTCTGAGAAAACATTTGCGATTCTTTATTTACACCTCCCAAATAGAGAATTGCAAATAAAGAATCGCAAACGAAATGCATAAAAAATCGCAAATAGCGATTCCCTTGAAAATCGCAAAATAAGAAGGAACAAAACCAGGTGGTAATCATGAGTGCAAATTTCATACAGCTGCAAATCAACTCAAACTGATTTAAACACACCCAGAATGAGCTATCACAGGTCACAATGGCAGGGCTGTACCTGATGGCGAGGAGGATGAGGCTGCAGCTGCTGGGCAGAGCCGGAGGCGAATCATTGAGCACATCTTCAGAGTCCGCATAAATTTGCTAGGAGAGCATGAGGACGAGACACATGATAAGCATAGGCTGAATGCAGCAATGATCCATGATCTCATCAATGAATTAGAACAAGGTACTATTGATTGGGGCTTGATTGAAGGCACTGGGAAAACGCGCCATCGCTACTGCCGAGCACTGTGTTTTTTAACAATATTTTATAGCGTTTCTGTTTAGATTTGTCCTCCTTTCGCTTGCTCTTACTTGCACTTTAAAATAAAAACGACACTCACTTGCTGCTTGAGCGGGGTCACCAGTTCATCCCCTGACTTCAGCGCCATCTTAGGTGCGGACTTGGCATTTTCAGGTGCCATCTTGTGAGCGCACTAGTGGCGAGGTCGGCCACACTTGCTGCCTACTTAAGCCGGGCAATGCAAGCGTGCAGCGCGTGCGCGCAGCAGGCGCGCCGTTGGCTTGCCAGTGGCAAGCCCGTCTGCGCCCGTCCACGCCCCGCCGGGACCAGGGGCCACAACCCCTGGACCTTACATTTCGTACTCCAGGCCGGAGCTCATATCATTAAATCTGGGTGCCCTACAGCTAAGCCACCTTATCACCACGGAACTACGGCGTGAAAGGTTGCTGAAACCT
Organism: Lissotriton helveticus; assembly: GCF_964261635.1. NCBI lineage: Eukaryota > Metazoa > Chordata > Amphibia > Caudata > Salamandridae > Lissotriton > Lissotriton helveticus. The sequence goes on from NC_136060.1 coordinate 292,376,159, forward strand.
TCATTTATCGCCCCTGAATGTAAGGTTAATATAAGATCAGAAAAAAGGCAACGCCACTTAGGTATAATTTTGCACTGCTTAACACCCGCTCCCTTCAAAAACATAATTTAGAGGTCTTCTCGTTACTTCAGGAAGGCGGACTCGATATTTTAGGGGCCACCGAAACCTGGCTCGAAGAATCTTCTACTCCTGGTCAGGCACTACGAGGGGGGGGGGTTGCTATTTTATACAACCGCTCCTTCAAAGCGGAAATCATCTGTGCAGAAAGTCTGGAGGGTGTGGAAGTTCTAGGGGTTAAGTTCCACTCTACTACCGAATGTTTGGTAATACTCCTAGTCTACCGTCCCCCACGCACATCACCAGGATTTGTTGATATTTTCCTGGAACTAATTCATGACCTTCGGTCGCGTTATGAAGGACTGGTGGTAATGGGAGACTTCAACTTCCATTGGGAAAAATCTCCTAAAGACTGTCAGGCAAAACAGTTAGATGAGGCCATGACCTCATTAGGCCTCGTTCAACGGGTGGTGGGCCCGACACATGATAAAGGTCACACTTTCGATCTAATCTGGATGGCTGCCCCGTGGCTCAGCCCAATTGTCATCTCCCCCTGTTTATGGTCAGATCACGATTTATTGCAGGGCCATCTTACTTTTCCAGGGCGAGTGGAAAAGCCACCATCAGGATGGAAAGTCTTAAGAAGCTGGAAAAGGATCGGAGCAGAGGATCTGATGGCCACTCTAAAGACCTCTGTCCTACTCAAGCAAACTGAGGGCGACATAGAGGTTGCATGCCTCAATTTGACATCAAAACTTGAAAGGGCCATTGAAGCTACTGCACCGGTCCGTAGGGTGAGAATTATGGATAAGGGTATAGGGGCTCCATGGTTCAACGATACCCTTAGGTTAAGGAAGTGAGCTCTGCGCAAAAGCGAGAGAGCTTGGTGCAAAGAGTATGAACCTAGTGCACAGGCTACGTATGTGCAGGAATTCGCAATTTATAAACAGGCAATTATTTCTAGGAAAGCGGAATTTTACAAGGGCAGAATCGTGGCGGCAAGAGACCCCCAGAAAGATGTTTTCAAGGTCCTGACAGAGTTGAGGAAAAGCAAGGAGCAGAATCCTTCTTTCACGCAGGATGACTGCCATAAATTCCAGGTTTTCTTTTCCAATAAAATATTGGATCTTTTGACAGAAATACATCATACCCCGAGACTTGACTGCTCTGTTTAACCCTCAGGCCTGATGGGGCGAGTAAAGTCAGAGTCACCAGCGGACCCTTGCCCTCCCAGGATATTTAAGCTAGCACCACCAGGAATAGAGGACGATGTTCTCTCCCTCCTCAACAGCTCCCTGGAAACATGACAGGTCCCTACCAATTTTAAGGAGGCTCATCTGATCCCGCTTTTGAAGAAGCCGGGTGCAGATGCTAAGATCCTGAAAAATTTTAGGCCCATTTCACAGCTACCTTTTGTAGCTAAAATACTTGAACAACATGTTCTCACACATCTTTCTTGCCATCTTGAAAACAATCAGTTGTTAGAACAGAACCAGGCTGGATTTAGGGCTCACCATAGTACGGAATTGGTCATGCTTTCCGTGCTCGATGATCTGAGATGCAGAGCAGATAATAAGATCCCGTGCGCCCTGGTGCTGTTAGACCTTTCCGCGGCATTTGACACGGTTAACCATGACCAGTTATTGTCGCGGTTGGGGGACTTCGGCATCCAGGGAACTGCGCACGCCTGGCTAATTTGATTTCTTCAAAACCGCTCTCAGAGAGTCCAATTGGCAGACCTGGTTTCGTCGCCAGCCGGCATCACTTCCGGAGTTCCCCAAGGTGCGGCACTTTCACCTCTCCTTTTTAACGGTTATTTGCAACCTTTGATCTCGGCACTAAATCAGATGGAATGCCGGATTTATAACTATGCTGATGATACTCAAATTGCTATCCAAATTGATAACTCATCCTCGGCATATGCTAGACTGCAAAATATTTTGAAATTCACTGTTAATTGGATGTCCACCAATTCATTAATGATAAATCCGGACAAAACAGAGGTGTTGCCGATTGCCATAACATCCAGCCCCTGGAATGATCTATTCTGGCCAAATAAACTAGGGCCCTTTTCAGAACCAGCAGTGGCTGTGAAAAGTCTGGGCATCTATATAGATGGCAAGCTGTCTATGATAAAACAAGTTTCATCTGTCGTTGGTACTTGTGTAGGCCTACTGAGACAACTGCGGGAATATCCCGACTTCTGACTTCGGCCACCCTCAGACGCGCGGTATCAGCCATGATCCTATCGCGCCTAGACTATGGCAACTCGTTGTATGCTGGCCTCCCCCAACAACTACTGACTAGACTACAACCAGTTATGAATGACGCAGCTAGCCTAATTTTAAAAAAACCTAGACGGGCGCACGTTACACCTCTGCTACACGAGATCCACTGGCTGCCAATGAGGGAGAGAATAATGTTCAAGGGCCTTTACATCACACACAAAGCCCTGCATGGACAAGCGTCACCATATATCAAGGAGCGCCTAGTTCCCTATGTCCCCAGTAGGACACTCCGATCGGCAGATGCCACCCTCCTGGTTTGACCCCGTTTCAGACTATCTGCTATGGGAGGGCGTGCTTTTTCCAATGCGATTCCAGTGGCCTGGAATAATTTGCCAATGCACCTGCGCAAGGAACCGAACCTCCTACCCTTCAGGAAGTTGCTTAAAACCGTGCTCTTCCGGGAGGCTTGGGGTTCGTCCTAATAGCTTCTCGCCCCGTGATCAAACAAGTATGTAGTTCTGGACAAGCGCTTAGAGACCTCTGGGTGATAAGGCGCTTTATAAATCTAAAAAAACATTTTTAAAAATTGGACCCCATCCTGCAACGACAGACACGTAGGACCAATGCCATCCCAATGCATGTGCAGGTCTTATGTTGCCTACATCTACTGGCATTAGGCAGTTTTCAGGGGGTAATCGCAGTAGCTGGAGGTGTGTCACAAAGCGCAATTTCAAGAATATTCAAAGCATTCCTCGATGCCATGATGGTCCGATAGGCTCACATATTAATTTCCCTACCACAGCCCATGACATTGCCAAGACATTGCCAAGATACCCGGAAGCTTGTTTCCTTCCCGGTATAAGAATTGGCTTGGTAGTTTGGTTTGCCCTGTTCCCATCATGCACTGGGACAGGAACAGACTAATTTGCATATAGCCAAGTTCTGAGCTGGGATGGTGCAGTGAGCTAAAAAACGGTGATGGATCAAGCCCTGATCTTTGGACTGGGTAAGAGTGGTCTGCTTAATTCAGGCACTCTGTTCATCACCACCCCCTTTTCTGAATCATTGCCAAGACAAAGCAGGAGTTTTACCAGATTGCAGGCTTCCCACATGTTTTGGGTTGTATTGATTGCACCCATGTGGCAATATGTCCCCCTGTAGCACAGGAATATTTATATAGTAATAGGAATAGGAAATGTTATCATTCCTTCAAGATTCAGGTTGTCTGTAATGCCAAAAACATGATAACTGACATTGTGGCACAATTTCCCGGCAGTGCACATGATTCATATATATTCTGGCAAAGTGGCATTCACACCCGTCTTGCAAGGGGAGAATTTGGAGAGGGACATCTGCTAGGTAAATATGTGCAATACATTGTCACATTCATTGTACGTAAGTCAATGTCAACCACTGACCCCCTTTGCTTCCTCACATGTAGGTGACAGCGCATACGCCTTGCGGAATTACCTCATGACACCTTACCTCAATCCTACAACAGCCAACCAACAGAGGTACAATGCAGCACATATATCAACCAGTAACGTCGTAGAGCACACATTTGGGCTGCTGAAGAGCCGATTCAGATGCCTCCATAAGACCGGTGGAGCACTGAAATACAACCCTGAACAATGCTGCAAGATATGGAATGGAAATGGAGCTGTCTGACAGCGACTCGGAGGATGGGAACCAGCAAGTCCAACACCACCGTGCCCTACAAGGATCAGGCGCAGCAGAAGGGCGCAGGAGAAGATTGGAGATCACACAAAATTACTTCTAAGGTGAGTAATGATGACACAAAAACAGTATTTTGCAAGGAAAGTAAGCTTTATGTAAGGAAATAATGACCAGGGTGTTGAAGCACACTTTCAATGTGACCAGTGGCACATGAGTCTTGGTAATAAACATGTATGGATGAAAAGTAACCAATACTTGAAAGTCAGTCATAAGGTCACATTGCAACAATGGTTACGTCACCATCTTTGTAAATCATTGCACATGGGAGCCTAGCGCTTTCTCCCATGAACACCCAGACGCCTGTCAGTGTCATCTTCATCCCTCACGTTGGGAGTGGAGGGGGTACTGCTGCGTGTGTTGCGTCTCACTGCAGTGGCAACTGGCATTATTGTACTGCCCATGCTTGAGGCACACTCACTACCCTCTTCGGTGACTGCCTGGACCTCTTCCTTAACGGTCGCTCCCCCACGCTCCCTGGATCCAGCTCGTGATCCTCACTATAGCGCCTACAGCTGAAGCACATTGTTGCTCATAATCTCCTTGCAGTATCTGGTATCGTAGCATTATTTAATTAATAGCGCTTTGAGATCGTATTATTATTTATTTAATCGCGCTCTGGGATCGCAGCATTATTTATTTGATTGCGCTCTCACCCGGATACTCTGAAATAGCGCGCTGTTAATCTTTGTGCATTCCCTGTGATTACAAGTACTGTACTGTGCCCTGTTTCGCTTTTTATTTCGCCCACCATCTTGTTGTTGTGCTTTCCTCTGGCCCGCCTCCCCGCTACTGCCTCCCAGCTGACCCTCCCACGCTCCGCCTCCCTGCAATACCCATTTGAGACAGATGATTCGACGTGCAGCGTCCACGCGCAGCGGTCGCGCCGAAGGTGCGCCAAAGGTAAGCCCGTCTACGCCCGTCCGCGCCTGGACCGCGCCCAGCGCTAGACCCCCTGGCCCCCGCCGTACCCAGCCCACTAGAGTCACATATGATGCCGCAACTCTCCTCGCCCACAACCCCGGACGCGCACCGCAATGCTGCGAAGCCACCCCAGGACGTACCCACGGCCCATTCGCCTGCCTCTCCTGCAAGTTCAACTGCTTCAGGACCCTCACCAAATCCACTTCATCCACACACAGCTCTGACTCTAACCGCCTGAAGTGCATCCTGCTCAACACCCGCTCGGTCCACAGACACTCAACGGAACTCTGGGACCTACTCGACACTGCGTCACTGGACATCGCCTTCCTTACAGAAACATGGATGAACACATCATCAGCACCCGACATCGCCATAGCCATACCGGACGCTTACAAGATTACCCGTAAAGACCGCACCAATCAAACAGGAGGAGGCATCGCCATCATCCATAAGAACACCATCAAAATCACGACCAGCTCCGATGACAATCTTGCAACCGCCGAACATCTCCACTTTCAGATCCACACCGACCCTAGGACCACACTTAGAGGCACCCTCATCTACAGGCCTCCAGGTACCCGCAGTCAATTCAGCGATGACATCACCGACTTCGTCAGCCCACATGCCCTCGCCTCCGGGAACTACATTCTTTTAGGAGACTTCAACTACCACCTTGAAAACAAACACGACAGCAACACCACCATCCTTCTGGACAACCTGGCCAATCTCGGACGCAAACAACTTGTTGACACCCCCACCCATGTAGCCGGACACATGCTCGACCCTATCTTCACCTCCTGCAAGCACATCTCCTTCGATCACACCACAGCTCTCCACTGGACGGACCACAGCTGTGTTCACTTCAGCTACAAAACCACCCTGACCCACACCGCCCACAACCTATTCCTCGGAGAAACTGGAACAAAATCACCTCCGACCAACTCCTCACATCACTCAACCAAAACCCTCCCACCCTCTCATTGGACCCAAACCAAGCGGCCACCAATCTCAAGCAATGGATCACCCACAGTGCTGACGAATTAGCACCCCTGAAAAAACACCAGATCAAATCAGCCAGCAAAAAGGCTCTCTGGTTCAATGATGACCTTAAAAAATCCAAGAAGCTATGCCGTACCCTGGAGAAAACATGGAGAAAAAACCCAACCACCGACAACATGTCCACCCTCAAGGCAGCCACCCGCAAACACCACCAACTGATTCGATCCGCCAAGAAATCAGCATTCAAGGATCGTCTCGACAACAACACTCACAACAGCTAGGAACTTTTCAACATCGTCAAAGAATTCACCAACCCCACCGCAGCATCTAACGACATCACTCCCTCCCAAGACCTCTGCGATACGTTATCCTCCTTCTTCTACAACAAAATCGCCGACATCCACAACAGCTTCGAGAATACTCCCGGCGTTCAACCCTCCCCACCCCCCTCAAATCCTACTCCGCCAACTAACAACCTTACCACCTGGAACCCAATCACCACTGAAGACACCATCCGCCTAATGAACTCCATCCGCTCTGGCTCGCCAACTGACCCCTGCCCCCACCACATCTTCAACAAAGCGGACTCCATCATCGCACCCCATCTCCGTGATGTCATCAACTGCTCGTTCAACTCTACCACCTTTCCAGAAAGCTGGAAACACGCCGCACTCAGCGCCCTTCTAAAGAAACCCACAGCAGACCCCTCTGAACTTAAAAACTACCGACCCATATCCCTCCTCCCATTCACGGCCAAAGTCATCGAGAAAGCCGTCAACAACCAGCTCGCCGCCTTCCTTGAATCCAACAACTCCCTCGATCCATCTCAATCCGGGTTCCGAGCCAAACACAGCACCGAAACCGCCCTCATTGCAGCAACTGACGACATCCGAACACTACTGGACAACGGTGAAACAGTGGCCCTCATTCTACTCGACCTCTCCGCCGCTTTCGACGCAGTCTGCCACAGCACCCTTATACAACGCCTCAGCAACATCGGAATACAAGGAAAAGCCTTGGACTGGATCACCTCATTCCTCGCTGGGAGAACTCAAAGAGTCCGACTTCCCCCATTCAACTCTGAGGCCACTGAAGTCATATGTGGCGTACCACAAGGATTGTCACTCAGTCCCACCCTCTTCAACGTTTACATGAGTCCACTCGCCTCCATCGCGCATCAACACAACCTTAACATCATCTCTTACGCCGACGACACCCAGCTAATCCTTTCCCTCACCAAAGACCCTAACACCGCAAAAACCAATCTACACGAAGGCATGAAAGAAGTAGCCGAATGGATGAAACATAGCCGCCTAAAACTCAACTCAGACAAAACGGAGGTGCTCATCCTAGGATCTTCCCCCTCTGCCTGGGACGACTCTTGGTGGCCTTCCGCTCTGGGCACAGCACCCACACCCACAGACCATGCACGTAACCTTGGTTTCATCCTAGACTCCTCTCTCTCGATGTCCAGACAAGTCAACGCAGTCTCATCCTCCTGCTTCAATGTACTTCGCATTCTCAAAAAGATCTTCCGTTGGATCCCCCTCGAGACAAAAAAGACTGTCACCCAAGCACTGGTCACGAGTCGACTGGATTATGGTAACACACTATACGCCGGAATCACAGCAAAATTACAGACAAAACTCCAACGCATCCAAAACGCATCAGCGGGACTCATATTAGACATCCCTCGCCAAGATCACATCACCGGACACCTAAAAGACCTCCACTGGCTTCCCGTCAACAAAAGAATTACATTCCGCCTTCTCACCCACGCACACAAGGCCCTCTACAATCTAGGACCCGAATGCCTCAACACTCGACTGTCCTTCTACAAACCCACCCGCCAACTAAGATCGTCCAATCAAGCCCTCGCCGATGTCCCGCGCATCCGAAAATCCACCATGGGTGGCAGATCCTTCTCCTTCCTTGCTGCCAAGACCTGGAACTCACTCCCCACTCACCTCCGCCTTACTCAAAACCACATCTCCTTCAGAAAAGAACTTAAAACCTGGCTATTCGACAAATAATGAACCCCTTACCCAAGCGCCTTGAGACCCTCTGGGTGAGCAGTGCGCTATACAAATACCCGAACTTGAACTTGAACTTCCTGTGCAGACATGTTGCCTGCACTAGTGGATGCATTCATCATCTCCACAGCATTGGTCACCTGGTCCAGTGCTTTACCTACATCTCCGCTCCAATGGCACATTTGTGTTTGCATGGTCCCGGACCTACGTGCCAGCAGGGCAGTTGTAGTGGCCAGCCTATTGTTCGATTTCACATACATTTTGAGGTGCTGCATAAGTTGCCGATGGTGTCTTTTCTGAGATGCATGTCCCTCCTGCATGACCCTGGTCAGTTGCTGCACACTACTGAACAGTACTGCTATGTTGTCTGCCATCTTTGCAATTTCCATCTTCACTAATCATGTTTTCTTGCTCTGCAGGCGATGCGTACAAAGCATCTGTCCCTCCAGGCCACCCCAGACCTCATTTGTTTGCTCCTCCTGCTGTGTTCTGCATGCTCTACGTCTTCTATGCCGGACTCTGAGATTGCCTCTGCTGACCTGCGTTGGTGGAGTTGTGATGGTAGTACTTTGGCGATGGCTACCCTCAGGTGTTGCATTGCCCTCATCATCTGACACCATGGGAACCAGTGTTGGGAGAGGTGCCCTGCTTGAATTTGGTGCATGTGACTGTTTAGTTGGCAGAGCTGGTGTGTCCTCATGTTCAGATGCGCTGGAGTGCTGCATTTCCTGGACCTCACTATCCCCAGCCTCTACACAGTCTGCATCTGTGAGGTTAAACAGTGCAAAACAGCATTAATTCATGATTGTGAGGTCAAGTCACAGTTATCAATTATTACATTTGTCATTAAGTTGAACATCTGCTACACTATTTGTAGTCGTTATTTTGCATATGTGTGTGTTTGTCATTGTAACTGCTTGACCTGCCTACATCTCCCATAATGCACTTCTGTAGAAATCAATGAAGTCTCGTATACAGCTCTTGTAGATGGTATTTTATTCTTCAAGTTACATCTTGATAAGTTCCAACGTAAGCCTTAATATAAGCCCCACCAGGAGCTCAGCCCATCTTCTCCAACAGCTCCACCTTCAAGTACAAACATCCATAATATTCCAAATGACATCATATAGCTAGAGCATCAGGCAGAGAACCAGGGCCAGGGAGATGCATTGCATGAGAAGCAGATTACTCCACATCTTCCCCTTTATAATATTTAACAAAATGAAATAGTATACACATATATAAACATAGGAAGAGAAGATACACATTCCAGAAGTAAACGTAAAAGAACACCATAATAACATGAGCCAAACTCTCCTTATGTAATAATAATAATAATGTAAAAGCAATGCAACAATGAGAAAATAGTAATGTAAGTAATAAAATTGCCTTCCATATGTAATAATAATAACGAAGCAATAGTAATAATGTAAGTAATAAACAGTAAGACAACCTTCTCTATATAATAATAATGATAATAATAATAATGACATAAGAAATGTAGCAGTAGTAATGTAAGCAATAAAGTAGTGATATAGAAGTCAAACTTAAACAAATGGCAGGGCCAGGGAATAACATACACCCTCTACTGCACACACTACAATATACCGTCCACCTACCAGGAACACCCTCTACTGCATAATGTTGCAAGACCAGGTAAATTTACATATTCTCTAATGCACATACTATAATGTCCTGTCTGTATACTATTGCAGGATCACACACGCATTAATACACAGTAACCTCCCATTAAGAGAACACATACCTCCTCGTAAAGGGGGAATCCACCTCCCTATAAACCACACACTTGTAGTAACCTCCCAAATAATTGTAAAGGGGGAATCCACCTCCCTATAAACCACACTTGCAGTAACCTCCCAAATAATTGTAAAGGAGGAATCCACCTCCCTACAAACCACACACTTGCAGTCACCTCCCAAATAATTGTAATGGGGAATACACCTCCCTATAAACCACACACTTGCAATAACCTCCCATATAATTGTAAATGGGGAATCCACCTCCCTATAAACCACACACTCGCATTAACCTCCTAAATAATTGTAAAGGGGGAATCCACCTCCCTATAAACCACACACTCGCAGTAACCTCCCAAATAATTGTAAAGGGGGAATCCACCTCCCTATAAACCACACACTTGCAGTAACCTCCCAAATAATTGTAAAGGGGGAATCCACCTCCCTATAAACCACACACTCGCCCATCCTCGTCGCCAATGTAGAAATCAATGAAGTCTCGTAGACAGCTCTTGTAGATGGTATTTTATTCTTCAAGTTACATCTTGGTAAGTTCCAATGTAAGCCTTAATATAAGCCCCACCAGGAGCAGCATCCTGGATACTCAGCCCATTTTCTCCAATAGCTCCACCTTCAAGTACACACATCCATAACATTCTAAATGACATCATACAGCTAGAGCATCAGGCAGACAACCAGGGCCAGGGAGATGCATTACATGAGAAGCAGATTACTACAGCTTCCCTTTCTGAAAACATTGTGTAGTAGATGCTTTACAGTGTGCACTTATGCTGTGCTGAGCTCAGGTTGTGACGTAAGTAATTGGGACAATGGCAACATGCATTCATCTTACCTTCAGATGTGTGCGCAGTTCCTGAGGTGTCGAGCTGTGTCACACCAACAACAGCTTCAGGCTGGATAGTGGATTCCACCAAGTCCTCCATGGGAGTGTTCCCAGTGTCTGTTGGTGTCCCCCTCCTGTCTTCATTGCCTCCTTCAGCCGGTCTGCAATACGCACCTTAGCCCAAATGCGCAGATCGTACCATCGCTTTTGAGGTCTTCAGTGGTGCGGTGTGTCACACCAATTGCATTTACTCTGTTCTGGATCCGGATCCATATTTTACATTTCTCCTGCTCTGGTACTTTTAATGAAGCTTTGCCAAACAGCTTCTCATGGCTGTGGACTACTCCCTCAATGAGTGTTTCAATTTCTTTCTCTGAAAATTTCAATTTTCTTTTCCTGCCTTTTTGGCTGTCCTCTGCTGTTTGTGCAGCTTCCATTTTCAGTTGGTTGCCAGGTGTTTGCAATCTCTCTGTCCCACTCCTGTTCTGCTCCCAGAGCCAGCTCCCTCCTCTTCCTGATCCTCTGCACTAAAAATGAGGCTTGGAGTGCTCACTTCCTGGTTCTGATGTCCTCAAGATGTATCAATGTGCGACTCCGGAAATTGCGATTTCGCTAATTGCAAAATCGCTAATTGCGATATCGCAAAAGCCGGAATCGCAATTTTTTCTGCGAATTTTAGCGATTCTTTATTTTATCGCTATTTTTATGTTGCATCGCGTTTTGCGATTCCTTATTTTCGATTCCTTAAAAATCTCAAATAAGGAATTGCAAATTTATAGGATGATGCATGTGCCTGTAAGTGTAGAAATACGGCTGCTTCCTTGCATACTGTGTATGTGAACCTACCCAACCTACAATCTTGTTCGCTAGTTGTTCGTTACCATGCCAGATGATAGTCTGATGGATGTGTTTATCAAAGGTAATGATCAGCCACGCAGTTTTTTTATTCAGATACATTCTGCTTGTTGCTGATTTGTGGGTTAGGTTGTTGCATATATTTATCTATAATTTGTATTATTGCTAATAATTTACTCCCACTTTATACAAGTGGTACTGGGTAAATGTTTTTCACATTTTGAAAGATTATTCCCCTATAGATTATTTTTAAATGTATCCCTTAATAAATTTGCACCCATTTTAGAAATGTTAGCACATTTTATCACACTTCTTCTTGCAATTTAATTCTCAAAGAAGTCAAACTTTTAAGTGTTTGGGTGAACTGAGTGTAAGGAAAAAGGAGTGGGGGGGGCAAACCATGCTTTAATCCAATTGATTTAACATACAGTTTTATATTTCGCATTGTGCCAAAACCGTGAGAAGTGTTTTGTTTAAATGTAACAGTATTAAATAGTATGTTGATTACATATTTATTTTGTCTAGTGCAGGTAAGTAATGTAAATATTTTGTATGTTTTAATGTATTTATGTTCAGTGGTATCTGTTATGGCCTTTGCGTTGTTTACAAAACCATGAAAGTTATTTTGTTTAAACTACTGAGGATTAGATATTATGGTGCGCAGATGTTTATTTTGTGTAGTTCAGCTAACAATGTAATTATTTTTATGTATTTAATGTTAGTAACATCTTTTGCGATATTCTGGTGAGCTGTGAGGGTAATTAGTGTTAGTACAATGGTACATAGTTATCACAAGACGTTATCTGATTTGGTTATCATTGGCTCTACCAAAGTTAAAGAAAGTCATGTAATTTTTAGGTACACTTTACCTGTGTTGTGTGCTATGCCTTCCGATGTAGGTAAGTATTACGTTTTATATTTTTGTTAGGGGTGCAAGGTAAACTCTGTTCCGCCAGCGGAGTATGCTGGAATTTGCCACACCACACTCCAATTGGAAGTGCAGATTTCTGCAAAAACTCCACCACCCACTATAGAGCGGAGGTTACTGGCGCGTCAGTCGCCTCTCTTCGCATCGTAAACAGTGACAGAGCCACAGAATCTAACCGACATAACATTTGCATAAAGAATGTGAACTGTGCAGGGCGCTCAGGAGGATATCATAGAGTCAAAGATAGTCTGGCACCCAAAATCACTGAGAAGGAGGGTCCAACCTCGCCACTCTATTGGTGAAGAGGAAAAACCAAAAAGTGGCATGAAATGCCAAGCGCAAGAGCCATAGAGTGTCAGCAAGCAGGTGTTGCCGCTCCCTGTCCAAGTTCCATCATCGCACCCTGGTGCACTCTTCCAGCCCCTCTGCCAGCCTGAAGCCGACCACTGGTTCGCAATGCACTCGTGAATACCCGACCACCGGGCTGTGGAGATGGACACCAGCGACCTGGAAGAGTGGTGACATCTTTCAATTGGGGTGAACGGGGTGTAAATTTACTGGCTTTACTTGTACTACTGGTGGTTGCTGCCAAGATCCGTGATGGGAGAAAAGAGTAAAACCACGAGGTGTGGTGCTGTTGTGTTGTGGCGAGTCTGTTCACTGTGGCAAGTGCACTGCAAACCGCGTAGCACTGTGCTAATTGTCTGTGGGGTTGGAGCTCACTGCGCGCTAACTCTGTGGATATCCGCAGAGTGCAACTCCGCGAGCTCCACCCACCTCTGAATTTTGCTCTAACTATTACAACTTTAGTAAAGTGGTAATAGGAAGAGCAAAATAGTTATAACTTTCTATCTAGTTTGTAAAAAACTACAGAGCAGCACAGGAGTACTGCAATAACCCCCCAACTTTTTTTTCAAAGGTTAACATTGTTGTTATAAATATTTCTACATTTTTATACCACTGTAAAGTGATATTTCTTTTTAAAGTAGTGCAGCAATATTAGTAAATACCACGTTGCTTCATACCCTTGATTTGCATATTTAAATATCTAAAAAAATACTTTAGCACACTATAGTACTTTTTTGGGGATTCACAATACCTTCGAAACTGTGTATTTTTTTAAAACATATATATATAAACTTATACATGTTTTTCCCTACTATTATCACTTTACTTGAGTGATAATAGGTATAGGAAAAATAGCAAATCTAATACTTACCTACATTGACTATCACAACACAGAACACAGGGACACTCAAGGTGAACTGCCTTGAGCGTTTGTGGAATAGTATGAAGTAAGGCAAACAGGATGGGCTGCAAAAACTGAGAAGATTGCCCTTTGAGAACTTTTTTCTAATTAGCTAGGGAGAGTCCAGGAGTGATACACCTACTGGCTAGTGAATCCTACAAACATGGCACCTCACCCCCAGCTCACCAGACTGCATTTAGAACCTGTGGAAGAGCAGAAGAGGACTGGAACTACTGTATGTTACTTCTTTCTGATGGGTTGGACCTGCTCCCATCTGGACAGAGGACTGGGAAGCAGGCTCCAGGAGTCAGCTGGTTGACCTCCTTCTTGGCTAGAAGGGTACAACAATCTGTAAGAGGACTTTGGGCTGATCAGCTATACCTTGCTGGTGGCCTCTGTTGGAGTGCAATGAGGTCCCTAAGTGTTGTTCCTGAGGTCCTGTGAGCCTTAGAAGTGACTAAGAAGAACTGCTTCATAAAGTCTGGAAAGTTCTGTCTTGAAATCTTCTGGACATCTGGACTTCAAAAGGCCACTAGAGTGGGACCTTGCATCAAAGTTGTCTAATAACCAGCGGACTTCATTGGATACAGATTCCTGGCTTGCCCCACAGACGGAGTTTAAGTTCAAGAGACTAAGTCCAAAGTAGAAATGTTGACTAGGCAACGGCTCCAAAAGTATCCAAACAGTGACAGCTGAAAAATGTTATTTTCTTGCTCAAAGCTTTTCTCACCAAAGTCAAAAGGTTTTGCAGTATCTCATCTAGTGACTCCCTGACTTCAAAAGGACCATTCCAGTTATAGTCTGCAAACGTATCCCACTGGAGAGTTTTGGCTTCCACTTCTGATATTAAGCCATGAGGTACAATCTTTGACTACAATAACCCACTTGGAGTATCTGACCTCCATTCCATATTTGTCAGCCTAAAGTTGTACCAATGCCATATTCAACAAAAACAGTGTATATGTGTACATGCACACACACACACACACACACTTCTAAATGCTATGCATTAATTTGCAAATATATACATTAATACATAAGGCAAAATAGAAATAATTTAGATGAAATTCTGCAATCATGTCCAACCCCTACTGGGTCAATGCCCCAGGAATCATAGTACCCCCCCACACCTACACCAGATAAAGCATCACAATATAGGTTGGACATCACTTAAAAAAAATAGACTTACTAGGTTTGTCATGGGGCGGTGGGAGGGGGTGGGTGGGTCATTACAACAACATAACGTGCCCTATTAAGTTTATCAAAATGTTACCTTATTAAAAGGCGAATGGTCCTCATGTTAAAAACCACCAACCAATAAATATTACTTTATTTCACCTTAAAAAAAAGATACAAATTTTGACATACAAAACAATTCTCAGTACTTGAAACATCCTTATAAGCCAACATAACTATGCATGTTTTAAAATACCAACAAAGGGCCTCATCTATGAAATGTATTGCATTGCTGTGTGAAAACAGTGATGCAACATTTTTCAGTGCGCCCTCCTAGTGACACCATGAATGCGCCGTATTTACTGTATGGTGCTTCATGTTGCAAGGATTTACAGATACATAAGTATTCCTGCCGTATCTGTAGGTGCATAAGTGGCACATTGCTGGGGTGTGTCTGAAAACAGATGCAACTCTAGCAATGTGTCCTTTCACATGTGAAAGGTCATGCATCAGTCTAATGCCTACTGTGAGGCAGGCGTTAGCATTTGATGAAGTGGCATCCTAGAAATGTCGCAGTGAAACTCATATATTTTGCTGGAACACTTCTATGAGCCTTTTTTGCGTGGAACGCTCACCCTGCATACATTATACCGAACACAGGTATAATGTAGCGCAGGGGTTTACAAAGTAATGCATCTACTTAGATGCATCACTTTGTAAATATGTTGCAGTGTTGCGCATATATTCCACCGCCGGTGCGTGACAAAAAGTGATGCCCCTGCAGTGCAAGGGGCTCATAAATAAGCCTCTAAAGGCCAGATGTAGGAGCCCTAATACCGGTCGGAAAATGCCGATTTCGGCCGTTTCCGACTGGTATTAGGGTTTTCAGATGTAGGGGGCTGAAAATTACAGAATCGGTATATTTACAGATTCGGTAAAATTACCGATTCGGTAAATTACCGAATCGGTAAATATACCGATTCTGTAATTCCAAATGTTGGTGGCACAGTTTACAGTGCCACAGGCCCTTAAGAGTCGGTATTTTACCACCCAATCCTATTGTGTGGTAAAATACCGAATTCAGGTGTGCATGCACATCTGTGCATGCACACCTGTGCAATGTGACACACAGACATGCCCTTAGGGCATGTCTGTGTGCCACATGTCACACAAGCCTGTACTTGGGGTGCTAGAGGGTCTCAAAGTGACACCCCCTGCACCCTTGTAGTATTCGGTATTTACCGATTCGGTAAATACCGAATCGGTATTTCCCTTTGATTCCTATGGGCTTCAAAGCCCATAGAAATCAATGGGAAATACCGATTCGGTATTTACCGAATCGGTAAATACCGAATCTTACAGATTCAGTAATTGTGTTTTAAAAATTACCTACATCTGCCTCCTTCTAATTTACCGATTCATAAATACCGAATTGGTAAAATTCGGTATTTATGAGTCAGAAAATTAGATTTACCTACATCTGGCCCCTAATTTCTAAAGTGCAGGTGTAATATATGGCTTAAAACACAAGGATTAAGAACAGGTTAACCCCAGTCTGAGCCATTAGGCCTCAACGGCAACTTTGCTCAATCTAATTCTCCAGGCCCAGAAGAGAAGGTTGGAGAAAGCAAACACAATTTGCTCTTTTGTATCACATCTGAGAGGCAGAGCAAATCCTGGACAGAAGAAGAGAAAGTGTTCCTCTGTCTCTTGAAGCAATTGGCAGAAGGGGCAATGGGAGGGTGAAGATCCACTTTTGTCCTATTTGCATGTGGCAGATCTTAAAGGTAAGCTGCCAGTTCTAAACTTCATTTACAGGCTTTTGGCTTTTGGGGGCTTGACCCTGTCTAGATATGGGTAAAAACTAGAGATACATTTGTGTTGGAGGAATGTTTCTGTAATAGTCCCTGCTTTTTTGGTCATCCCATGTTTGATATAAGATAAATTCCCAGAAGGAATGCTTCAATTTAGTGACTATAACTTCAATTCATTTTAGTTGGGGAGTGCCATACTTCCCCCATTTTGATGGCTTCACACAATTATTTAATCTTCTTAAGCCACAGAATGTGTACACTTTTATCAATGCTGATTAGTTCCACTAGAACATTTTTGTAAGAGACCAGTTCGGGTTATTATCTAAAGGCCCACCCAGTGTAACAAAGGTAATAAAATAACCACATGGTCTCGCGTATTAAATGCTATATCAGTACATTGGGATATAAGAGAAGTGCTTGAGGGCAAACTAAACAGTGTCCCAATATATTTGTTAGGGTAAGTAGAGACACATCGACACTGCCCCAGACTTTTGCGCCATATGTAGCCCCTGCCATCGCAGTGGCCCTGTATACTTCACGAGTTGATGGCACTGCTCCACTGGAAGTAGCCTTGTGTTTCCTTGCTAAGGCTGTTGTCCTTTATTGTATAATGGCTCTGCTTTTTCCTATCTAAGGGGCTCCGGACAAGTTTTCAGCCAGTCTTATGCCCAAATAGTCATAACTTTTCATTTGTTCCAAGACCCTCCCCTCCACCAACATCCTACCTCTAAAAGAACAGTGGGAATTCAATGTCATCAATGTGGATAATGTGGTGGAGTAGATGGGCCATGTACATAGGGCACCCTTGGACATGGCCGTTAGACTGGGCAATGACCCCACATTCCTTCATGATGCTACATAGACACGATCCTGGACGCATGATGACTTGGCACCCACACAATTATGTACTGACTAGGAACAATGACCCAATTCTATACTGCGCATGTCCCTCGACATGACCTCACTCTAAAGGCACATACCGCACTAGATACATGTTTCTTTGTGTACCTAATATCTCCTTTTCTTTTATATTTTTTTTAAAAAGTTTTCTGGTTATGGTTCAAGAGTAGAAAAACGAAGATATCTTGCAACCAGCAAAATTGTTCATTTTCTATCATCTGTGCCTTATTGTCTATTGTTATTCAATGATTATATTATATATTATATTATACACAAGTGGTACGAAATGGGGTTACTAAACATGTTCACATCTGATCAATCATTGCAGGAAGAAGGCCCACATGATAGATATGTCCTGCCCCTCAATAAGAGGTGACAGCATACAAGGGTATTGTATCCTTATATCAAACTGCATGTCACCTTTTGCGAAGTAGAGGTAAATTACGCTGTGCTCACTAAGTGGTAATACTTGGGACTATATATGTAATGTCACAGTGATAATGATTTCGTATGTAAGTGCAATATATCTTTATGCTTGATTTATTTGTATCGTGAAAATAATAAAAATGGAATAAAGATATTCAACAAAAAAAACAAAAAAAACAATGTGGATTATGTGGGGTTTATCTCTAAACCCCTAGATGCAAAAAAAGATGCAAAACAGTCCAAAAGAGATTGAATGCCCGTCTGGGTTCTGGAGTAAAAAAGCACACCATCTGCAAACATGGGAATTGAAGTACTAATGCCTGTAGATTTTGGTGCATCATGGTTGCAATTTGCCTTTACTGCTCCATTGATGTATAACTGACCAGCTTGGGGGCAAGCACACAACTTTGCCCTTCTTCATGAATAATACATATGCTGGACGCAAGATCCCCCCCAGAATTCCACCCAACCTGTGGAAAGATTTCCATGTGCAGTATTTTCAGAATTCTTAGGAGCTCACCAGGGATGCTATGGTTTTCTATCACCCTCCATAGGTTATCCCTGGACACCAAAGGCGGCTCTCAAGTCCATGAAGGCCATAAATAATGGTCCTGTTTCAGGATGACATAGTTCCAGCATATTGTCCTGAAGCGGAATACTTGGTCCAGGGTGCTGACCTTACTTCTAAATCCTGCTTGGCTGCCTGTAAGAATGTGATGCCTGTTATCCATGACAGGGGTCTTGACAGTAGCTTTCTGCAGAAGATTTCCTGGCTAATATCGATCAATCTGATTGATCTACAGTTGGATGGGGCACCCCGCCTCCCATTCTTAAAGATTGGTACGATGGTAGCTCTTCACCAGGAAGACGGTATGACCTCTCCTCTCATGAAGGCATTTCCCAAAATGTTAAGATAGGGAACACAGATTTCAGGTTTGGATAAGTATGGTTCACCTGAGATGCCATCAAAGCAAGGTGCTTTCTCCCTCTTCATTAGATGTAATGCCTGCGCTGTTTCTGCCAGACTAAATTCTACAGGGGCACCAACCTCATCCTTATACTCTTGCTCTGTGTGGGCTACTATAGAATTGTGATTCAACAAGGGTGGATTATTAGGCCACTCAGTGTATAAATCTGCTAAATGGTTGACCCATGCATCGGGTCTTACAACTGCTTCAAGATGGTTATCTGTGTTACGGATCCCAGCCTCTATTAATTTTCAAAAGACCCACATATTCCTGTTTTGGAGCGATTCTGTGAAATCTTCCCACTGTGCTACTGCCCATCTGCTTTTAGCATCGATCAAGGTTACCCTATAGCCTCTACTTACATCACTATTCTCCCTGTGGTCACCTTTTTTGACTGCCGCTAGTACCACTGTTTTGGCAGATCTTCATGTGTGCAAGTACCATCCCTGTCAGACCAACCTGTGGTAAAAGAACACATGCCAGTCCTTGGTTTAATGAGACATTGATTTCGACCGGAAAAAACTTCAAGGTCCTCGAACGCACCGAAGACTCTACTACGATACGATCCTTCTATAAAAACACTTTACAGAGCACCCATTAAGGCATATCATAAACTGATTCAGAAATCAGTTTTGTAAATGAAATAAGAAACAGTAGTAACCCTGCAAAAATCATTTTCTCTCTCCTCAATGGTCTCACGAAACCTGCATCTGTGGCGGAGTCCTGTATAGCTTTTAATGCCCAATGTGAGGGATTTAATCAGTAAAGTAGAACACATTTACTCCACCTTTACCTCTGATACTAGGGATTTTAGGTTAGAGGTTCATAATAGTTACTCCCCGCCACGCCTCCACCTTCTTCCTTTGCTGCCCTTTGAATAGCTACAGATTCTCTGTACCAAAGTCAAATTGGGCTCACCAGCGAATCCCCATAAGCCAGATCTGATCTTGGGGCCAAGACTAGTGCTGATGGGAAGGGCACCCACCGGGGACTGTTGTAGACGGTGTGGCCAGCTGGGCACATTTCTGCATATCATCTGGGAATGCTGTCTCATCCAGTCCTACTGGAGGGAGATTCATGGAGTGGTGGTGGTGGTCTTTGGAATTTCCTTATTCCTGGAGGCGCACAGATGTTTGCTCAACATATGGGAGCCGACCGGTCTAAACACACACCAAACACAGTGGACCACACTTGGATTCATGGTGGCTAAAAGGAACATAGCCCAGGCTTGGGGAGCAGCCGCCACTCCTACTCTGAAAGAATGAAAGACCAGCATGGACTGGTGCATGTTCCCCGAAAAATCTGTTTATGTGGCTCGAGGCTGCCCTAAGAAATGGTCCCGGGTATGGGGGCCATGGAATATCTATAGGGGGAACATTTGTGCCCCACCGCAACAACTAGCTCTCGATGACTTGCTTTCTCCTTGATTTGTCCTAAAGTGTAAAATGTGCATTATTATTGTCAAATGTGAAGGTGCCTGATCATACTGTATGCTGTAATGTGTACTTGCTGATGATGACTGTTAATAAAAAGATATTTTTTTTAAAGTCAAAAGCCAGGTGATCTAGAAAAGCAAAGAAATCTGGTTGCACTAAATGGGTGAAACCCAATTGCAACAAGCATCAAGTCTGCAATTTCTAGGTGGTATTTGAACTGTGCAAAAGATATATAAAGTGGAGCGTACTCTGTTGGAGATTGAGGTGGATGAGGCTGGCATCTGAATGTGGTATTAGGATGTGTGCCGTTGGTCCTGGAATAAGACATTTCTTCTCTGCTTGTGTATGCAGGGGGGCGATAAGAGTCAGGGATTGATACTTGAGTAGCTGTTTTTCGATGTCTATGGTGGGGAACGTGGAGGGGCATTTCTAATTTTAAATCTCCTTCGTACTTTACAGGATGGGCATGGTTAAAGTGTGGTTCATCATGATGGTGTCCTTGGAAGTTAGAAGTGAAAAATGTTCTGTGGTGTGGCTAAATGATATTGACCTTTTATCATTACGATAATTTTCCATTTTCACATTTTCTGTGTTTTAGATTCCTCTATTTTGATCTTTCTATACCATTTTCACTTTCATTTTCTTCCTTTATTATATTACTTTTACTCACTTTAGAAGCACCATTAACCTTTATTTGTTCCCATTTTTGTTATCCTATCTAAAAATGTAATCTAAAATTTTCGCACAGTGCCCAGAACAAGATCAGGAAGCGGACTGCTATTGCAAATTTACGTTCCCTGATCTCAGTTGTGTCTTACGCTCACTCTTCATCAAAGATAATGTCTACACAGTCCAGTCTAGCTCTCAACATTTTCATGTAACATTTAAGTAATACTATAAATAAACCTGAAGCACAAATTAACTCTTATTTTTCTGCCAGATTAAACTTTGGTCTTGCTCAAATTTTTGGGAAAACTAAGGGGATATCTGAATTATAAGATGAGGTCTAAAAAGCTGTTTTTAGGTAGTCCTAGAAAGACAGGGTTGCAGTTGTCTAATCTAGATAGTTTAATCTAGATATGATAATGGCTTGCACAATAGTTTTCCAGCAGTCCCTAGGAGTAAAAGGAAGAGCTTTCCTTCGAACTTCAGGTGGAAAACACGCAGAGAGACAGTTTTTGAACTGTGCTTTTGAAATGAAAGACTGGCATCTTGGTGGCAAAAGCAGTAGGAGGAATATGTGTGGACTCATCTGACTACCAATTTTAGTTCCAGATACTTGTTTCACCAAACTCAAGAAGTTTGTTTTTAAAAGAACTGGGCCTAACAGTATTTGGTTCATCCAATCTGCTATTCTAGACATAGAATGCTTACAGAGAGGGACTGATGGGCTGGTCTGACAGATTAGTGTGTGGGAGGGTGTTTTAGAAATCTGTGGGCCTATTTTATAGCCAAGTGGGCTGGTTTTTACGGTTGATGTTACTAATATTACAAGGAGCATTGCTTGCAGCAAGCAGAAATGCATGCAGTCCTCATACTTTGTAAAATACCCATACAGTCATGCCTTTAAAAGTTCAAAACTGGTCTAATTTGGAAATGTGGTCCACTTTTTCAGGTATCTGGTTAGCTAATGGGGGCCACTTTTACTTCAGTGCCTGGGCCTATTTTTAGTCCCAGTCTGATGCAAAATGTCTGCATCTAGATTGGAGAGTAGATATGTCATGTTCAAGCTAATATGGCTGAAATATAGCAAGGTCGGTAAACATCACTTACAACAAAACTTTTACAACGCACTACCATTACAACGCGGTCATTACAACGCAAACTATTACAACGCATTGCTCTGGGGGGCGCTCTAGGATAGGGAATAGGTTAATTTACTATCCAATAACCTTCCCTAGTGTCCACGGGGACTGGAGTTGGAATAGTAAATTAAACTATTCACTATCCAGCACCCAAAAGCGCTATGCATTGTAATGGTATGCGATGTAAAAACCGCGTTGTAAAGGCAGGCGTTGTAATAGCCTGCGTTGTAATGTCATACATCCAGCAAGGTCAAAAGGCAGGGTATTTATCAGGCAATGAGGATTTTAGTGCAGAAAACACTCCACTCCACATGTTCTGATATAAAACCTAAAAATATGGGATAACTATCACATCCAATAAATTCTGAACACCTTTGTGTCGGATTTTTATCAAATGCGACATCACACATCCATCAGGGCCTACTCATGATCAGGCACTAAACCTTCTAACAATGTTTCCTTTGATGCACTGTATGCTCTATGTGGTGCTGAGTTTTGGCAGAGTCACGTGCCGCTTGTTACAAGTTTCCAATGTGGAAAACTACCCCCTGCCGCCCCATCGCCCCCACCCCTCCAAACACCCACAGGCGGCCTCTTTCTTTCCATTAAATGGCAATTCCAGATTGAGTAAATTTAACATCTCCAAGGCTAAGCCAGGTAATGACTGTGCTTTAAATCCTTTCAATAAAAGCTAACACTCTTGCTTTGAAAGAATTACCGTTGTGTATGTAAACCGAGGCTCTGTAAAATAATTCGACTCGCCAAGAGCAGAACACAGAGTTAGTTTAAGGCATTAGGATTAGAACGCGTTAGTTCAAGAGATTTAGTACCGGGTCTTCAAAAGGCCAGTCTCATGCACACATTATGCAATTATAAGCACCTCATGTTTGATGTTAGAGTAAAGCATCAAGGCAAAAAGGAACACTCTTCATGGGTTAAGGTTTACTGGCAAGATGAACACAAATGGACTTTTCTGATTGTTTACGTCAGTGATCTATGAATGAATTTATTTTGAATGCTGCTATGATCATAAACGGATGATACACAGGGTGCTGGACTAGATAGTGTACTGCCTGGGTAACGCAGGCATGCGCAGGCATAACAGCGCTGGTAACTATATAGGGCAGTCGTCCTTAACCTGTGGACCGGGAGCACCTGGGGATCCTTGAAGCCTATTCAAGGGGTCCACAACTGCTTAGAAAATATAATTTTCGAAATTAATAAAGTCAACATAAAAGCAAAAATGTATATTGAAAATGTTTACATTTTCTGTAAATGTGTTGGAATTTGAAATTGGAATTTTAAAATGAAGTTGATATCTTCAGATTGATTCATGGGAGCAGTGCAAGTAGGTCAAACAGTATAGAGTAGGACGATGACCTGTCCTTATTAAATTTAGAAAAGCTCCAACCTTCCCATCACAATGAAACCTTTTTGTTTTTGTTTTTATGAAATAAAATAGATCACCATTTGTGTATTATATTGCTTACCCCTGGGTCCCTGGACTCCAGTAATGACTAATTGGGGTCCCTGGATTCCCGTGATGGTGAAGCGGGTATGCACAGAAGTCAAAAGGTTGAGAAGTACTGGCATACATCCGTGATGGAAACCATTGTAGCTGGTGGCACCAGAGGAGGGGGGTCATGAACAGACGTTCAACTCTGTAGCTCCTCCTTTCATAACTGCACGGCGGGGCAACACTCCCTTGCTTCTGCGCCTAACGCACAATCATCATCATAAGCACATGAAGACGTGCTGGTGATGACAGTCAGGGGCTGTATCATGATGGGCTTTGCTGCTGTTGTACAGATCCGAGCGTCTATGCGCCTGCCAGGCATAAAGTAAATTAATTTAACCCTATATTTCTCTGCGTTACTGCTTTATTTTCAGTACCCCTGCAGGCGCTTAAAACAGGCATTCATCGCTGCCACCAAAGACCATCATGATATGGCACCAGATGTTTGGCATCCAATCGGCCACCAGAAACAGGATAGCTGGTTTTCTTCTTTTCTATTTTAAGTACTGTCTCTGTGCAGAAGTAAACTCCTAGAGGAGTTATGCAATGCAGGAGAGGTTCATTGAGCATTTATTTGCACCCGTTTCTATTGTGTAGACGGTTTATTTGTGTCCCCTTTCTATTTAACGAACATACGTTAAAAGCCAGGCTGTTTTCTGATCATGGAGAGAACATCATCACAGAACAAAGCGTTAGAGATACTTGTTGGAATTCACACTGCCCTGTGAGGATGCTGCATTCCAATCCTGCGGCTTGCCAGCCCAGTGCAGGAAAGAGACCAAAACTAGAAACAAGAGAAAATCATGTAAAGGTCAAACTAAAGTCACTGCTGCATCACTGACATTCGGAAAGGGTTTGATGTAGAAGTGCCTTCCAAACACGATGCACAGGCTTAGGGTATTGTTCTGGAAATGCCACCTTAGGAATGAGGAAATGAGAATGTGAATTGTGCAGAGATGGAGCGCGGGGTGTAGTTTGTGAAGAGACCGAAATAAGAGATATGCTTATTAGACAGTAATTCACAGTTTTATGATTCACAATACAAGTTAGTTTAGTGACTCAACGCAATTAGCACGTATTGAATTGGGCATAGGGCAGCTTCATGGGCCGAGTCTGACATTGGTGGAGTGGCAGAGGCAGCATACCACTGCATAACATAATCAGATTTTTGAATTGTACCTGTTCCGTGACAAAGCTTGTTGCAAAAATATGTTCCATCTTCTATTCTTGTATTTTTATGCTATATGCTACTGCTGGAATCATTTGTTATTCCATATGCACCTTGACACTGGGGTGATGGATAAATATTGCACTAAGAGTGCTAGTCTAACTCACTCCAGTATTTTTTGGGGGGCGGGTTGGTTCCATTCACCTTTCTGAGACCATTTTGAAAACATTTACAAAACTCAGGACCGAATGATGCATTCCGCAGCACAATTTCATATACGTGGGTTGGAAATACAAATGTTCTGAAGAGACACTAATGAAATATTCTAATACCGTCATGGTGTGCGTAGGATTTGTAGTATAGGAATTGTAGGACAGCTTTGAAAACCTGCACTTCACTAACTGTCTAGGTGTTGCCCATCCTACCACACCATGTGAACATGGGCACAATCGGCCTGATCACAAATCATTTTGGTAGGCACAATGATATATTTGCTATGCCTCAGTTGGTAAAAACACATTTTAACACTATATCATGAACATAGAGTTGTTACTCTGGTAATACATGACAGTAATGTGTGTATGCATGACAATAAAATACAATGCACCGACACAATACCACACAATGTCAACACGAGAACACAAAATGGCAACAATCAAAATGACACATGGCACAGGAATGCACAACTGCAACAACCACAACGGAATAATGAAATGAAATGAAATGAAAAATTGCATTTGTATAGCGCATAACTGCCCTAGGGCCTCGCAGCGCTTGAAGATAAAATGGTTTAGCGCAGGCTCGGGGCAGATCAGCAGGATTTAGCAAACAAATGCGTTTTCAAGGCCTTTCTGAATGAGAGGAGGTTGCTATTTCCTCGGATGGCAAAGGGGAGGGCATTCCAAAGTCTGGTCGCCGAATGGGAAAAAGAGCGGCCACCCCAACGGGCTTTGTTAATTTTAGAGGAGGTGGCCAGCTGCAAGGTACCAGACCGAAGGGGGCGTGCTGGGACATAAGGCGTGACCAAAGGGTGCAGAATCGCTGGGCCTACACGGTGAAAGGATTTGTGCATAATGCACAAAGCTTTGAACTGCACTCTGGCAGCCATTGGGAGCCAGTGGAGGTCTTTCAGAGCCTTCCTCGCCGACTGCCGACGGGAGAGATTGAACAGTAGGCGGGCCGCACTGTTTTGTGTGACCTGAAGCCTCTGCAGTACCGAAGCCGGTGCTCCTAGGTAGAGAGCATTCCCATAATCCAGGCGAGAGAGAATCAGGGCCTGGACCATGGTCCTCCTCGCCTGGAAAGGGAGCAAAGGGAGCACCCGCCGGAGCATCCTCATTAGTCCAAAGCAAGTGGCGGCAGTCTTAGTAGCCTGGACCGAGAAATCAAGGGCGGTGTCAAGCCAGATCCCGACATGGTGGCCAGACGGGTGCAAGAGCAGACGGGGAGGGATTTCCGAGTAGAATGATGTCTGTCTTCTCCCCGTTAAGCTTCAAACAGGAGGCTTGCATCCATCTGGCAACAGCCTCTAGACAGGGGCCTAAGGTGTCGGGTGATCCATCTGCGTGGTCTAACGAGACCACAAGCTGCGTGTCATCCGCGTAGGTGACTATACGCACACCAAAGGGATGGACTATCCTGTCCAGAGGTTCCATGTAGGCGTTAAAGAGGGTCGGGCTCAGGGAGGAGCCCTGAGGGACCCCACACCTGAGAGGGTGTTTGGGAGAGACTATCTCACCCTCGAAGACCTGGAAAAAGCGCTCACTCAGAAAGGAGGTAAGCCAGTCTAGAGCCGCGCCCGACACGCCCATGCCCGCCAGTCGGTGTAATAGCGTGGCATGGTTCACCGTGTCGAACGCGGCGCTAATAACATACTAGAACACTACAACAATACAGAAGCACAAACATACAATAAAATGCTGATGCAGCATAGTAAAAACATTCCAGCAAAGCTTATGTAGTACATGTGGGGGGCTTAACCATAACTACATAGTAACCTTTGAATTTGCTAACCAGCTGATACACATGTTAACTCATCTGTTGACCTGCCTTAACGGCAATCCTTACAATCAACTGTTGCAAGCTTCAGTTGCATTCAGACTGTTAAGCCTGCAGAAAAGTATACCGAAAACATTTGAACAAATTAGGTTTCTTCTATAGTTTGCACCTTTCTAGTTCCACAATATTATTACCCATTCATAACAGACTCAAACAGCATGGGACTTTCCCACACAACAAAACAAATGGATATTTAGCTTTAGCTGACTAGAGAGTACAATTTCACCACATAGACTACACCTGCCCCTCTTTTCAAATGAACACCCTGTAATGTGTAGGGGTTTCTTAAGCAATTTATTAGGTTTCTCTGCTAACCCATTGGCCCTGGTATAGTACAGTGCTGTTCTTAAATTCAAATCTTATTATTTGAAAATGTCCATACCAAATCTGAGATTAGCTGCATCATGTTATCAGTAGGGGTGGGAGGAATTTGCAAAATTCATTTTCGCAAACTATCGCAAAAAGTTTAAAAATCTCTGCGATTGAACACTTCTTGAACCCTTACCAAGTAAGAATTTGCCCAGTCTCTTTTGAGCTCTAAAGACCACATTGAAGAGCAGTCATGACTATAGCCTTTATAATTTTGTATTCGGAGAATTCCGCCATGGAAATTCTTTTTCCAGATTAGGGAGGTAAGATAAGAATACTGTGTGAGTGAATAACTCAGAAGGTTGCTCTAGATCATAGGCAGTAAGAAGCTTGTGTTGTTTTTGTCTTTCAGAATCTTCTTTGGTCCTGAGGAGAATCCCCGTAGTAAGGGCGATTAGAAACACGTAGACCTTACTGTTTACTTTAGGCCAATCTATATTGTTTCATTAGTTTCCGAACACTTGAATTTTGTTATATTGCTAAGATGGCCTTGTGTTTGTAAATTTCCTTTCAGTCATTTTGAAATGCCGCACTAAAAATAGGGTTTAGTAAAACATTCCCAGGGCAGGCATTCTGTGTATAGATGGAGTGTGAGTGTTTGGACGGATATGTTGAATAGTTTTCTAAGTGTATGACTTGGTCACTTTGTTTATATGGTTTATATAAAACAGGTTTTTTAGAGTAAGATTGCGAATTTCTATTCTAAAATGGGGCTCCAAGATAAGTAAATAAAGATACAATTTAGTTTATTCTAGCTTTTGAGAAAATAGAGAAAAATGTAAAATTGATATAAAAGATTTTTGATACATATAAATTAAATTCATTTTTTTATTACATTCTAACCATAAGGCTGGTTGAAAGGGCAATTGTTTCATTCATTGTCTCTTCTACGAATGGTTAAGTATTGGTGTAGTACTGGCAACTAAGAGATAGGGGCGGATTGATACTTAGGTTTAGTTACTTTGTAAGAGTTTTTATTTTTTTAGTGGTATGCGTGATGCCCCCTGTGTTACGTCACGTACTGCTTGTACCCCAGTCTTTTTTAGAACATTTTCTAGCTTGTTTAATGAGTGGTAATAGGCTTAGCACTAGCAGAATATCAGCATCAATCAATCAACCAAAAATTTGTGTATACAAAAATGTAGTCATGTGTCCTCCATTTGACTATTTGCATTGTTGAGGACTAAAAGAAGTGGAAATGCATACTTAATGTACAATTGGCACGCCTGGAATAGGTGGGCTAGGTCAGGTGGTACGTCGTACTTAGGCTTAGTTAGAATTCTGGAATCAGAATGGAAGACTGGATTAGTGTTGATAAATAGTAAGTAGTCGATCCGCGAATCCCCCGATACTACTTGTTGACCAGATGGGATCGGTCAATTTAGTTATTGCAATTGTTGTTTACATAAGGGTTTTTTGACCGTTCTTTAAAAATATTTTATTTGTTTGAAACCATTCATCAATGTTTGTCTCTTTCTTATATCTTTCCTGTGCAGCACCCAGGGGCAGGCAGACAGGGACGCAGTCGGCGGGAGAACACCAGCAACAAGAGGACACCAACACGGGCTCTACTGCTGGCCCTAGTAAGTCTTCTTGTTTTTATTAATAATTCTTATTCCATAGCTTTAACTGCACCATATTTTTTCCGAACTATTGTTTCCGTTTCCTAATGCCATTTTTTACTAACAATTATCCTTCGATCTGTACTGTTTCAAACATCTTGTTATCCCTGCCTCTGCTATGATGACTCTGTGTACTACCACTATTAGTCTGTCTGTACTGTAGTAGCTAAGCTTGCCCAGTTGGCCACTCTTTATTTAAAAGGTTTTACCAGTAGCTCTAGCCATTGAGTCCAGTCCTTTGGGTCCTCTTCTTGTACTACTTCTGGTCTTATTGATCTTGAGTCTTTGTTAATCTTGAGGCTTTTCGACAATTCCCACCAACAAATGCTCAACCAGATGTATTACTATTTTGATAGGATAGGACATACTACTACTGTTGTAGGGATTTTGAACATACAGAACTTTGCACAAGAAAATAGGATGTTGGTGATGGGAGGTTGGACCTTCCTCACACACCTCAATCAGGAGTTCAGAACCCACCACAATCCCCTGCCCGACTAGTTATAGTAGTGTCTTGTCATAACTATTAGCTCTTCGAACCCTCCCCCCAAGATACCCAACAAGTAGACAACCCAGAATAATGCACATGCACACCCTTCCTTTCGCTTGCTCACTCGTGTAAGTCCACACCAAATACCACCAAGTCTATGTAAGTTCAAGATTTTCATTTTTAATGGACACGCTCTGTACATTGTTCTATAATGCAGCACCAACAGAAAATCAACAACATTAAAACAATAAACATTGTTACACTTACTTACAGTTGGGAAATAAATCATGATAACTGAACAGTGGTGGAAGCACTACCATCCCCTAGGTAGGAATATAGTTTATATAAATTTATAAATGAAGATCTCTGAGTGAATTCTGGGGACCCCTCACCTTTGAAGAACCTAGTGCTGGTAGTTGCATCATAAGCTCTGCAATGCTCTGGTTCGTAGAAGGGAATTTTCCGTCTGTAATGAGAAAAATGGTGCGCGTTAGTATATTGCAAGCATTTCTCAGCCGTGCCAAAAAGTGTAGCATTTATGGATAAGCAATATGGACTAACAGTACACCAGAACTTCATAAAAAAGTGGCTTGTTAATGTTTTGGTTGACCTTGTACGCAGCGCTTAGACAGTAGCAGTATGAGGTCATGTGGGCTCAAAGGTGTCTTATACAACAAGCTGCAAGGTAACGTCACATGTGCAAAAATAAAAGACACAAAGGTAAAATGGTTGCATGGCTCGGGCTAACTAAGCAAAGGCTAGAATGACCCTAGGGACCATATATAACTACTAGTGTCTACTCTACTACTACCTGATTTGTACAAGTGATGTATATTTTCTATACTATTAACTCATTTGTCAATCTTGCTACTGACCAATAGGGGGAGATGTATATGACACCTACAAAATGTGTAATATTTTCTAGGCGCACTACCGACCACCATTGCCGGGGCCAGTGACGAAGGTGACGCAGATGGAGAGGATGTGGCAGTTGCCGATGGAGTGGTAAGGCGCGAGTCAGCACCAGTGGCGGGTGGTGGTAAGTTAGATTCATAATCCTTAACTATTGACATTACACTCACTGCAAGGGTGTACTGTAAGTATACTGTACTGTTGAGACTTAGGGCCCCATTAGGATGGCGGGCGGATTGCATTGCCGCCAATGAAAGGCATGCAGAGTATGCTTGAGGGGCCCGTTGCGGGCCCCCATGGAGGGTACCTATGGTACCCCCCTGCCTTTCAAAGCACAACGTGGCAGGCACCGCGCAGTGCCTGTCACGTTGTGCTTGGAAAAGAACAACATGTATTTTTAGCATTGCGGCGGGCGGTGCTTTCAGTACCGCCCGCCACAATATTAAAAATAAGGGATGCGCCTGCCACTGTGATGGTGAGTGTTGTGAGCCAAACGCACTGCCCTCAGCCTCCAAAGTTGCACTTGATGCTGCATGCCCTGCTGCAGTACTTCTTGTCGATTGATCTAGCAGGCTTTTAATTAGCAGCTGTTCTTTTTCCAATTTACTCGCTGCCTCAGTTATCCAAGTTTTGTAGCGGGTAACATACATCTCTGAAAAAGGAATTAAGGTCTTCAGTGCCAATTTTGCCCGTGGATCCAGAATTGTGGCAGAAATGTAATGTTCTTGTGCCAAATCTTATTTTGCCCCCCTGTATTTTCAGCTAAGCGATGGGCTAAGCTCTCCACCAAGTCATAGACTTCTTTTTGTTCCTCTACACTTTTGCATGATTCAGACACCTTCTTCAGCTGATGCTCAAGCATTTGCAATAATGGGATAGCTTCACCCATTGTACAGTCCTCCTTGCTGACTTCACGTGTGAAGACCTCAAAAGGACGAAACATGTCAGTCAGGCATTTAACTAGGCACCATTGGTCCATCTAAGGGTCATGCCTTTCACAGTAGCATCCAGTCTTTGCATGACATATTCATTGAGGGGCCTGTACTGCTCAAACAGACGATCAAGCATGTAATACGTTGAGTTCCAATGTGTTGCCACCTCCTGGATGAGTGCTTTGACTGGCATGTTATATTCACGTTGAATGATCCCCAGCTGCTTCCGAGCTTTAAAAGAATGGCTGAAATGAGTGCATATTCTTTGGAAAAAGGTCAGTAAGTTGCTGACTATGGGTTCTTTTTTCAGAATGTCTTGAACTATAATGTTTATGCAGTGCGCCAAACACGGAACCCTGAAATAGGAACCAAGCTCCATGGCCTTAAGTACATTACTGCCGTTATCTGTAGCAACAAAACCAATACTAAGCCCTCTTGGGCGCATCCTTTCAAAAACCTTCCTGCAAATCTCTTCCAAAATGTTTACAGCAATATGAGATTTCTCCATGGCGAACATGGCTACAGTTGCATGTTTCCGAGTAGCTTTAAAAATCTCAGCTGTGTCAACAGCACCTCGTTCGATAGCTTATCTCTAACCCCCACAAAAGAGACCCAGTGTGCAGTGATGCACATGTAATCTGTGGCTTGGCAACTGGTCCACATGTATGTTGTCAGGTGGATATTGTGAACAGCACTCTGCTGCAAAGCTTGTCCAACCAATTCCAGCACATCATGATGTAGTGCCGGAAAAGCAATTCTTGCGAAATAGGACCGGCTGAGAACCTTCCATTTAGGGCAGATGGCTGACACAAAT
Organism: Lissotriton helveticus; assembly: GCF_964261635.1. Classification (NCBI taxonomy): domain Eukaryota; kingdom Metazoa; phylum Chordata; class Amphibia; order Caudata; family Salamandridae; genus Lissotriton; species Lissotriton helveticus. The sequence goes on from NC_136060.1 coordinate 292,408,173, forward strand.
TCAAGGAAACCCACCCCTTCCACAAATGAAAAAGGGAGAAGGTCCAGTGCTAACATTTTAGCCAGCTTCACATTGTACAACCGTGCTGTTGGGTGGTTGCGTTTGAACTGCCCCTCCAACCTAAGCATGCTCTCAATGGTAGGCTGGATTACTTTCCTTTGTGGTGCTGTTGTTTTCATTAACCCACTTAGGCTCAATGACGCAGTTTGTCTCATTGCAGTACTCGGTCGCCTTGGTGTCTCAGCCTGACTCTGAGTATGGCTCTTACTGCGGTGCCACTCAGATGTTACTGAGGAGGATGTGGGCGGTACCACTACACTACTGGGGACAGGGCTAGAAATGCCTCCCTCTTCTTCACCTGCCACCGCAAAAATATCATCCCCTGATTCTTCATGCCCAACTTTAATGGGTTGAGTTTTTTTACATTGTTTTAGGTGAAGTAGGTGATTCTCCCACACGATAGTGTGCTGTATTCAGAGATGACTTGCTGGGCCTCGGTACCATAGTTTGTACCAAGCTTACCCCGCCGAACACCTTGTCGACAAATTGAGCATATAGCAACGTTCTCCTCCTTGGTGCTAACAGAAAAGAAGTCCCAAACTGGGGAGGAGAACTTTCTGGCACTGCTGGATGTGCCACTTTCAATACCAGATAAACTTGAAGGTGTGCTTGGAATATGACTCTGTGCAGCTACACTGTGACTTTTACTACCACTACCTACTGAGATGGTTGAGCTGGATGTAGGTCCCTGCCAGGCCTTTGAATATATGGCAGCTGGGGGTCTTGGTGGTGTAACGTGTGTTGGTAGTATCCGTGCTACATCCCGCTCAGTAGCAGCCTTTCTGGATAGGGTGAGAATGTTGGTCTCCATCCCCTTTGGGGCGGGAGTGATTTGCATGATGACTGTCTCCTCTTGATCAACATCATTCCCCTCTTCTACATCTACCTCCATAACTCTAAGTTTTTCTGGAGCCTTCCTTTTCAGAAGCATTGTCTTGTGGCGTGCATCACTCTCAAACTGTCCTGGTGGCTGTGAAGTGGCATCACGATCATCAGAAGCGGGGCTTGAAGAAGAAGATGATGGACTAAGCCTCCTTTTCCTTGCTGGTGGTCTGGAAGACACTAGACCTTCCGAAACAGTGGTTTGCTCAACTTTGTCTGCAGGAAGCTCGATTTCCTGAAATGCCCCTACTTCAGAAGCAACAACTACTATTGTGGGCTGTACTTGCGGCTGCTGCTGTTCTTGCGGCTGCTGCTGTTCTTGCGGATGCTGCTGTTGTTGTTGCAGCTGCTGCTGTTGTTGTTGCGGCTGCACACTTATCTGCTGCGTTTCTGCCTGCGTTGATTGTGTACTACTTTGCGATAATGACATTTCAACATCGCTGTTCGTTGGCAGACTGGCTACCTCTGCGACACTCAAGGGCTTGGGCCTAGGTTGGTGGGGTTGGACCGCTAGTGCGGAGGTGCTGCTCCCAGCATGGTTGCTGGACAACGCGGCTGCAGGCACACCAGTTGTGGTTAATGGCACTACATTTTTCTGTTCTTTCTTCTCACCGGCAACTTTCTTGGTACTGGACCTGGTACCTTTCTATGGGGCCATCTTCCTCAGATGTCAGGCAGGACGCAGATGCACAACAAGTTTTGGTCACACGTGGACGTAATGCGCAGCAGGACTTATGTCTGGCTGGCAGTACAACAGGTGATGAAGATGACACCTCCTCCTCTGGCTTTTTGTGCACCTAAAAGCAAATAAGACAGGAGAAGAACATCAGTGAAATGATGCATTTGTTGTTGTGGTTCAGTTACTACTGTACTAGTGCAAACAAATGATATAGTCTTGCCATTTCTGAGACGTTGTCAACAAGGGCTATGTTATACTACTGTACACACACACTACACTCTCAGGAAGGATAGGAAAGAGAATAAGAACCACCAAAATAAAAATTTTATGGAAGTGGGGTGGACCTTATTTGCTCTTAAATTATTTGAGCATCACATCATTCATGGAGCTGCTGCTGGCAAAGGGGGTGGATGGATGGAAGCAGTAAGCCAATAGGAAAACCATGCAGGCCTATATAGCAAAAGCAGGACACTAATAACTCCCACCTCAAAAAAGACCACCAGCCACATGGACACTCACAAATCACAAGCATCAAGCAGGGGGCCCAGGAAACACCAGGAGCTGAAAAAAGGCCTATAAAAGCCAGGCAAAGGATGCATGCTAAAGCACAATGCTCTGCCTTTTTAATGCAATAAAATGCAAATACGAAAATTCACAGGCCCCAAAAAGGTCTGCCCGGTGCACGCATTGCACACCAACACACACCAGACACACACAACAAAGGCATGTCTTTAAGACGCTCGCAACAACACAGGACCTATTCCTTTTGGTGCTACAGTTGTACCTAGTCAAACCCTCCTATATTCATTTCAGGATTGGGCAATGGCCTGCCTTTCAGGCTATTTACTTTTCTAGACCAGGTTCACCACTTTCTGATTACTCATTAAAAAGAGAGTGCACTGTTCATCCATATACCTCTATACATTTCTCCCCACCCTGCTGACAGACTAGAGTGAGAAGAAAGCAGGAGGAAAAGGCTGGAACACAAAAATAGTGCAGAAAAGAGTGGTGTCGCCTCACGGGAGTAACACCATGGAGGCTCTGCAGGAAGATACTCGCCTGCCACCTAGGCTCTCATCATCAGCGTACACCACTCATGCAGAAAATGTGAAGTGTGAAAGAAAAAGAACTGGTGAGGGTGCTAGGGCAACAGCACCTGCGTGTGCACCGAAATTGGTACACAGCAAGGCTGAACCCAACAAGGTGAAGGGGGGTGACACAGGTAATGCCACACCGCTTTAGTGAAAGTTAAGAAATGAGTTATAACTCGCTGGCCCTCTTGACTTTATTCTTGGCTGCGGGTTTACTCGTATTTAAAACGCCGACATGTTTCGTTGCCAATTGAAAAGACTTACGGCAACTTCTTCAGGGCTTGGGTCTGTCGCTTCTGCCTGCACCCATTCACTGGTGTTCCTAGGAGATTAAAATTAAAAACACAAACAGGCACTCTCTTACTCAGTGTTGGTTAGATGGCTGGCTGACTTTCTCTATAGTAAAAGCTTGTGCTCAAAATTGAGCGCCCATATGTATCCCCTTCATAATATGTCATAAAACATTTACCGTATCACCTGCTGTAGAAGGCATACCTATACCTCCATTCTGGCAATGTCTGTATCCCTTGTTATGGATAATTTTGCTGCGAGCTGCTCCCGTCAGTCTCTGTAATGGTTATAAAAGCAGTTCCTGCTGTTAACTTGTTGTATTTATAACAGTCTATATTTACCTTGAGGAAAAGCTATCTGTCCGATTCACTCTAATCATGTGTTAAAATCTGCCATTATGTGTGCTACCTCTGTGTATGTTGTCCCACCGTTTTTACGTTATTTAGCTGGGACTATAGGGTCTATTGCCACATTTAAATAGGTGTTAATCTCTCTTAGTCACTGCTATTAAGGGATTGCGAACATGTCTGGGAGGAATTTCTACTACCGGAGTCCTTTTCTCAGCACGCACGCGTGCTTTCATGTTTATCATTACCGTGTACGTACTCGCCGGTTAAGATTACTTTTCCGACCACTTTTCTGCCCTCATATATGAGCTCATTATTCTCACTACAGTCTTCCCCTTACCGCGAGTGAAGCTGGAACCGGGCGTTGTCTCTGCAGCACCCGACTCAAGTCGCGGTTCGTTTTTATTACTTGGTTTGGCATGCGCAGCGTCACAGTGAGGAGGGACTCCGCCCTTCCGATGGAGATAACGGCCGTCATCTTGGAGTGTTTCTAAGCTGTACAATGTTACATTATGTTACCTATATCACCTACATTGTGTCTGATATCGTAGTGTTTACCATCGAGCTTCTCTGGTGCATAGTTTGCGTTCGATGCTGAATTTGTCACCTTGCACTTTTTCCAATATCACCCACCGGAGTTGTTTTGGACTATGTTGCTTTGTTTTGTAATGCTGAACCAGTTTGGTAGTTAGTTTTCCGGCTCGTATGGTGCTTAAATGTTCCTGTATCCGAACTTTCACCTTACGTGATGTTAGACCGATGTAGTGCAATTCACATGGGCAAGTTAATCTGTATATCACATTTGTAGAATTACAGTTGCTGTATTTATTAAGGTGCCACGTCTGTTTATTCCTCAGAACAACAGTTTTTGTGATTGTTAACTCGCATACCGAACAACTCCCACAGGGGTGATGTCCATGGGGGAGGTTGGATTCTCTCGATGTAGCTTTTGGGCGTGTGTGTACCAGCCGGTCACGGAAGTTGGTGGAACGCTTGAACGCAAATCTGGGTTGCGGCATAGTCATATTTTTAGTGCTCAAAAGGTGCCAATGTCGTCTAATGATCTGGCGTGTTTGAGTTGATAGTGGTCCAAACGTGGTTACTACTGGGATGCATTCTTCACTCTCTTTCATTGTTCGTTCCAGTAATGCTGGTCGTGGAGTGTTTAATGCTCGTTTCTGCGCATGACGAATGATCTTTTTGGGATAATCTCGTTCCCTCAGTTTGGTGGCCAATTGTTGTGCTTGTTCTCTAAAGTCATCCGTTGAGGAGCAATTTCTCCGATATCGTAAAAATTGCCCTACAGGCAGATTGTCTCGCAGAGCACGTGGATGGTAAGATTTGTAATGTAGTAACACATTTTTATCTGTTGGTTTTTGATGGACCCCTGTAACCAACTTGTTGTCTATGACATGGATGTCCAAATCAAGATAAGTAGCTGATGTTCTACTTATAGTCCAGGTGAATCTCAGGCTTGGATCTAGGTTGTTTATCCAAGTGAGAAATTCCATCAATAGATCCTCCGTGCCTCGCCAGATACACAGGACGTCATCGATATATCTCTTCCAGAGGACAATGTTCCCCTGGAAGAGATTAGTCTTGTGGTTGATGTAGTGCGCCTCAAATTGGCCTACGTAGATACACGCCAAACTTGGGGCAAATGTAGCCCCCATGGACATCCCAGAGACTTGAAGGTAGATCTGGTCTTTGAACGCAAAGTAGTTATTAGTGGGGGCTATCTCTATGCATTGCAAGACGAACGTTTGTGGCGTATCATAGAACCATTCGCATTCCCTCAGGGAGCGCGCTGCTGCCACCAGCGTCGCCTTCTAAGGGATGCTGGTGTACAAAGATTCTATGTCTATGGTGACCAACCAGTTCTCATGTTCGTCATAGACAACTTCCTCCAAGATTTTTAACACGTCCGTTGTGTCTTTTAAAATGACGTTTGTGTTACAATACATTCTGTAAGAAAAAAATCTGAGAATTGTGAGAGGGCTTCCAATAATGATTGTATCCTGGAGACAATGGGCCGACCGGGAGGGGGCCGTTGTGCCTTGTGAATTTTAGGCACTATGTAGAACGCCGTCTACATAGACAACAAGTTGGTTACAGGGGTCCATCAAAAACCAACAGATAAAAATTCGTTACTACATTACAAATCTTACCATCCACGTGCTCTGCGAGACAATCTGCCTGTAGGGCAATTTTTACGATATCGGAGAAATTGCTCCTCAACGGATGACTTTAAAGAACAAGCACAACAATTGGCCACCAAACTGAGGGAACGAGATTATCCCAAAAAGATCATTCGTCATGCGCAGAAACGAGCATTAAACACTCCACGACCAGCATTACTGGAACGAACAATGAAAGAGAGTGAAGAATGCATCCCAGTAGTAACCACGTTTGGACCACTATCAACTCAAACACGCCAGATCATTAGACGACATTGGCACCTTTTGAGCACTAAAAATAGGACTATGCCGCAACCCAGATTTGCGTTCAAGCGTTCCACCAACTTCCGTGACCGGCTGGTACACACACGCCCAAAAGCTACATCGAGAGAATCCAACCTCCCCCATGGACATCACCCCTGTGGGAGTTGTTCGGTATGCGAGTTAACAACCATCACAAAAACTGTTGTTCTGAGGAATAAACAGACGTGGCACCTTATTAAATACAGCAACTTTAATTCTACAAATGTGATATACAGATTAACTTGCCCATGTGAATTGCATTACATCGGTCTAACATCACGTAAGGTGAAAGTTCAGATACAGGAACATTTAAGCACCATACGAGCCGGAAAACTGACTACCAAACTGGTTCTGCATTACAAAACAATGCAACATAGTCCAAAACAACTCCGGTGGGTGATATTGGAAAAAGTGCAAGGTGACCAATTCAGCATCGAACGCAAACTATGCACCAGAGAAGCTCGATGGATATATCAAGAATGCGTGGACGAAATGGGCCTGAATGACTCTATCGAATGGGGCAAAGTAGATGTCTAATCCCATGGAAATAGATGTACTAAATAGTGATACACCCTGATCAAAGGGAGGGATTATGAAGTAGCTGATATCGTCCCATCTGCCAAACACTGAGCAAGTGAATGTACACAGCGAAATGACAGCCAGTGTGCATCTAATAATAGGCCAGCCTTAAACGACCATGCGCCAGCCCAACTAAGAACACAGGGAAGCCTCTTGGAGCATTATCATTCGATAAACCGTACCATGCCTTTGACAGCATGTACATTGCCTAGGGGTGCAGCAATTTAGAGGCGGCAGCGCACCATAGTAGTGGAGCTGAACTAAATGTTAATGAACCCAAAACACTATCAACATAACGAGGTGTAATATACATAGGTGTCTGATACAGAGTGAGTGGGCAGGCACCCGTTATGATAAGAAAAAGAAAAAGAAAATAAATCTTGGTAAACACTACGATAATATCAGACACAATGTAGGTGATATAGGTAACATAATGTAACATTGTACAGCTTAGAGACACTCCAAGATGGTGGACGTTATCTCCATTGGAAGGGAGAAGTCCCTCCTCACTGTGACGCTGCGCATGCCAAACTAAGTAATAAAAACGAACCGAGACAACGCCCGGTTCCAGCTTCACTCGCGGTAAGGGGAAGACTGTAGTGAGAATAATGAGCTTATATATGAGGGCAGAAAAGTGGTCGGAAAAGTAATCTTAACCGGCGAGTACGTACGCGGTAATGATAAACATGAAGGCACGCGTGCGTGCTGAGAAAGGACTCCGGTAGTAGAAATTCCTCCCAGACATGTTCGCAATCCCTTAATAGCAGTGACAAAGAGAGATTAACACCTACTTGAATGTGGCAATAGACCCCATAGTCCCAGCTAAATAACGTAAAAACGGTGGGACAACATACACAGAGGTAGCACACATAATGGCAGATTTTAACACATGATTAGAGTGAATCGAACAGATAGCTTTTCCTCAAGGTAAATATAGAATGTTATAAATACAACAAGTTAACAGCATGAACTGCTTTTATAACCATTACAGAGACTGACAGGAGCAGCTCGCAGCAAAATTATCCATAACAAGGGATACAGACATTGCCAGAATGGAGGTATAGGTATGCCTTCTACAGCAGGTGATACGGTAAATGTTTTATGACATATTATGAAGGGGATACATATGGGCGCTCAATTTTGGGCACAAGCTTTTACTATAGCGAAAGTCAGCCAGCCATCTAACCAACACTGAGTAAGAGAGTGCCTGTTTGTGTTTTTAATTTTAATCTCCTAGGAACACCAGTGAATGGGTGCAGGGCAAAGCGACAGACCCAAGCCCTGAAGAAGTTGCCGTAAGTCTTTTCAATTGGCAACGAAACATGTCGGTGTTTTAAATACGAGTAAACCCGCAGCTAAGAATAAAGTCAAGAGGGCCAGCGAGTTATAACTCATTTCTTAACTTTCACTAAAGCGGTGTGGCATTACCTGTGTCACCCCCCTTCACCTTGTTGGGTTCAGCCTTGCTGTGTACCAATTTCGGTGCACACGCAGGTGCTGTTGCCCTAGCACCCTCACCAGTTCTTTTTCTTTCACACTTCACATTTTCTGCATGGGTGGTGTACGCTAATGATGAGAGCCTAGGCGGCAGCCGAGTATCTTCCTGCAGAGCCTCCATGGTGTTACTCCCGTGAGGCGACACCACTCTTTTCTGCACTATTTTTGTGTTCCAGCCTTTTCCTCCTGCTTTCTTCTCACTCTAGTCTGTCAGCAGGGTGAGGAGACATTTATAGAGGTATATGGATGAACAGTGCACTCTCTTTTTAATGAATAATCAGAAAGTGGTGAACCTGGTCTAGAAAAGTAAATAGCCTGAAAGGCAGGCCATTGCCCAATCCTGAAATGAATATAGGAGGGTTTGACTAGGTACAACTGCAGCATCAAAAGGAACAGGTCCTGTGTTGTTGCGAGTATCTAGAGAGGGGGACGACCTGTTCCTGTAATCCCCTTAGCTCCTTGGTGTAATAGATGTCTTTAAGACGCCCAACATCAGAAAGCCCACCCCAAAAAAAACACATTTCCCAACTCAATCCAATGCCATCCATCCAGGGCCGGACTGGGAACCACAACCGGCTCTGGCAAAGTGCTTGTCCGCCCCCCCCTCCCCACTCGGGGGGAGGGGGATTGGAGGTGCCGTCGAGCTCTTTGCTGGGGCTGGTTTTCGGCCGATTTTGGTACAGGGCCGAAAACGGCCCAAAACTGGCCCCACCCGTGTGGCGTACCGGGGGATTGCCCAGTGCCCGCTATGGCCAGCCCGGCCATGCATCCATGCCCTAAATGATGTCTAAATTCAACAGACATATGTAGTGCTACCAGCAATTTAGGAGCCACCTTATGTAGGGCACACTTTTGGTTCCAATGATTGGACTCCACTCAATTTTGTATGAATTCATTTATTTCTCCATAATGAATTTATTGGAAGATTGCGTTGTTCATTTTTATGTCATATTTCCCACTTGATAGTAACAAATTACAATTTCTTCTCATTTTGTATGTAGCTCCGATGCATTTCGGGCATATTTGCCCTTCTTCCGGGAGCTCTGTAAACACAAGGATATAGCATAGGTATATAGTGTCAAAACATCACTCGATATGTACATTTGTCCCAGAACCTTATGGTGCTATCGTGTCTGGTGAATCATGTCTATGTGTAAAAAAACACCCGTTGTGTGAAAAAACCTTAACCCAGTGAGTCCAGTATCCGGGAAAAACGCTTACGTGTTGTTGGTCGTCTCGTGCATCTAATGCGTAATCTGTAACAAATATAAAGCGTGTAAGGGACTGCATCGGTGTGCAGTGCGATTATAACGTAACACGTTTAAAATCTGTAAAGTATTGGAAATGCTATGCAGCGTCTTGCCGACTTACTTGAGAATTCTGTGATGATCTTTTAAGCGTGGGTTCCGTGACTCGCCATTACCGCGACTGGGTCAGGTTGTGTTGCGGGGCGCACCCCTTAATAAAAGTAAATGACGGACTAAAATCAAGTATATGGTGTGAAGCTAAACAACAGACTGTGTTCAGTTACTAGCGCTTCTGTGTGTAAATAAAGTTGAACAATATCGAGTGTGAAAAAGTGAACGTGTAAGACATAATAGGTGAATTACCCACAAGCATTCATTTACAGATGCATCATTATCCAAATAGGGTTAAACAATTACAGATAGCAAGCATATTCCATCCTGTCGTTCAATCCAAACGGCTTCATCGAATTAAGTCTGTAAATCCAGTTGTTTTCCCTTTGTAGCATAAATTTGGTATTGTCTCTTCCTTCCTTCTTGGTTATAGTCTCCAAAATAATGAACTTCAGTTGAGAAATAGGGTGTTGATGATCATTGAAATGTACGGCAATCGATGATTTATCATTTTTTGTTCTTATGTTAGACTTATGTTCATTGATTCAAGTCTTAATTTTCCTCTCGGTTTTACCGACATATACCTGGCCACATGGGCATTTGATCATGTAAATAACGTTCATGGTGTCACATGTAGCGTTAACTTTTAACTTGATGTTAAATCCTTTCATCGGATGAGTGATCATATTTCCTTTCATCACGTTATTGCAGTTATTGCAATTGGACAAATAGGCGAGTTCCCTTATATTCCTGTGTTTCCCCTGTTTTTGTAGTCAAGATTTCTCTGATGTTTTTATTCCTGGTATATGCGAAGATAGGTGGATACTTAAAGATTGAGTTAAAATCTGGTTCCATAGTGAGGATAGGGCAACGTCTAAGGATGATACTTTTGAAATTAGAACTCAACGTGGAGTATTTCGATACTAACACCATCCTCGTGTTTTCACGTCTTTCTGTTCTCTTTAATAAATTCTCCCTGGGAATCTTCATCACCTGATCCTGTGTTCGTTCTATCAAAGTTCTGGGATATCCTCTCCGGGCGAATCTGTTACCCATCTCTTTAACTCGCATAATTGCTTGTTTATTGTTAGATACTATTCGTTTAGCTGGCACCATTTGTGAATATGGTAAAAATCTTTTTAGTGAAGGTTGGTGAAAACTTGAGAAATGAAGGGTGTTGTTTCTATCAGTTTGTTTGTGGAATAAATCAGTTTCAATGCCAGTAGGTGTCAATGTGATCTGTACATCCAAAAAGGTGATTTGTTGGTCTTGAATGTCCCACGTGAATTGGATGCAGTCATTTGTCTTGTTCAATTTTTCTAAAGCTGTTTGTAGCTTATCTCTCATTCATCCATTCTGAGTCTGTGTAAATGTTGTCCTCTTCATATTGCTTCATGTAAACGGCGGATGTGCAAGCATTATACACCTCTATCCCACACGCCGGGGGTATAGAAGCGATGGAAACAGCGATATTGAATTCAGACATTGAACCAGCTATGCAGAAATTTCTTATGGAACTGATAGTTTACACACTGTATCACAGTTATTTTGAGTACAACCAAACATGGTACCTGCAACTATCAGGGACCTCGATGGGCAATTGCGCCGCACCCACATATGCTAATGTTTACATGAAGCACTATGAAGAGGACAACATTTACACAGACTCAGAATGGATGAATAACATTGAAATCATGGTACAATACATAGACGATGTATTTATCATATGGAACAACACGAGAGATAAGCTACAAACAGCTTTAGAAAAATTGAACAAGACAAATGACTGCATCCAATTCACGTGGGACATTCAAGACAAACAAATCACCTTTTTGGATGTACAGATCACATTGACACCTACTGGCATTGAAACGGATTTATTCCGCAAACAAACTGATAGAAACAACACCCTTCATTTCTCAAGTTTTCACCAACCTTCACTAAAAAGATTTTTACCATATTCACAAATGGTGCGAGCTAAACGAATAGTATCTAACGATAAACAAGCAATCATGCGAGTAGTTAAAGAGATAGGTAACAGATTCGCCCGGAGAGGATATCCCAGAACTTTGATAGAACAAACACAGGATCAGGTGATGAAGATTCCCAGGGAGAATTTAATAAAGAGAACAGAAAGACGTGAAAACACGAGGATGGTGTTAGTATCGAAATACTCCACGTTGAGTTCTAATTTCAGAAGGATCATCCTTAGACATTGGCCTATCCTCCCTATGGAACCAGATTTGAACTCAATCTTTAAGGATCCACCTATCTTCGCATATACCAGGAATAAAAACGTCTGAGAAATCCTGATGACAAAAACAGAGGAAACACAGGAATATAAGGGAAATTGCCCATGTGCCAATTGCAATAACTGCAATAATGTGATGAAAGGAAATATGATCACTCATCCGATGAAAGGATGAGTGATACATGTGACACCATGAACGTTATTTACATGATCAAATGCCCATGTGGCCAGGTATATGTAGGTAAAACTGAGAGGAAAATTAAGACTCGAATCAATTAACATAAGTCTAACATAAGAACAAAAAATGATAAATCATCGATTGCCGTACATTCCAATGATCATCAACACCATATTTCTCAACTGAAGTTCATTATTTTGGAGACTATAACCAAGAAGGAAGGAAGGCACAATACCAAATTTATGCTACAAAGGGAAAACAACTGGATTTACAGACTTAATTCGATGAAGCCGTTTGGATTGAACGACAGGATGGAATATGCTTGCTATCTGTAATTGTTTAACCCTGTTTGTATAATGATGCATCTGTAAATGAATGCTTGTGGGTAATTCACCTAAATATGTCTTACACGTTCACCTTTACACACTCGATATTGTTCAACTTTATTTACACACAGAAGCGCTAGTAACTGAACACAGTCTGTTGTTTAGCTTCACACCATATACTTGATTTTAGTCCGTCATTTACTTTTATTAAGGGGTGCGCCCCGCAACACAACCTGACCCAGTCGCGGTAATGGCGAGTCACGGAACCCACGCTTAAAAGATCATCACAGAATTCTCAAGTAAGTCGGCAAGACGCTGCATAGCATTTCCAATACTTTACAGATTTTAAACGTGTTACGTTATAATCGCACTGCACACCGATGCAGTCCCTTACACGCTTTATATTTGTTACAGATTACGCATTAGATGCACGAGACGACCGACAACACGTAAGCGTTTTTCCCGGATACTGGACTCACCGGGTTAAGGTTTTTTCAGACAACGGGTGTTTGTTCACACATAGACACGATTCACCAGACAGGATAGCACCATAAGGTTCTGGGACAAATGTACATATTGAGTGATGTTTTGACACTATACACCTATGCTATATCCTTGTATTTCCAGAGCTCCCGGAAGATGGGCAAATATGCCCGAAATGCATCGGAGCTACATACAAAATGAGAAGGAATTCTAATTTGTTACTATCAAGTGGGAAATATGACATAAAACCGAACAACACAATCTTCCAATAAATTCATTATGAAGAAATAAATGAATTCATACAAAATTGAGTGGAGTCCAATCATTGGAACCAAAGGTGTGCCCTACATAAGGAGGCTCCCAAATTGCTGGTAGCACTACATATGTTCAAATTCACACCGACGTGCATGGACGGACACGACACTTAAAAGGAGCACCCAAACGAGATAAACGTTAGTTAACCAAAGACAAAATATGACAAAACTATAGGCTGTGTACCCACCGCTCACTCGCTTTTAATAAATTCAACAGACCACGCAGAAACACTTGATTAATAAAGCTTTGGCTACCTGCTCTGAGCCTACTGGATGAAAGCAGGCCTGTTGGCAGACAAGGCCAGACAAGGCCAGACAAGGCCAGACAAGCTTGCAGGCCTAGGCTTCAGAATGACCACCAGCCACATGGCCAGGCCCAACATCAGAAAGCCCACCCCAAAAAAACACATTTCCCAACTCAATCCAATGCCATCCATGCCCTAAATGATGCCTAAATTCAACAGACCACACAGAAACACTTTATTAATAAAGCTGTGGCTACCTGCTCTGAGACTACTAATGAAAGCAGGCCTGTTGGCAGACAAGGCCGGACAAGCTTGCAGGCCTAGGCTTCAAAATGGTCTCCAGCCACATGGCCAGGCCCAACATCAGAAAGCCCACCTCAAACAACACATTTCCCAACTCAATCCAATGTCATCCATGCCCTACATGATGCCTAAAGTCAACAGACCACACAGAAACACTTGATTAATAAAGCTGTGGATACCTGCTCTGAGCCTACTGAAAGAAAGCAGGCCTGTTGGCATACAAGGCCAGACAAGCTTGCAGGCCTAGGCTTCAAAATGGCCACCAGCCACATGGCCAGGCCCAACATCAGAAAGCCCACCCCAAAAAAACACATTTCCCAACTCTATCCAATGCCATCCATGCCCAAAATGATGTTTAAATTCAACAGACCACACAGAAACACTTGTTTAATGTAGCTGTGGCTACCTGCTCTGAGCCTACTGGATGAAAGCAGGCCTATTGGCAGACAAGGCCAGACAAGCTTGCAGGCCTAGGCTTCTAAATGATTCTGAAAAGGGGGTGGTGATGGACAGAGCATCTGAATTAAGCAGAACACTCATACCCAGTCAAAAGATCAGGGCTTGATCCATCACCGTTTTTTTAGCTCACTGCACCATCCCAGTTCAGAACCTGGCTACATGCAAATTAGTCTGTCCCTGGCCCAGTGCATCATGGGAACAGGGCAGACCAAACTACCAAGCCAATTCTTTACTGGAAAGGAAACAAGCTTCCGGGGACCGGTTTCTGGCATTACAGCCATCTTCGGCCTGGCTTGCTTGAATCCTGATGGTGCAGTGAGCAAGGGACTCACATCTGAGCATACCCTTCCACGCTTGTGGTGGCCAATACGATTCAGAAAAGGGGGTGGTGATGGACAGAGCATCTGAATTAAGCAGAACACTCATACCCAGTCAAAAGATCAGGGCTTGATCCATCACCGTTTTTTTTAGCTCACTGCACCATCCCAGTTCAGAACCTGGCTACATGCAAATTAGTCTGTCCCTGGCCCAGTGCATCATGGGAACAGGGCAGACCAAACTACGAAGTCAATTCTTTACTGGAAAGGAAACAAGCTTCCGGGGACCGGTTTCTGGCATTACAGCCGTCTTCGGCCTGGCTTGCTTGAATCCTGATGGTGCAGTGAGCAAGGGACTCACATCTGAGCATACCCTTCCACGCTTGTGGTGGCCAAAACGATTCAGAAAAGGGGGTGGTGATGGACAGAGCATCGGAATTAAGCAGAACACTCATACCCAGTCAAAAGATCAGGGCTTGATCCATCACGGTTTTTTAGCTCACTGCACCATCCCAGTTCAGAACCTGGCTACATGCAAATGAGTCTGTCCCTGGCCCAGTGCATCATGGGAACAGGGCAGACCAAACTACCAAGCCAATTCTTTACTGGAAAGGAAACAAGCTTCCGGGGACCGGTTTCTGGCATTACAGCCGTCTTCGGCCTGGCTTGCTTGAATCCTGATGGTGCAGTGAGCAAGGGACTCACATCTGAGCATACCCTTCCACGCTTGTGGTGGCCAAAACGATTCAGAAAAGGGGGAGGCTTCTAAATGGCTACCAGCCACAAGGCCAGGCCCAACAACAGAAAGCCCACCCAAAAAACACATTTCCCAACTCAATCCAATGCCATCCAGGCCCTAAATGATGCTTGAAAATGATCACCAAAGGAACAGTTGCTTCATCATGCATACACCCATGAGGCCATGACCAGCTCTGGGCCTATTACTGACTACTGCTACCCACAACATTTAAAAAAAAAAAGGAATGATAGTTACCAAAATTAAATTGTAGTTGCAACAACTGCAATGCCCCCAATCAAACAGAGACAACAACCACTTACTTGTAAAA
Source organism: Lissotriton helveticus (assembly GCF_964261635.1). Taxonomy (NCBI): domain Eukaryota; kingdom Metazoa; phylum Chordata; class Amphibia; order Caudata; family Salamandridae; genus Lissotriton; species Lissotriton helveticus. Next base: position 292,423,380 of record NC_136060.1, read on the forward strand.
TATCAAATTCAAAAATCCTCAAATGCAATGATGCAGCAGACAAAAAGAGTGATCTTTCCAGCTCAAAATCCAAAGGCAGAATGAGCAGGAGATGGACAAAGCACTGGGAGGAGCCCGCTGGACAGGAACAGGAAGTTGGAGATTCTGTGGCACTTCCTCCCTCTCCCCATTTTAAAAAAGGACTTCTTGAACAAAAAAGGACAGCCAAATGTCAATCTGAGGAGTTTTTTTCATCCAAATCAACATTTGCAGAAGGTTTTATGCTGCTAGAGCTGATGTTCTTCTCCAAATTGAAAATTTTACATGTTTGAGTTCTCGAGCTTCACATTACTTCTGCCGGATTTCGATGGCGCGTCCAAAATGACGTGTTCGCGTTCTCTCGCTCCCTGTCCCATTGGATATGACGTGTTCGCGTCCTCACACTCTCGCTCGCGGTGGAGAATGACGTGTTCGGGTTCTCTAGCTCCTTGTCGCGTTCGATATGACGTGTTCGCATCCTCACGCTCTCGCTCGCGGTGGAGAATGACCTGTTCGAGATCTCATTCTCTCGCGGTGCATGATCGCGAGACGAATGACGTGATCGCAGACGCGAACTATTGCGAGTTATCGCAAACGGCTACCAACATCTCGTGGAACACTCAACCGAATTGGGAAAACTTGTCGGCAAACGCGGGGATCCAGGTAAGGCGATCCCACACGTGAGAACTTATTTTTACAGCGCAAGCATGAAAAAAAAATCCTGTTCGCTGCGGATCGAGGAAATGTTGGCATTTTCAAGCTCTCCGCGAAACGTAAAAATGTCAAATTATCGCAATTTCTGCGAGCGGAACGGAATTTGATGCCCACCCCTAGTTATCAGTAACAATCCCTTCCAGGAACCTTTCACACAAAACACATTCAACATGAAATCTTTAATACCTTCTTTCACAAAGGGACTCATTATGATGTCGGTAGCATAGCGGTCTGGAACCACCTGACCCTAGGTTGGCAGTTCTGACCTCAGAATTAGGATGTGACTGCCCTCAACCATTACTCAATGGAAGCTTGTGTGGCGGGCGGAAAAGGCCAGCAGCACAAGCTCCATTGAAAAATTTATATTTGTGAACATCCCTGCACAGTGTGGAAGGCACCATGCAGTGCCCGCCACATGATCTAGAGATGTTGGTGACCCCCAGGCCCTATAGCGGAGGGCCAGGGGGGAAGGGGCCCTACTAGGAGCCCCATAAATATCTCTTTCTGACAGCCTTTCCATGTCAGAAAGGCCGATATGGAAAGGCTGTTGGAAAGCGACATTGTAATCCCAATGGCGGAGCCGAGGCTGCTCTGCCATCATTCAAGGGATTACAGTTCTGCTCCCCTTCCGAATGGCTCTATGAGCCCATTAGAAGAGGAGCAAATCTCCCCGCGGGTTTCCTTCCGACTCCCATCATCATAATACAGCGGTCGGATAGGAAACCTAGAAGTCGGGTGGAAAGCCTTCAGAAGACTGTCGGAGTCTTTCTACCCGACATCCAAATCAGGTCCACAGTCTTTAGAAATATAGCTCTAATCACAATGAATTGTAATTTATCATCACCCGAGCATCTTTCAGGCACACAACCTGATGTGGCATGTAGTTCACATACACCAACTCTCTTTAACTCGCTGCATCTTTTCACTTATTGAACAATCCATGCAATCTCATGCCTGTCTTTAAACTTGTTTATCAAGGCCAAGCCACCAAAATCACTCTTGCCTTTATTCCTATAGCACTTATCCTTCATCAGTTTATTAACACCACTGGACCTTAAAAAGCAATTGTTACTTTCCTATCCATCACATGAATACTTCAAAACATGCAAGAGTAATCTTGGTTGTGAGAAAATGTCATTTCTTTGCGCAGTCAACCCCTTTTTTTGCGAATGTTATTGCTGGTTTTAAACTCTTGACACTGGGCCTCTGCTGTTCAATGCCCGATATATATGCTGTGACCCCAAAAACATATAAAATTTGCTAATCCCTGATTGCCATTTGAAATCTCCTTTAAGGCCATAGTATATGGTGCTTAAACTTCACCCATGGAATGGAATGCTAAAATATCACCTGTGGACTGCAGCAGTCATTGTGCCATCTACTAGTGTGACAAAGGAAACATGGATTCAGACCTACTTTTGCAGCCTTACTGATGCAGGTTAAACCTGCAGCCCAACCTGTCAAGATAACCCTTTTGACAGGGAAAAACAACCTTTTTAAAAATTAACATGTCTCCCTTATGGTGACCTTATATCCCATGAGGTAAGGTGTATGGTATGTGAAGGTAGGACATGTACAAATGCAATGTTACCATGTCCCTGCTGTGACAGTTCCTCAAAAGATATTTTCCCTGTTGTGGCTCTGGGTGTACTGTGAGGAAAACTGTTAGTATATGAATTCTGCTATCTTGGGTTGGGGCAAACAAGAAATATAGTTCCACCACAATATTTAACATTTCCTAAAAATCCAATTCAATTGTAAACTTAATTTTTACTATATATTTAGGAAAAGTGACCTTTAGAAAGTTATTTTTCCCCTGCCTGGTGCTTCTGGAGGCTAATTAGCTAGTTTTCAATAATTCAATTTAAGTAAGATAATGCTGCAGTTATGCAAACCTTGCCATTTGGTTGCATGCTAGGAGTTATTCCCACAGAAATGCTTCTGAATTTGTGTGAGAACTTGACCTTCTCTAATGGGTGTGCTTCCCGAAGTTGCATACATGCTCCCATAGAGTTTCTTTCAGGAGTCCCCAGTGTCTTGCAACAGTTAATTTGAGAGCAGCTAAAGAAAATCATGTAACAGTCTGTGAAAGTTTCAGGTGGGGCATCAGTACACACTGAGTTTAACAGAGGTCCTGGTTGGAGGGCTTATTTCTTGCATATTCAGTCAACATACCACAGCACCCATAGATTCTGCAGACCACAGCATATTAGTTGTATTCAGTTTGGTTCCTGTTTACTTCGTTTGAAATACTAGAATTCCAGCATTGTTGTGATATGGTACTGAATTAATAATAAGAAGAGAGATTTATAGAGCGCACTGCTACCTCCAACGGGGGTGTCCCGGTGCTGAGATGCAGGTTCACAGTGCAGAAAGTGGGGGGAACTATGGGTGGGTTAAAAATCCAGGTTTTCAGTGCTTTTCTGAAGGCCTGTTCAGATTCAATCAAACGCAGATGGAAAGGCATGGCATTCCAAGTGCCTCAGCTCTCACTGAATAAGCAATGACCATGCTTATAACACAATTTCTGTCATGATTTGGAGATCGAGCTGCAGGGTGACTTAAAACCACCAAAATGTAAAAAAAAGATGCGGACTCCTCTTGGCAATGCAAAGACAGTTATTTACTGTAAGTCCCGACAGGGAGAAAGTACCTCCTTAAACACAGGCAGGCTACTTGTCTCTCTCTCAATTTGCTGCTCAACAGGCAGGTCTTTTTATATACAATTTGCACAATAGTTTATTACAAACAGCAAATAATAATTAACTTGCAGGTTATAGATTGAAGACAGAAAACACTGGAAGACCTGATTGAAGAAGGAAAAACACTGAAAGACCTCCAACCTCTAACCCCATAACCCCAAACTCTGACCTAATCCTCCACATATTATTTATTGCACTTCCAACAATTCTTAACAAACAAAATATTCTACTGCTCATGAATGCATGTGCATTTGCAGTACATGTAATTTAAATTGAGTGTGTACTTTTACCATTGTACACCTACGACCTCCGTGTGTTCTATGGTAATTAAATTTTTCTGTACCCATTGTCTAATCAGGTTACATTCTGTTTGGAAGCACAGAGTGCGTGCCAGTGATCTTGGTGCTAAACCCATAAATATTTTCAGGCTTGCTAAAGTTGGCCTTTATCTGGGACCCTTACTTATGCCATCGAGTTCATAAGTGAACTTTTCAAATTACTGGTGTCAATGCAAGATTCCTTCCTAAACTCGTTTTTAACCACAAACAGCTGTGTGTTTTCTGCTTGGGTTTGTTGTTGCACTATACTTTCATGTTTTACATTTTCTGTAGTGTGTTCATGTTTCATATTTCCTACAACATTTACTAAAGAAGCAATATACACGATGCGCTTATGTTAATAAGTATACTGCATCTCATGGTATCACACAGTACCTCTGGATATCACACAGAATGTTGCATTGACAGAGAACTGCATAGAGCATCCTGCCAGATGTCTGAGGGGATGCTGCTTCATGGGCTACTAAGGTTACTGCTCCAGGAGGGTGGGGTTTAAATTAGTAGCTAAGTACAAAAAATATCCCCGGTAACCTAAGTACCAAGCAGATGAGTAAAGAACAGGGTGTCCTTCCGGGACAGCAGAGAAACCCTTCCCTGACAAAAGTCAGGACACCACTAACAAGAAGACGCCAAAGCAGGCTCCATCTCCCAATCCCTGAACTTCTGTTTCACCACTTTCTGAATTACCTTCCCCAGTGGACTGAGAGGAGATGGGGATGAGGAACTGTTGTCGCTCTGCTCATATTGACTAATACCATGCACCCTGCCAGCCTCATGGGAGGTTGTTCGGAGCCACTTCTTTATTTGATACCCCACTGCCCCAACACACCTGCAATGAACAATCTACTTTCGGTAGCACTTTACTATTTTCTCTTAGCATTGTGTACATTAACATCTGCAACTCAACAACTTTTATCAATTTCAGGGAAGTGTAATTTTCTATTGATTTTCTGATACAGCACTTTTATAGTGCTCAAGGCTCTATATGGATGCAGAGCCACTGGTATTAAAAAACGACTTTCCTGGTACTCGCCGTAACGAAACCTTAGGTCAGTTAACAACGGGTTGGTATGGGTTCCTAGGATAATAAAAGCCAGATGGGGCGGCAAGAGCCTCTCCCACTGAGGATCCAAACTGTGGAACACCTTCCCGACTACTATTAGATTACAGTCTGATAGGTCTTGTTTTAGGAAACAGGTTAAGACCTGGCTCTTCCCTTACCACTTAGATAAAAGATCCCTTAGCGTCAAGACACCTCGGCAATCAAGCGCTTTATAAGTATGTCAGTCAGTCAGTTATAGTCTGTCAGGCTTTGGAACTAGCAAACATGATTTTCACATCACAGCTGTAACAACAGTTGATGCAATATGTGGGTCTTTTCTTGTTGGGTTTATTGACATTTCAGCATCTTATTGAGAGTATCATCAGCCAAATGGAAGTCCCTCACCTTTGTACCTAGCTCTGTTTCAATTGAATTGTTCCAAGCATTTACTGGTGTACTATGCAGCAGTCATTCCATAGTTCGCTCTCAAGGTTGCATTGTTAACCCTCAAAGTGCATGAAAGTGTTGATAAGCAAACAGTCTAAATATACACTAATTTGCAAAAGAGCTGCACACCAATATCAGACCTCCACTTCAGATCGTACAGATTCCTTTGGTACAATGCATGCTACTGCTCTGTTTGTACACCAAGAGCGTAGAGAACGCCAAAGTCACAATTTCCCATAGCTCATGCTTCATGTTTGTCTGCAGATCATGTTTAGCGATACTGCAGATGGATGGGGAGTGTTGGCAGTAATCACCTGTGATGTTGCAGCTAAGAGCTTCACTAGTTTCTCCAACCCTTTGTTAGGCATATTCATGTGAATAACTACATACATACAGGCACTGACTGCCAACCTGCGTGACCATCTGCATTGTGCGCAGACAATATATTGTAATATATATATTTCTCAGAGAACTCTTCAAAACAAAAAAGATGATCTTTCTATGCTCAATCCTGTTATGCAATTCCTAAATATGGTTTGAGAATTAGACCAATTTGGAATGGCAAGAGGAGTGTTGGAGGCATCCTGTCCAAATACTGAACAGGAATGCTATGTAGCAATGTTTTGCGATGGAAATTCGATTGTAAAACAATGAAAAGTTACAGAGATCTCAAAGGAAATGGTAACCTATTAGCAAAAGGGAAGGGGTCCTCTGGGACTCCTGTGAAATGAAACAATAGTATCTGTGCCACTGCCAACACTCAAATAAACAAACAATAAGAACAACAGCTCCATTAAAATATTTTTCTTTACTTAAAAGCGATCACAGACATGATGGTCTGCTGATTCCAGCACCCACCCTCCTGTGGTGGCTTCTAATTGTAGTGAATCAAATTTGTGATTTATATTACTAATTTTCATCAGGTACCTCAGAATGTGACCCACTATGTTTTGGAATTCCATGACCTGACCTATTAGTACATAGGTTGGTTCATAGAATTATTTACTGGTCACAACAATACTAGTCGCAATTGGCAAAAATTATTTGGTGACTAGTTATTTAGACAACTGGTCCATTGTTATATATTTAAGTACTTTCTCATGGAGAGAGTTGATGAATACCTGGAGAGAAAACGCAGAGTGAGAAATACATCTGCCCTGACTAGTCAACATAGCATACATTACTTTTCTCATGACACTTTCAAATTTAAAATACATCACAAAGCCTGTGTTGTCCCATGGAGCCTGTTTTGCATAAGTATGAGATATTATGAGAACTCGGCAAGTTTACAAAAACTCACCTATTGTTTTTAAAGGACTGAGGGCCACTTGCATCAATATTGCTTTTTGCGATTTCTTACTTGCAAAAATTAAGGAATCGCAATTAAGAAATCGCAAAAAGCAATGCATCAAAAAATCGCAATTTTTTTTGCGATTTCTAAAAATTCCTTAATTGCGATTCTCAATTTGAGAATCGCAATTAAGGAATCCCTGAAGACATTCTCATTTTGCGATTCGCAATTAAGGAATCGCAAAATGAGAATGCAATTTCAAGGGTGCAGGGGGGTCCAAAGGAGCCCCCCCTGCACCCCTGAAATGTGGATTTAAGTACATTTTTCACACTCACATGCCCCAAGGGCATGTGTGTGTGTAAAATGAAACTTTGAAAAATGCACTTTTGTGCATTTTTCAAAGTTTTCGCAAATTACCATGAAGGTCTACTTCATGGTAATTTACCTCTCCCTATTTGCGAATTCGCAATTTAAAAAAAAATCATGCATAGCATTTAAGAAATCGCAAAATTGCGATTTCTTAAATGCAATCGCAATTTAAGAAATCGCAAATAAATTGCGATTTCTTAAATTGCGAAAAAAGCAAAATGCTTGATGCATCCCAAAAAAGGGATTTGCATTTGCAAACGGCCGATTTATGCGATTCGCAACGTTTGCGAATGCAAAAACCCTTGATGCATGTGCCTCTGAGAGTATTTATGCCCTAACTGGATCTGAATGGCTCTATCCGCATGTTGCATTCTACCACTAAACGCGTTTTTAATTGATTGAGTTATTGAACAACATTTGCAAAGAGCCCCTATGCCCAAGAGTTTGACGGTCCTAAGCCTAGGCAATGCATCTAAAAGGGCCCAAAGGGACTTAAGCAGAAAAGAAAGGGTTGTAAGACTTTCCTGCAAGATAATTGATCACAGGTTAGGAGCTTTGCAAGCAGTAGAGACTAGAGAGTTGAAATTAGTGGGTCCAAGAACCATGTATTAATTAAAAATTCTGCAACAAGTTAGGAACTTAAATTTGCCAAAGGGCTTCAATAGGATCATCAGTGATTGCTGCCATGTCAAGTGTCTTCATCAATCGGACTCCCCCCGAGGGGCAAGAAGCCATATTATATCATAGAGCAGATGCAAAGAAGACGATTAATTGAATCATGTGATATCTACAAGCCAACTAGGAAACATCCTTGATGTTTATCAGACTCAGAAACAGTATCAATTTTATAGCCCGTCAAATGTATGAATATGGAAACACATCCTGAGAGTTAAATCTACTTCAAGGTTAGAGCAGTTTATGCAAGAGAGGAAGCAAAGCATCACGCTGATGGGTACTAATAGCAGCTACAACTAAGGTTAAGGTAGAAAGATGGCCTGCTTGACTAACTAGGTCAAGAAGTGTTCTAATGAGCTTGGCATCAACGCCAGAGACTTTAAACAACTGTTCAAACTGTAGATGAAAAATGATGGCGTGAGGCATCTGTGACTAACCTCCATTTTCACCAACAGCTGACTGAGCTTATCATTGGTTTCCATCCCAAACTATTCTTTGAAAAAGGCGGACCCTCTTCTTCCTTGTTCATTAGTTTAGTCAAGTTGCGAAATCTTGTATTTGGAACAGAAGCTACTATGCAATGCCTGATGGCAGGGGAGGTACAGGCAGGTTTCAGCTAGAAGCGCTACATACCTTTCATAAACCGATAGCAACATAAAAGGTTCTGAGTAGTTTGTCATTACGGAGCAGGTATTGAGTGAAGTTGAGTTTATGTTGAGGGGTTTTTGCCATTGCAAAAAGTACATACCAGGCTTTTCTTGGTCCAAAAAGATTTATTTACGCGAACCTGCTGCAAAATCCTAAATTATTCTTAAAATTATTCCCCACAGGATCAGATGTAGAATAACACATATGCTCGTACACAATCAGGAACCTATTCATCGTATGTGAGCAGTAGGGATAAGAGCATCAGACTCTATTTCATCTTATGTAGCAGATAGTGTAAATCAATATTATAAAATAAATCAAGCCCATTTTCACTGACACGTTATGAACTCTATTTTCTCTGATGGCATGAAAATATTTTGGAGTCGGTGAAAGCATTTAATCGATTTTTCTTACTGCAAAGCATCACCAGAACATGTAATTATTTAAAGGTAGTACGTAGATTTAATGTTTGTGAGTGGGAGATTGAAACATTAATTTTTGTACATAATGGCCCTGTTATTTACAGAGAAAAACCGTTGTATTGATTTCAGCATATTACCAATAATGTGAGTATTAAAAAATGTTTAAGAGTTCATGTGCTGGAAGGGAAAGGCTGTGGAAAAGCTTTCATATCAGGGACAAAATAGCTCCACTATCACCAGAGATTGAGAAGAGGACATCAATCGTAAGCTATATCAGAGTCAAATGATTGCCCCTCTTCGCAAAATATTCTTTTGATGAACAATATGTAACTGCTGCTTTGAATGGACAAAGAGCAAAGGACATCTTTGACACTGTCTCAAGAGTTGAACGATAGTTGTACTACATCAATTCATTTGATTGAAAAACAAATGTACGATTCTATGGAAGTGCGCCGATTAATGTCAAGAAAATATGTGAACATTTGTTAGGGTCATTCATCATATCTCTTGCACAGTGGTGCTATTCTATGGAAGGTGGTTTCTTGATTTCAGCACTGGCTTTGGGAGTCACATATACACACAGACAAATACTGGGTCCCAGACCAAAAGTAAGATCTGATGGTACATACAGTGAAGTGAGTAAGTGAAGATCCAGCCCTGGTTCTGATGATGCATTTGCCACAGACTAAGGTGGTCCCTCATCCCCAAGATTGGTTTGGTGATGTCATCGGAGAAAGGTGAGTTTCCTGTGTCTTCACTTATTTGGAGATGCAAGGTCCAGTTAAAATTTGGCCGTGGTAATGTAATGTATGTATACTTGTAAAGCGCACTGTTGCCTCGTTACGTGGCATCCTGGCGCTGTATACCGCTGGGGAACCCGTCCTGGCTTTTCCTGTGAGAGGGCACCCCAAGGTGAAGCCAGGCATCCCCGGCGTTGCTGGGGCCGTTGTGGAGATTAAGCAAGCTATTGCCCAGAGTTGCAGAGTGGGACCCATGGTTAGCGTAGGCACCTAAGCGAGAATAATCGAGTCCGCGGACATTGACCCAAGACCCTGCCGCGTCGGGAATTGAACCCTGGTCCCGGGCCGACCTCTGCTTCAGGGTCTGCCGCTTCTACCCACTGAGCCACACTTCTCCATAAGCGTAAGCATAAGCATTGCTTTCAGAAAAGGACTCTGGCCAGAAGACACTAGATGGGTATGGCTATTAGAGTTCTTACATGTGTTCTACATGCCTAAGAGATGTAGGCTGTTGCCTAGGAGTACACATCTTGGATTCTAGAAAAGGCTGAACTTTGCTCTCTGGCACCTAGGATATGGTTCTAATTCCTACTCTCATCCTCCTGATTGATGCTGGTAAATAGTGCAGTCACATTTATAGTAATCGATTTAGGAATATTTCTCACAGTATTGTCTCCAATCAGGAGTTAAAAACAAGACTGGACTTCGTACATGACTGTAGCAGGACAACATGTGACATCAGAAAGTCATGTACACATACACACATATTATGTAGGTATCTGAATACTCACAACATACCAGATTAGTGGGTGTTCACTAATATCCCAAATGTCCACCTCGCTTCCACTTTCCGGGAATGTGTGTGATGTCAATTGTGATGCTAAACCGATTGCAACAGTACATTCCATACTTGCAGGTACCTTTCATCTAGAGCTGCAAATGTCCAACAATCATGATTTTGCGAATCTGAATCTGCTATTTTTTAACTAAGATTGGATTTATTCCTTTACACACACAAATGGATCCAAGATTCACAAAATAGTTTGTGAATCAGATACAACACACTGCAGTGAAGTGCCATAGGTGGGTCTACATGCGATTTAAACTGCACCATTTTCCACTAACACTCTGAAAAATTACTTGTAGAGAACACACTAGCCTTCAACTTTAAATTATATTCAGGGCTAACCAATGTAACATGGCCAGTATTTTATTCTGAAATGTATTCATCCAACAGCCCATCCTTCTACCCATCCATTGATTCAATTTAGATCTCAGCAATAAAGCCTTGGATACATGCATTGGCTTTGTCAAGGGATGAACTTCTCTAATGCATATTGAGTGTATCTTACTTAAAAGACTGTATATCACACTTATTGCTGCTACTACGTGAATCCTCACCGACAGAGTGATTTGCGTCAAAGCCATTTGGTCAACTATATCCACAGACTTGAGAATACGAGGGAACAAATAAAACGTAATGGGCTGTTCTCATGCTGAACATAAAATTAGTCCCAACAGTAGATGGGCAGTGGCTAGAGGACAGTATGCTGGAATCAGAATTGATCAACATTGGGCAATTTATTTGCAACTAGTTTCCTCAATTCAATTCACGAATAGGCAAGGACTGAGATGGTCACTGGCCCAGACACATACCCAACCAGCCATGGTTGCTCAATTGTGAACGCTAGGCTTTTGCCAATGTGTGTAGATGTACTTCTCAAGTGTTACAGGCACAAAATCCTTTAGTGAATGTTTCAGAGTAGAGCACAAATAAGGAAACATTTCTTTTCTGCAAACACTCGCATTTGTCATGAAATCTGACCCTGCTTCCAAAACTGTAAGCCAGGAAACACCATATAGATCACTAAAAACCAATTCTGTATGAAGAGTGGTATGATCTAATTGTTGCTTAAATTTATATTGGCTCGTTTTACATCAAATATTCCGCCTTATTTAATTGTGAAAGAGCTTTTGAGAAGTTCAATTGCATTAGATATGATTTATTGTCTTGTTTATCCCTCAAATATTGCCATTTTTTTTCTATTATGCTTCTGAGAGCTTGGCAATCTGTCTCAAACAGCACCTCTGCTTGTGGATCAGCCACAACAAGCAGAGGTGCTAGGCTCCAGTGCCAACTACCACAAGAACTGAGGAACTATAAAGAATGTATGTTAAAAAAGAAACTGTATTTCCTCTCTGCTGATTTGTATGGCTATTCATAGAGTTCTTGAGAACAGCACATTCAACCTAACCACCGGATATCAGGTAACTGTACGTAGACTTACAATACATGAAACATAAGCTACACTTTTCAAAGAAATCTACCTGAAAAGAGGCATGATTGACAAGAGTATGTAGAAGATCATGCAGTTCTGAAATAAACCAAAAAAGAATTGTGTTGGATGTATGAAGCATTTTACCACTCACAAACGACCAGTAAAATCCATTTCACGATGCAAAAAAAGCCAGAGTGCGACTCAGTAACTTGCTACTGAACCACATTTTGCTTTCGTGTTTCCGTATAAGGAAGGGGCATGTTTAGGGTGTACCTTCTTAATACCGAATAGCACTGATATGTATACATATTTCTCGACTGGGATGTGGTAACAAAACATTCCTAATTTACCGGGTCTGTGAAGGAGGTGGCAACCCATTCGCAAATGGGAAGGAGTACCCCAGGGACCCTTTCGCTTTTGTGACATTGGGCGCCACCATTTTTTAAGGACAGACAGTGGGTCCACAGATCACTGCCTACTCTCAAGAAATGAAAAGCAAACCTTTAATTTTTCTTTTTTAAATTCATCTTGTTATCCTGTTTAAGCAACAATATTGCTTTAATTAAAAAACAATCACAGACATGGTGGTCTGCTGATCCCAGCAGGCCACCATCCCTGTGAATACAGGCCAATCCCAATGGATTGCAAATTGCGACCTCCCATATGAATATTGATGAGGCAGGTCAATTACTACCACATTGTGAATCACAAACAGTGTCTGAAACACTTTTGTATAATGCATTTTGCGGGTTCCTAATTGCAAGTCACAAAAAAATGCAATGGGAGACTCGAAAAATAATTTGGATACATTTGGCCCAATGTTTCCAGTGGTAACAGCCGTGCATTTGTGCAATTGCTTTCTACTATTTTCCACACAGTGTACAAGGCGTACTTTGCAAAGGTAAACTTTGTGTATGTGTACTTTTTTTGGTAAACACATACTATAGTAAGTTTATGACTGCAGAAACTCTGCAGTCGGGGCATTGAACTCTGCACATAAAAATATAGGACTGACCTATCTTTTTATGTGCAAAACCATGTATGTTTTTATCAGCGCAAGGGTTTCTTGTAGATTATATATGATCAGGAAGACCAAACAGAGTGTGTATCATAAATTCCTTTCATCAGAAAAGGTTTGCAGTAAGTTACTGAAGCATAGGGGCCTCTTTTGCAGTTTTTGCCGTTTTGGCCAGAGGCCCTCTGGCCTCTAGGTCATCACGGGTATTTCACCCATGTACATCCTTAACGCCTTAACCGCAGTAGCAATTTCCCCGTGGTGCGGGCAGTTTAATGAGTGGGCGGGGCTGCGTTGGCCGTTGGCTGTTCGCAGCGCTGGGGAGGAAGTGCTACCGTCGGCCAACTGCCGACGAGAGCACTGAAGGGGTTAAGACCACCTGCCATACTTAGGGATCCCCATCTGAAAGGTAGGGATGTCTGTGCTTTCAGCAGAGCAGAGCAGCACCTGCCACGGTTCTGATGAAGGGACTGAAGTTGTGACAAGCCAGCACCACTTCTTAATAAATAGCTCCGCAAAGTTTTTTGTTTATTCAAAACCAAACAGCCTAAGTGGAAGTCTGCTGCTGAGGAACGAACACCAAATGGTCCTGATGCATTGAGGGTTTTTCCCCAGTGCTTGGGGTGGTCCTTATTTTGGGAGCACCAGGCTTTCTCTAGTGGCCCGAACATCAAAAATCTACCTCGGAATGTCTGCCTTAAACAGGGTAGACCGTCTGACGTATATTGACTGAAGGTTTCAACCAGCAGAGCCAGCGGAGTTTCAGGTGATCTGAGAACAATGTTCTAAATGAAACACCACTGGAATTTGGTATAATGTCTCCCATATCAAGACATAATATTGATGTAAAAAATATTGTGATACAAGAATATCGTAGCAAATATATTGTGGCCCTAAATATCAAGTTTACACACTATACTGTGGTTCTAAATATCCAGATTACCAAGGTAAGTATCCATATTTTAAAGTAAGCCAATTTATAAGAATTTCAAAAAAAACATTACAAACATATATAAACCTATATACGTATATATAGACCTAGTGGTGATATTAAACACACTTGTATCCATGGCCACGGATCCAGTGTTTCGTTTCTGCCTAATCAGCACGTTGCGCATTGGATTGTTGTGGATATTTGGGGGTGGCTACCCCTGCCGTGTGCTCGCTGTGAAAGTGGCTTGGGCTTAGCCAAATTGAATGGTGGATATATATATATATATATACATATATATATATATATATATATATATATATATATATATATATATATATATATATATATATATATATATATATATATATATATATATATATATATATATATATATATATATATATATATGTATATTTAAGGTTTCAGGCACGTTATAGTTAGAAATTAGCATTTAAAAAACCTTAGAAATTCACTGAAAAAACTATAGGTTTCAGGGGTGTTATAGTTAGCTGGACATTTCACTCGTACAAAACCATAGAAATTCCTCCGTTATTGTTAGTTCTTCTAACTATAACTCACGCCCCCACAATGCACTGCTGATGATGTAACATATTACATCACTCATGACATGGTCAGTGACATCACTGATCACTTAAGCACAAAGGTACACCCCTGTTACTTTGAGGCCTAAGAGGAGGGGAAAGGGAATAAATACAGAGAAAGTAACCTCTTATCCGGCCTTTCTTATTTCTAAAATGGTAGTGACTCTAATCAAAACAATTACCTTACAGCATAGAATCTCAACACAAAAATGTACTTTCTTTGGATTTTTGTTTATTTATCAAAAATATTTATATATTTTTTTATATTCACACTCTTTTTTTATTATTAGCAAACATTTTTAGCCAACATTTTAGTACAGATAAAAAATCACATTATTATTTAAATTAGAAAAGTACATTATTTGACTTTTCTAAGCAGTGATTTGTATTTTAGCAACCCACCCCAAAATTTTATATTCCATCATTCGTCCATTCTCACCTTTCATTCTTTTCATATTTACCAACTACCATACCACACAAGCAAGTTCACAATAAAAACACATCTGAGCACTGATCCTACTCGTTGATTACGTTTGTCTTTTGTCAATAGATTCCACAATTCGAAAACAAACATAAGTCCATCAATTTAGTTATGGCTAGTTCTTCTTTTGGCTTGGTTCTTGAGTAGGGCTCTCAGATGCGTGTCACTGGCCTACGTACGTTTCGGTGAAACAAAAATTAATATCACCTTCTTCAGGATCAAAAAGATACCATTTCCATCTTAGGGGTGGTCTGGGGGTTTATCTGTAATAATACAATATTGTATATAAGGGCAAAGTTCTATGCTGTACACATCGCGAACACAGTCATTTTATTTTTAAGGTCATATAGTATTCTGCCTCCAAACATGTGCGTAAGAAAAATACAAACACTCATCACTCCTGAACCACCAACTCTTGTGTTGAAAAACTAAAAATGTGTGCTGAGATTTAATGTAGAAAGAGATAAAAAAAAAACAAAGCCTGATCGAATACAAGCCATAATGTCATATCCCGTTGGTGAGGAAAATCAGAAAAAAGATGTGATAGAAGATACCTACACCAAGTTGAACAAAAGTAAAAAAGTAAATATATTTAAGACCTACATGTCTCTCAGAGAACTGAAGGTGTTTAGATCCTCCAGGATATAGAGGGGTCCACGTGAATTTTCGGTACAAAGATGAATCTGTTTGTGGGGCAAAGATTTATGGGAATTAGTTTCTTATTGTTTTATTAGTGCCTATTGTAGAGGACTAAGCACTGGATCTGACCAGCTTACCATTAATAGATGTAATCATCTATATAAGACAGAAGTCTGTGGTACCAAGTTAAATGAAATGTCAAGCATTGCTATTTATCCATATTGTAGGGTTGTAGTCTCTCCTTCTGCAACCTGTAACATAGGAATTGTCTTATGAGTTATTGGGCATGTTGAATATTCAGACCTTTTTGAAGTAGCAATTCCTAAAGAGATCTTACCTAATTTAAAGCAAAGCCTGATGATGTCTCGGTATCACAGAGAATAACTGTGTTCGTCTTTTGAGGATTAAGAAACTTCTGAATTTATTATTTGCAGAAAACCAATCTACAGTGATAAAAACATTTTTTTTTACTATTATGTCAAATGCAATAAAGTCAACATAGACTGCTAAAAATATTTGTCTAAAATCTATGAAGGGCTAAATGTCCTACTACTTAACAGGAAATAGTGCCGTTAAATCATGTTGTCACTTACTAACAGAGAGCATGGTTTTATGACAGCTTTCTAAGTATTTCACGAGGTCCCTAATATTCTATCGTGAAAGATATTGATGATATGACTGACCATCAGCTAATTCTAGCAGTCAGTACAACGCTGTCTGAGTATGTATAGCAGCTACTTACTTAAAAAACGCTAATGGAAAAGAAAAATATGAATTAGGACATCGCGACTAAACTGATGTTTGCTTGTCAGCAATAATGCCGCGAAAAGAAGTAAATAAGGCGAGAATGCATAGCCTACTTGAGAGGCGACAGTTGGAAAGCCAAAAGGAATTGCAGTCGGTATTACCTAATGGTGTTAGTACCAAGATATAGTACCAGCTATACACAGCTGATATACCGGTGAAACGGCCCTCCCAATAAGCGTGGGGATTCTATCTGCGATGTACAAGCTGGTCTTAAAAAATTGCAGGACGGTAGTCCTCGGCATACGGTTTACGTGTCTTCCCCCTATGTAGAAAACCTGTTACATTCAGGGATTGGTATGGGAAGAGATTTAGGAAGTTAGCATAACGACTAGTAGGTTTTTAAAAAAAGCAAACGGGCCAGGCAAGAGTACAGGGAAGTTGCCTTACCTAAGTTCTTGGCTCACGCCAACGTCAACATCCATCCGGAACTGCTCCGCCAGAGATGATGCCTTTTCCTGCAAGCGTTTTTAAAGCAAATCATCGCGAGAGTTAACTGGTATGACTGCAATATTTACTTGGTAAACAAAGGCTCCTTGTCTCGTGGGCGTCATCATGGGAAAGGGTGTACACGTTGGAAAACGTTATCTTATTGCTGCAACAAAGGAGGATTTAAAAAACGGTTCCTTATGAAAACCTTATGGTTCTAAAAGGATGTAATATGTTAATTTTTGTGTTGAGTTTCTATGCTGTAAGGTAATTGTTTTGATTAGAGTCACTACCATTTTAGAAATAAGAAAGGCCAGATAAGAGATTATTTTCTCTCTATTTATTCCCTTCCCCCTCCTCTTAGGCCTCAAAGTAACAGGGGGTGGTTTTTACCGCAGGTGTTTTTTTCATAAAGAAATAATTGGTGCCTCGCTGCAGTGTGATGCCACTCATAACTTCTGTTATTCACCTAGCTCTTAATGCTGTTGCACACAAATAAGTCATTCCTTTTCTCACTAATTCTTTTCTTTCTTTCTTCACAATGGAAGATTTAAAAACCTTCGGCTTTTCTGATGATGACTTTGCGGCGATGATAGGCCAAATAGCAGGTAGCAGTAATACCAATCTTAGTGCTACTAATAACAATAACAGTGAATGGATGAAATTGCTAAACCTTAGAAAAAAGGCGAAATGGATGGAATCTCATGCTTTCTTTATGTTTGAGTGCCTAAAGGTAGGAGTAATACCATCTGGACTAAGAGTTAGACACATGCCATCCCTCTTTGTAGAGGTGCGAAAATTCCTGGAGCGTTGGTCGCAGATTGCAAACCGATGCTCAAGGGATTGGATGCTGCTCAATGTGGAGACGGTACAAGAAATGATAGTATTCCTAAACCAAGAAATTCTTGACTTGGAAGAAAAACTCAAAGCGAGTCCAGCTCTGGATGATGCTGAAGCTAAGTTACAAAGTATAAACCGAGCACACTTAATTCTTGAGCCTTCCATGATCACAGATGTCCCTCATTTTGTTGGTCCTGACGAGACCCCTTATTCAGAGTTGGGTCGAAACGCCGTCGACGCTTCGTGAAAGCGAACCATGCAAACAGCACCTATGAATGGACAGTGTTGCTGTAACATTGTATCATTATTGTTTATTGGTCGTTTTTCATTTTTTGTATACATATTCCCTGGAAACCCTGTAAATATTGCTCATTTTATGTCACTTAACTGTTTTTGTAGGTTCTGTGTATACACTTGGGACACATCGCACCATTTTTGAAAGCTAATGGATAATTTGTATGTCACTTAAATTCTCTTGTTTGAAAATAATACAAATTCAATTTGGATATGAAAACTGGTGTCACAAGCTTTACTTCTCTATCTTGCGTCCCCTCAGCCCTCAGCCTCTATCACTATTATGCCTGTGTTTATTGAAAATTACATATATTTTCCCACTGAAACCACTGTTTTGATTATTATTTACTGAAAAGAAGAGCATGCACGTAGAATCTAACTAGGTTCTTTAGAAAGCCCTCACTCATCAACCTAGTTGGTGACATGCTTCATCATGGGGCCCCACCAGGAGAGGCTGAATGCCACCCTGGTGTGCTTCAATGCCAGAATTACTGCGGAGCTGGTTTTATTGTGGATTGTGATCAGTGAAAGTGAGTTAAAAATGTCTAGATTGTGTCAAGAAAATAATTTTTATTAGTTATCCAATCACACATGAATAAAAACAAAGTGTGGGAAGTGTAAACGGAATAAATTGTTCAGATATATCCCTTAGTGTATGGTCAACATGTTTCTGCCTATCAATGGTGATTAACCAGGCATTCATCAGGGTCAGAGAGGTGAACCTCGGCGGTATGGACGCGCTAAGGCCCATCCATCCTAACCAGAGGTTATAAGTGTGAATTTTTTTTTAACTTGATAAAAAAAATGGCCAGCCACTGGAGAAATCAGGGCAAACTGGACTTTAAAACAAGACTTATAGAAAGAGAAACTGTGTAAAAAAGAAATAAACGGGAGCTGGGAAGTAATCTCCCTAGTTAACTATATTGAGGTGGGACGTGTCCCAAGGGGACTAAGAATCTTGGTGACCCCCATCTATCAAAACCGTATTCCCAAGCTACTTGAAGAATGGTCTACTCTCATGGCTGGTACCTGCAAACAAATGCTTGGGCTACTTTCAAAATACGCGATATCGGAACTCCTGTAAATTGGGGAGGAACTCAAGGAACTCCGCGAAGCGCTAAGCAAGTTACCAGACCAAGATGAAATAACCAAATTCATCAAAGAAATGGAGACACAACTAACAAAGTATGAGGATGGGATTAAGGCAAGGAAATGCTGGAAGTTTATCAGAGACAAAAACGATTATGCGCAAGGGCACATCCTGACTTTCAGCAGGAAGTACAATGCCATAAGGAAAGACTAGAAGAAGATTGAAGCACCAAGAACACTGGAACCGGAGACCTCGGGCTCGATGTCCGCTGCACCATCTGATGACGAGGATAGACAGGGGAATCTGCCATTGAACAGGGGCCCTTTCACATCATTGGAGGAGTACCGTTTTATGCAGCTGAGCCTCAGCGCTACCAAAAAACCAGCACGAGTAAGAGGAAAACAAGGAGGCAAAGAACCAGGCAAAGGAGAAGAGAGAGGAGAGGAGGCGAAGGCTAGCGACAACTCAACACCACATGGGAGAGGCATCAGGCGTTCGAAGAGGAACAGATGATGGATGAGCAATCTAACTTTACTATAATCAACCTTTCCCCCCACGTGATTACCCCTGAAGAAAGATCGGTCTTAGAATTAGGCCTGTCTTTCTGCCCCACAGCAAATGTTGACTTTGCGAAAAAACCTGCATTTATTTGTTTTTAATCATGCGCAAACTCAAGCTCATGAACCTACACTCCCTGAAACATGGCACAGGCACAAGACAGTAAGACAATTCCCCTGCCCCCACGGATGCCACTGTTTCCATTGGTGATATCGGAACCCTGGCAGCCATGAGGGAAATGCAGATAGAAACTAGGAACTGGGAGACGGAACCAGATCTCTTAATCAGCATAGATATGGAGGTCAGCAAAAGATCCAGAAATGATTTTAAACCCAGATCCATATTCAATCCTGTAACCCCACATGATGGAATTGATACATTCCGGAAAGCTGTTTTATCTGACTTGTTATCCTTATGGAAAAAAGATGAGAATCACTTTGCCAAAAATCTAACTGTAGCAGAGAGAGCGGGCTTGCAGTCACTGAAACTTGTGACCACCTTTGTAATCAAGCCCTCTGATAAGGGGGGCAACATGGTCCTATGGGATGTCAACAAATACAGCACAGAAGCCAAGAGACAACTTGAATTCTCTGGATGCTACCTGAGATCCAACCTGGCAAGGTATAACAAGAGTATCCAGGCGTATCATGAAATGTTTTATGACTGGCGTGAGAACGACATGCTAAGTCTAAATGAATTTTTGTTTTTATTGGCTAAAAAACCTGTGACCCCGGTATTTTACATTCTACCGAAGGTACATAAACATCCCACCGACCCCCCTGGTCTACCTATCACATCGGCCAATCAAAGTCTTTTGGAGAATGCATCCATCTATCTTCATTACTTTCTGTGCCCTTACGTCCTTAATCTACCATCATATTGCAGGGATACAATGGATCTCCTGTACAAAGTTCAAAAAATTCCATGGAAAGACATCTACATCCTGGCAACAATAGATGTTGTTGCCCTGTAAACTTGCATTGAACATGACCTAGACCTACATGCGTGCAAATACTATTTTAGAGACAGACCAGCCACTATGTATGACCATATTGCACTACTGTTACGCATGCTACACTTTTGCTTACATAATAACTGCTTTCTGTTTGAAGAGGACTGGTATGAACAGTACACGGGTACTGCCATGGGAAGTTGCTTAGCTCCTTCGTAATGCCTGTATGTTTATGGGGTGGTGGGAGGCGGAGCAACTGTGGCACGGTGGCAACACACAACACATCAATAATGTTATCCTGTGGACACGCTAAAAAGACAATATTTTTCTGATATGGGATGGTCCACAGGATTCCTTAAACACTTTCATCCAAGGACTCTGGGTGAATGAATTAAACCTACAATTCACCAGTAAAACTGACAAAACCACCATAGAGTTCCTCGACATCCTAGTAGAGGTAAAACAGGGAACATTACACACCAGCCTGTATAGAAAACCAACATCCAGCAACAGCATCATACATGCACAGAGCTATCATCCAACTAGTCTTAAGAACAGCATCCCTTATTGCGAACTAATAAGAGCCAAACAGAATTGCAGCACCACTGACTTCTATCAAAATAAAGCCAAGAACATGAGGGGCCATTTCAAAAAGTAAAACCATCAGGATAGCATCAGACAAAGTGGCGAAAAGGAACAGAAACAGCTTACTGATACCCAAAGAAAAAGATGATGGAAAACATGAAGTTAGGCTCATCACCACTTTTAACCATGCTTTACAGGAAATCCACCAGATAGTACGGAAGCATTGGCATATTGTCAGAAAGGATGTTACAATGCGATCTGGTACATGCGGATGTTAAGGACAAAAGTACTACAATTTCATATTTTGGTATTGACAGGGTCCCAATGTCAGCGAGGGGAGGAGATCTGGAATGTCATCTGCGACGCCTGGAATCTGAGTACTTTGTGAGGCTAGAGAGCAAGACCCCGGGAGGCCTCAACCATGAGGAGGACCTCCACGTCCACCTGGGCTGATACTTACCCTGTTCTCTGTCCACCAGTTACACAATTGTAATTTGAGGGCTCACCATCTCTCCCCCAACCATAAACATGTGTAACCCATTGGATACCACCATGTACCAACCACCCCACCTTCCAGACTCACACATTCTTGATAATGCTGACCTGACAAAAGCTGACCTTGAAGGAACACACCAACTACATCGCAGGGTTGTGTTTCCACACCATCGGCCTACTTAGACGTGTCTTCCCGTATCTCCCTGCCACCTACAGGAAGACACTTGTACAGGCCTTGGTGACCAGTCGTCTGGACTACTGTAACGGCCTGCTGACATTAGCAAATGCAGATGCAGTGGGTCGCTTGCAGATAGTCCAGAACACAGCAGCAAGATTGGTCATGAATGCTCCAGCTAGGACTCCGTCTAAGCCCTTGTTGAAAGAACTACATTGGCTTCCCATACGGCAGCGTATCAACTTCAAGATATGCTGCACGGTTCACAAATGCCTCTATGGAGCAAGTCCCAAATATCTGTCTCAATCTCTTGAGTTGTATCAGCCCAGCAGGTCTCTCCGCTCAAGTAATCAAGCTCTTCTAAAACCTCCTACCACAAAGAAATCCAGACAAGGAGACCGTGCTTTCTCCTCGGTCGGACCTGCCTTATGGAACAAACTTCCCACTGATGTAAGAATGACCATCAACCACCTGTCCTTTAGAAAGACTTTAAAGACCCTTCTTTATCAAGAAGCATTCCTGTCTTTTTAATTTCATTCAATGCACTATCTGATGATTCTATAGCTGGCAAAGCGCGGAGATACCCTTACGGGATTGATTCCAGCGCTATAGAAGAATTTAAAAATAAAAATAAAATAAATAAATGCTCAAGTGCCATTAAGTATCAGGTTACTGTTTTGCTCATGTCTGTGAGTTTTGATAGACAATTGTCACGCCCATGACAGTCTCCATTCCTTATTATTTATTGTTGACCTTATGAAGATACCACCCTTTTTTCACTATCCCTGGTGTTTTGCCACCTCACCTACCCCACCACTTTTTGAATTCACTGCTCCTCCGCACACCTGTTGCAAACCCCTTAATAAACCAAGAGTTGGCCTTACCCATTGTCTCCCAACCTCTGGACCTCCTGTGATCTGTATTGGGATAATTCCTGTCGGGCACTTGCCCTCCCCACACTACTCTGTGATGCACAGGACACATAGGGCTATTAAGCACTACCACAATTGTGCACTGCCTCTCCACCGCGCCCCTCTTGCTCTGCAGCGAACTAGTGTTTGTATCCCCAAGAGTTGCCTGCCACTGGGCTGCAACCACCTCACGCTTTGAATAGGGCGCGCTTTGGTTTTCACTAACCTTAAAGCTATCATGATGCACTTTCTATATGTTATTGTTTAAATAACCATTTTTTTCAAGTGTTATTACCATGACATGCTTTTTAAACTGCTCACCGGAATTATCAAGAATGCATTGATAAAGTTTTTATGCAAGTCTTTTTTCCTACAGACCACACAGAACAAGCAAACAGGAAATGCATATGTTTTCTATGTACATTGTATTTACTGAAAATGCTTTAAAAAGACATGGCCTCCCTTTGGTCTTTGTATGACTTTTTGACAAAGACCGTGCAGTCGAAACGCATCGTCAATAGATACATTCCTGCAAACAAGAAATCCTGTGTGAGACTTTCCTTGCGCCTCAGCAGCGTGAGACATCTGATCAGCAGCATCCCCTGTGGAGAGATGCTGCGGATCCGACGTATTTGTAGTGTTGAGACTGAATGTGCGGCTGCACAGGAGGCTAGCGAACAAAGATTTTTGGAGAGGGGATATTCCAAAAAAACTGTTGAGTCAGCCATAAGAAGATACGAACAGATGTCTCGGAGTGAGGCACTAATTCCTAAGCCTCGGAATGCGCCCATTGCCTCCCAAAATGAAAATATTCAGTCACGCATGATTTTGACGTACAGCAGGCAACACTCTGACATATGAAAAATTATGTATCGAAACTGGAACCTTGTTAAAGGGGATCCAGTCATTGGTCAGAGGGTGCCAGAAAAACCAATGCTCACTTTTAGAAGGTGTACGTCCATGGCTAAATCATTGGTTAAAAATTCCCTAGAACCACAGATGGCCAATACTTGGTTGGCCTGCAGCAAAGGGTTACAAAATGTGCACAATGTAAGGCATGCTAGTATGGATGTAATAAGAGCACTTACACCAGCCCATTTAAACAACATCCGCTTGAAATCACTAAAAGATTAACGTGCAAAACAGATTTCGCGGTTTATGTGCTGGTGTGTTCATGTGGGCTAAGGTACGTGGGGAGCTGTAGTGTTTACAATCATACACGCGCTTGTGTACTTACAATTATATACCGTTCATACAAGCGCGTGTTCTCCAGTTTGACACGTGCTCACTCTCATTCCAGTTGTACAATTACTGTGCACTACTCGCGCTAATGTTTATACATGAATACTACTCGTGACATATTATTACTTGAATGTATTAGTCTCGCTATGTTATACAGTTGTAATGTACTTTACTAGTAATAACTGTTACTATAAGCAGTTACCGTTGACCATTGAGAGCCAGCAGTTGTGTTCAGGGAATGCTCCTTAATCTTCAAATAAACTTAATATTTGAACGTGATTCGTGTAGATATTTACTCAACAGGAGCACTAGATTGCCGGCCCACAAACGAATACTCCAGCACATAAGAGCTATAATCAGTAAAGATCAAGCCTACCCAGTGGCCAGACACTTTGAGGAGGTGCCTGGTTCCAATCCCTGTAATGTCCAGTATTATGTTATTGACTCGGTCTGGCCTCTGAAAAGAGGAGGGGATAGAGAAGCGAGGCTTCGACTTCTCGAAACGAGATACATTCTGGAATTAGATAGTAAACACCCAAATGGACTTAATGCCACTGAGGATTTGCACACTTGTTTGTGATAACAAGGTCTGTGTAGGGGGGAGAATCACATTGACTTAAGAAATCAAATTTTTGGTATTGCAGGATTACCATATGTAATTAGCGTTTCTATTTTGTTTATGTCTTTATGAATTCAGGAATTTCTTGTACTGTAATCAAATGATTTGCGGAGCTTTTTAAATCAGACAATAATGATGAGTCTCACGTCTTAAGTAAACCATTTCTAATAGGTGGGGGGGTCTAACCAAGATTCATCTTGGTACTTTATCTTGTTTTGCGCAAGCACTAGCACTTTTTCAAACATTTGCACTAATTATGACTCCTAGTGACCAGTAGGATTTGGTTATGTGACTTGTGGTCAGAGTAGAATCTTGTTGATTTAGGGCCCACATGGGCAGTATAACCTATTTAGCTAGAAGTAATGCATATGTTGACTATCAGTGGCCAAAAGATTAAATTCAAATAATTTTATTCAAAAGGTCTGCAGCAATTACTGTATTTTTGCACTGGCAAGGCATGTAATGCTGCAGAGGAAGATAAGATGCTTTCTTAGAATCAGTGATGTGATTTTTAAAGAAAATACATTTTGATAGTAATACTTTAAATGATGTATGATTTTAACATATTTATTCATTTTTTTTTAAAAGTATTAAGTTGTAGAATTGTTTCAATTTGATAATTTTACACAGCCATTGCAAAGCATTTCTTCTATGTTATCGAATACTACCTCTGACTCACTATTGCACCAGCACTTTAAATACTGGTCCCCGCCTATCGCAACTTGCCATGTGATCAAGCTTCGTTGGAAGCGAAACGCGTTATGGTGGCGGGCTGACTGAAGAAATAAAACACCCTGATTGAAGCACGAAATTTGGGACTGCTTTTCGTCATTGATTTCTCAGGTTAGCGGCTGGTTTGCGGTGGCGATTTACTTGCATATATATATATATATATTGCAACCAAACCAAACTTTGTATCAAAATAAGGCGCTGACTCCGTGAATCATAATCCAAATGATATTTAATTGCTCAGTTGCTGCATAGACGCGTTTCGGCGGCTTGCTCCCGCCTTGTTCACCACATCTGCATGAACATTGTGTTAAACTATATATAACCATACATGTTACATGTTTCCATGGACATTCGAATGTTACACAGGTTTCAATTGGCTAAGGGTTGTTATGGTTACACTCATCTGACCCTCATAGATGGACATAGAAGAGTTCATGACTTGCACATTATTTCATCATGGCAGTCTTTTTACACTCTTGTTTTGAAACTTAAAAAACACTTAGAAATCACAGTTCATAAGGCGTCTCTAATACATTTGATGTTTAAAAAATTCACACCCGTATATTTGGAAACA